>NC_077229.1:176461610-176787860 GCF_027887165.1 Monodelphis domestica | reverse complement strand
TCCTCCTCTATAAAATGAGAGGAGGGAGGAATGATTGTACAAGTTTTTCTCCAAGGTCCCTTACAGTTCTAAATCTATGACCCTACAAGAAAATAGGAACTAGGATTACTCATCAATTAGATAATGGGTCCCTTGAATGATTGAATATTTCAGAGCAAATCCAAAATTCAGGTATGTTTTTTCAGTCTTTACACCTCTGTTCTCCCCCTTATACCCTCAATAAAGAAGCTACATTACCTACTTCAGTGTGTGTGTGTGTGTGTGTGTGTGTGTGTGTGTGTGTGTGTGTGTGTGTGTGTGTGTGTGTAAGGGAGTTGGGAGAGAGAGAGACAGAGAGGAGATAGAAAGAGAGGAAGAAGGAAGAGAAACATCAAAAGGGAGAGTGGGGGGGGGAGACAGAGAAAGAAAAGGAGAGAGATGTGAAAGAGAAATAGAGAGAGGTATGAAAGTAACAGACTGACAAAAGAGGGAGGAGAGATGGACAGAGAAAGAGACAAGAGGCACCAGAGGAGAAAGGCAGAGAAAGGAAGGTGTGGAAGAGAGAGAAGAGGGACTGGGAGGGAAAGGAGAGACAGAGAGTGGGAGGACACAGAGAAAGGGAGAAAGGTGAGAGGGAAGGAAAGAGAGAATTTTAAAGCAGCAGCCAAGCCAAGACTACACCTTGTCCTTTTGGATACCTGCCTGTTTTTTTGTTTGAAGTTCTATATTTTCCTCATTGTGTCTGTTTTATCTTCTCTGATCTCTCCTCGACCTGCTGCGCCTTGCAAAGAGGCAGTGCACTGAAACATTAGTAAACATTTTCTTCTCAAAATGAATATATTGCTTGTGAGATCAATCTGTCTCCTAAGGGACCCAGCTACTAGTCAATCTTCTAAACCAAATTGTATTAGCAACAGATGTTTTCTCAGTAGTATAAGAAAGAGACTCGTCCCCACCTCCTCTCCTCCTCCCCCCTTCAAACAGACACATTTCTCTGGATTTGGCCCAGCTCTCTCTACTGCTGGGTATGGTCTTTATCCACTAAAGATTTGATAATAACACATATATGACAACAATGTTGCCTTCAGTTGTTTAATGGTAACCTGACTCCAGTCCCGAGACACTGAGCACTGGCTGCAGGGAGGGCGTTTTGGCTTTTCCCTTCTCTAAAAACAGACCACACAATTGTGGTGGGTGAGAGAGAAGCCAAAAAATTAAGAGATCAGATCCAGGCAAATTTCTCCTTTTCACATAGAGTTTTTCACAACTCCCTCCCCCCCTTTTCCCCTGCAGATTCCCTGGGACACCCCATTCATGAAAATACTTCTCTGTGATGGCTAAGACTAGTGGAGATTGTACCCATTGGCTGTGGTCCAGAGCATCCAAGCCTCTCTCTCTCCCCCAGAGGAGAGGGAGAATGCTAATTTTCCAGGAGGGATCTGTAGATTTCGAGCCCTTTAACATGCAAATGTGCTTCCTGATTAGATTCTAACAGTTTCCCAGCTTGGTCTCCCGGGCACATAATGACTTCAGTTATCACCGGGGCTACCTTTCCCTCTCAATGCAGTTTTATCGGACAGCTCATTTACAGTCTTGAAATCCTATCGGAGTTTGTTTTAGTTTGAATTTTTTTCCCCCCTTAATCTATCAACTTGGACTCTTTCAGTAACTTCATAGCTGAATCAGGTTTATTGACCCTTGCACCTGATTTCTGTTAAACAATCAGACGGATTGTACAATGCCCATTTGAGTAAAATGTTAGACTGGAAATGCCACCAAGACTATTTTGTTTCCCAAACGCCTTGGTGGGACTGAAACAGTCAGTGATCTGAATGTCTGAGGAATGAAGCTCAGCAGAAACTGGAGACGGGGGTTTGAAACTGGAGACGGGGGTTTACTGTTAATTTGATATTTGGAAACAACATTTCAGGCTCCATGTGGATCCTGACTAGGCTGCCAAAATGGAATTTTCCTCCGACATCCCCTTTGCCAGGCCTGCTAATCCCAAGGTATTGTTGGATGCAGACGGTATCTTTTTGCCTCCCTCTTGATTTACTAGCATTTTTTTTTCTTTTTTGCACGCTGTTTACCAAAGGAAGTGCTGGGCTTTTAAAGTTGTTTGGGAGCCATCTGATTAGGGAATTGATCGTTTTATCTCTCCCTCCCCCAATGATCAAACTTGATTTAAACATTGAAGTTGAGATTCTTTATGTTCCAAGTCAAAGTTTGATGCCAGATGCCTATCTCTGCCCCAACATGAAGGACCTTCTCTTCTTCTTGGAATGCTCTGTTGTGATAGTTGTTTTTCTGTGATCTAATGCATACTCCCCCTCATGATCCCTTCCTGCTTCTTGGTCCTATCAGATGACTACTTTATCCCAAGAAAAGTTCAGGAACATGGAGAAAGAAGGATGGAGCACAAGGCTAGATAGAAAAGGGATAGTGAGGGCTAGGGGCAAATGGGGGTGGAGGCTTTCAGAATAGAAGAGCCCTTTAATAAGCCTTCAACACTTTTTACTACAGAGCCTTGTGTAGCAACAGTGACAATAGCAGTATGTGGGGTTTAAAATCAATATACAACAACTAAATATCATATTTTATAAATTTGCCCGGTCACAGGTCAAAGAGAGAGCCTGGGAGGAGCATACATCCACTTAAATATCAAGAATGTGATCTCCCCAATGTGGAGATATAGGAGAGATTATAGAGAATTTTAGGAAATACTAAGGACTTCTGGGGAATGAAGTCAAAAGTTCAAAATCCCCATTTATACAAATATATGTAGAATAATAATAATTTATGGAACAGTTATATATATATGACACTTTTATATGTGTAAAGCACTTGATATATGTAGTCTTATTTGATAATCAAAATAACCTACGAGGTAGGTACTATTATCATCCCCATCTCACACATCAGAAAACTCATACAAGTTAAATGAATTATCTAGGATCACAGACTAAATATCTAAGGCAGGATTTGACCTCAGGTCTTTTTGACTATAGGACCATTGCTCTATCCACTGCACCACTGGAAATGGACATATGTATGAATAAATTAATACATGAACAAATAAATAAATAATCTGAACACTTCCCAGTGTTGATTAAGCCAATTCTTTTTTTTTTAAATTATTCTTTCCAGATCATATGGCCATACAATTTTCAACAATCTTTTTCTGACATTTTGCAGTTCACATTTTTCTCCCTCCCCAAGATGGCAGGTATTATGATATACATTGATAATGTATTATCAAACAATATATAATTCCATGTTTGTCAGGTGGAACAAGATACATCTTATTTACCCTATAGAAGAGAAGAATTCGTGGAAGAGATAAAGTAAAGAATGGTATGCTACAATTTGCATTCAGACTCTATAAGTTTCTCCTATGGTAGTGGGTAGCCTTTTTCATCAAGATTCCCTTGGAGATGATCCAGGTCCCTGCATTACTGATAACAATTAAGACATTCACAGTTTATCATCATATACTATTTCTGTGACTGCATCCATCTCCTGGTTCTGCTCACTTTACTTTGCATCACTTCATGTAAGTCTTCCCAGATTTTTTTTTTTTTGGTGATCCTCTTATTCACCATTTCTTATGGTACAATAGTATTCTATTACAATCATAAACTACAACTTATTCAGTCATTCTCCAATTGGACAATCTTTCAGTTTCTAGTTCTTTGCCACTTCAAAAAGAGCTACTATAAATATTTTTTGTACAAGTAGGACCTTTTATCTTCTCTTTGATCTCTTTGGGACACCGACTTAGTGGTGGTATTGCTGAATCAAAGGTTATACACAATTTTAGAGTCCTTTGGTCCTGGTCCCTAATAGCTCTCCAGAATGATTGTATCAGTATTCATATCCTTTAATCATTTGACAAATTTGAAATGATTTGTAGTCTTATAAAATTGACTTAGTTCTCTAAGACCTTTGTCAGAGACCCTTGCTATAAGGATTCTCACCCCCCTCTTGCTGTTTGGTTTCTAATCTCCTAATAGTTGAGGAAGGAACTCTACCAATTGCCTTTTACGACACAAATATGGTTTTGATACCTAAACCAAGAAAAAAAAAGAGAAAGAAAACTATGGACCAATCTCCCTAATGAATATTTATATAAATTTTTAAGTAAAATACTTTTGAGTGGATTACAGCAATATATCACAAGGATCATACACTATAAATGGTGGGTTTATACCAGGAATGCAGGGATGGTCCAATATTAGAAATATTATCAGCATAATTGACTGTATCAATAATAAAACCAACAGAAACCATATTATTATCTTGGCTGCAAAAGTAGATGAAGTGAATTCCATTTTGAACCAACCCTAACCCTAACTGGTGCCACAGAAAGGCAATATTATACTATAATATAAGTCCAGTGATCTCCCTCCATTACATGACCTACCTACTTCATGCTTACAAAGTACTTTGACTGTGTATTCTTTGTTCTGTTTGCACATCATAGATGCTTGATAAGTGTCTTGGGGGGGAGGGGAAGGAATGAATAAACATAATAAACTCCTTTCCTTCTTGTCTTTGGGTCCTAGAGAAATATTTTACACATATCACTAATTAATAAATGCTTCATGATTTGTTGAATAAATGAGTAGGAACCTTAATGGGGCAGGGTGTGTGTGAGCCTGAATAAAAAGGGTAATATGGTTTTCAATAAACACTGGTGTGTACTCTCTACCTTTGAGACTTTACTAGAAACGCTGGAGTAGACAAATTGATCTTGAAACCATAACTGTCCAATCTTGTTCTAGGATATGGGTATCTTTGAGTCATAAGTGAACTGTTCATCAAGACAGTCATTCTGAATGGTGCTCAGAATTTCAGAGATGAAAGAACCTTACATAGGAGGATATCTTGTCATAGGATAATAAGATCTTAGATCTAGGGATGGAAGGGACCATAAAGGTCCTTTTCTAGTCCTTTTTTTCTTATTTCATGGGTGAGGAAAATGAAGACCAGAGACATTGAACAATTAATCTAAAGTCACACAAGACAGTCCAGGATTAAATTTCAGGTGTTATCGTTCCAAGTTAATAAGGACACTGGTTCCTTCCGTTATACTATGATTCTCACCCAAAGCTGAGAGGGAATCCTCTCTATATCATTTCTCCAAATCATCCTCTAAGCTTTAGTTATTAAAGGCCTCTTGTTTAGTTGTCAGACTCTTTGTGACCCCATTTTGGGGTTTTCTTGGCAAAGATACTGAAGTGGTTTGCCAATTCTTTCTCCAGTTCATTATACAGATGAGGAAACTGAGGCAAACGTGGTTAAATGACTTGCCCATGGTCACACAGCCAGTGTCTGAGGACATATTTGAACTCAGGAATATGAGTTTTCCTGATTAGGTCTACCACTCATTCCACATTGCCACTTAACTGCCCTATTATAGGCTTTTAGGTTTTATTACTATCTGACTCTTCAAGACAGCCCATTTAATTTTTAACCAACTCTTAATTATTGATAAAGCTTTGCTCAGATCTAGCCAAAATCTGATTCTCTATGTCTTTTTCCCAATGTTCCTGCATTTGCTCTCCAAATCCATCTGAACAAACCAATTCTATCTTCTACATTATAGATTTTCTTTCTTTCTTTTTTTAACTCTTACTTTCTACCATAGAGTCAATACTATGTATTGGTTCCAAGGCAGAAGAGTGGTAAGAGCTAAGCAATGGGGGTTAAGTACTTGCCCCAGGTCACACAGCTGGAAAGTGTCTGAGGCCAGTTTTGAACCCAAGACCTCCCATCTCTGGGTCTGTTTTTTAATCCATTGAGCCAGCTGACTGCCCCCCACTATAGGTTTTCAGATATTTAGTGGCAAATATTTCCCTACTAAGTCTCTTTTACTTCACTAGTCTAAATGTCACCAATTATGGTTCTGGTTCTTGTTATCATCTTGGTCACTATCTCCTGGACACATTCCATCTTTCCTGATATCTTTTCCAAATATCTTTCCTGCAATATGGTGTCCAGAACTGGACTCAAACGCTCTATATTTTATCATTTCTTTCTTATAAAGGATTTTGTCTCTCTGCCCCTTCTCCTCAATTTCCCATTTTTAAATAATTGTTTATCTTTTTCTTTGTGGCTTTTAAACAATCTCTAGTCTCTTGTCATCTGTTAAATTTAGCCTCTTTCCCTAAAACTTTCCTATTCACTTTTTTCTGTTCATTAATCTGTCCCCTGAAATTTCATGTTATCTGATTATTGGTTTTGTTTAAGAGATTCATTGTAAAGTTGCATTTAATGTGGAACATTAAAAAAAGTTGGGAAAAATAGATGATAATGAAAAGACATGTAGTCATTTCCATTCTCCCTTTTGCTTTTCCTTATGCCCTAGCTGAGAGTGTCAAGCAATCCTATTTGTCCAGCCTTTCTCCTTCCCTTACCAAAAGAGCATTGAAGCAGTTCCCAGATCCAGATCTCCTCCAGTCAGAAGCTGGTTGGCATAGGACTGTTGCCACTAGTGTGCACTGCATCCAGACTACCTGCTCTAAGGCTAGCCATCAACAGCTCTAAGTGACATACCTGGCTTTATGTCTTGGCTGTTTTATTCAGTATTCTCTGGAACCTGATTTCCACCCTCTACCTCCTCTAGCCACTGCTCCCCCTTTTTTCTCCTAGGAGCTAGATTCCGGCTGGCAATGAGTAAAGACAAATTTGGTCTTTCTTACCCCACATGTCAGGAAGCCAATTACTTCCAAGTGAAGTCCTTTTCCAATGACTCTGTGGACATTCAGAGAACAATTCTTGTTGTTAAAGCCTTTGAGAGTATTTGTTTTCTGTAGCAGAATCCTGCAGGTATGTAGAAAAATTGAAATGGAAAGAGATAGGGTTTGTTTTTAAATCTCTTGGGAGTTAACTTGATGAGCCATGGCTAAAGGGGAAGATGTGAACGGAATGCCCAAGCCTTCTGTTCTTCTGGCCCATGCTCTCTCCCCGTTTAATTAAAACTGTTTGAATGCTTTCCCTTTAACTCGATTTTCCTCTCATTATTTCTCTCATCAATACTCCAGGTTGAATCATTGAATCCTTAGAGATGAAAGGGAATTCAGAAGTCATCTAGTCTAACTCCAGGCCAAACGATAGATTGCATCTATAATATCTTTAACAAATACATGAAGCCTCTGATTGAAGACCTCTAGTTATGAAGGAGCTCATTTATCACTCAGTGGAAGTCATGCCATAAAAAAAACATTCTTATAAGGCTTTTAAAAGCATTCTTTTAAGAAATGGCTTTTATTTTAAAATAATATTTTTTCTTCAATTATACATAAAAACAAATTTTAATATTTATTTTTTGAAAAATTTGAGTTCCAAATTCTCTTCCTCCTTCCAGCCTCCTTCCTCATTTTTTCCACCCTTCTCCCTCCCTGAGACAGTAAGCAATCTGAAACAGATTTTACATGTGCAATCATGTATAACACTTTTCTGTATTAGTCATTTTGTGGAAGACAACTCACACAAAAAAAGGAGAAGAAAGTGAAACATAATATGTTTCAATCTACATTCAGACTCTATCAAGTTCTTTCTCAAGGGGAAGATGGTATTTTCATCATGAGACAGATTCTCTTAGATCTCCACATAGGTGAGAAAAATAAGTCATTCACAATTGTTCATAAAAAATATTGTTGTCAATTTGGACAATATTCTGGTTCTGTTCACTTTGCATCAGTTCATGTAAATCTCTTCAGGTTTTTCCAAAATCATTCTGCTCATCATTTCTTATAGCCCTGTAGTATTTTATCACATATACCACAGCTTGTTTAGCCATTCCCCAAGTGATAGACACTCCCTCAATTTCCAATTCTTTGCTACCACAGAAAGAGCTACAATAAATATTTTTGAACAAATAGATCCTTTTCCTTTAAAAAAAATCTTTTAGCAATACAGACCTAGTAATGATATTGCTTGATCAAAGGTATGTGTACAGTTTTAGAATTCTTTGACAATATTTCCAAATTGTTCTCCAAAATGTTTAGATTAGATCACAACTCATTCAACAGTGTCTTAGTGTCCCAATTTTCCCACATCTATTCCAATAATTATCATTTTCTTTTTCTGTCATATTGGACAATCTGATAAAGCCATTCCATTTCTTAACTGTTCTAATAGGAAGATTTTGCTTATATTAAGCTGATATGGGACTTCTGTAACTTCTACCACATTACCCTTGTTTTCATTTCTCGCCCAAGAAGAACAAGACTAATTTCCCCTCTTCTTCATGTCAGTCCTTTCAAACCATATGATAAATGTGTAACATATGAAGAGAGTTGATATGTTTTCTCTAAGTCTATTCTACAGACAAATTTTTATAGTAGAGAAACAAATCGAAATGCTTTAACTGAATATTCAATGTCTTCTTCTGTGTGCCAGAGCCATAATTAGAATATTTTGGCTGGGAAAACATAAACTGTGAGGGCAAGTGTTTTGAAATAAAAAATGCCTAAGTTGGGTTGGGTGGGTGGGTGGGGTGAGGAAGAAGGGTAAGGTGGCAAGGATGCTTGCCATCTCCACTTAGAGGCAGTTAGTACAGTGGATAGAGTGTTGGGTTCAGATTCAAGTTCGACCTCGACACTTACTAGCTGTGGACCTTGGACAGGTCATTTAGCCCCCTTCTACCTCAATTTCCTCAACTTTAAAATATGAAATAATATACACAGCTCAGTTTCATGAAACACAAATGAGGTTTCTGTAAAATGGCACTATCCTTGAATGGTAGTAGACACAAATATTTACTTCCTTTCAACTTTCCATTATGATCCTTCCTTCTGTTAGAGGAACTGTGTGTGGATTATTGATATCAGTAGAGAAGGTCATTCACTTTTTCTGGATTAGCACCATCAATAAAATTACTAATTCATTTCTGCTTCCTTCTAGAATATGTGACTTCCTTCTAGAAGCCATAGAGAGATGATAGCTCCCTAGACAGATGTTATAGCATATATTGAACATTCATTATATGCCAGGCACTGTGCTAAGTTTTGAGGATATAAAAAGCAAGCAAAAAGACAGTTTCTGCCCTCAGGCAATTTATATTCTACTGGAAGAAGTTATAATATTAAAGAAAGCTGGAAAGGGAGAATGGGGGAAATGGAAGGTGGTCCAAGGATTCAGCAACATGGTTTAGAAACGACTAGAAAGCAGCATAAGGATCTGGTTCAGGGCACATTTAGCCAAATCACCCTTCCTTAAACAGCCTGGGGTTCCTTAACTCTGTTGTAAGTCTTTGTAAAAATATTTGATTGATATTAGCCCCCACAGCAGCTCATAACTCCTGAGCTCAAGTGATCTGTCAACCTCTGCCTCTCCTACTAGTAAGGATTATAGTCATATGCCTGAATACCTGAACTAATAGATCTTTTCAAGGCTCTCAACTTGTACCATTTAGTTAAAAAATTACTTTGCTTATGCAAAAGATTACTATTACTATCATGTCTAGGGTTTGGCAAATGGTAGGGTCACCAGAGTCCCTTGGTGTAGGGCAGGGAGAGTAGCTGTGAAAATTCAGTATTTAGAAGAGCTTGACCAAGATGCTAGAGAAGTTTGGTAACCACATCAAATAAGGAAGTACTGAAATAACAAGGGATGTTTAGTCTGGAGAAAAGAAGATTAAGGAGGGTGGGACAATATAACTGGCTTCAAATATATGAAGGGCTATTATGTACCAAAGGGATTAAACTTGTTTTAGTTGTCCCTAGAGGGTAGAATTAGGAGCACTAAGGAAAGTTAGAAAGAGACAGACTACTATAGAAGATAAAGAGGATTTTCTTACAATGACTTCCAAAGCCATCTACAACTAGAACAGTTTGTTTTGCAAAGAAATGAGTCCTCAGTGCAGGACATGTTCAAACAGAGAATGGGGCCCCATTTGTCAAAAATGTTATAAAAGATTCCTGCACTAGATATTAAATTGATAAGAAGATATCAAAATTGATTCTGAGATTATATGATCTTATGGGATCTTTGGGTTAATTGAACTTATGTTTGCCAGAGATTAAATTGAATAAGTTTTGTTTCAATAGCTGAATGTATTATACTCTACTCTTGCTAAATAATGAGCTTTCCTCCTTTTCTTAGAGGTGGCTAGATGGATAGTGGTTAGAGTAACCAGCCTAGAGTCAGGAAGACCTGAGTTAGAATCCAGCCTTAGACAATCATTAGCAGTGTGACCCTGGGCAAGTCTTTTAACCTCCATCTGCCTCAATATCTTCAAATATAAAATGGTGATAAGAGTAACTGAATAAGAAAGCCCTTTCAGGGTTGTTGCAGGGATCAAATTAGGTAATATTTCGAAAGTGCTTAGCATAATGCCTGGAACATAGTAAGCATTTAAGAAATGTGTGTCTCCTCTACACATACATACACACACACACACCTATACATACATATACATGCACAGTGCATTTGCTATTAAACTGAACATTTAATATTATATACTATTTTCATGTATTTTCGTGCTTTTCTAATTTATAATTCCTTATCCTATTCATCTGTATGTAACTGCTCTGTCTGGGTTATAATAGATCTGTATATGCACACATAGCACAATTTGAAGGGATGCCTAATTTCATAGCTTAGGGATAGGTCTCCCTCGATTGAAATCTCAACTGAATAATATTTTGATTGTATTTCTACATCTTTTCCATCTTCCAAAACATAAAAGAATGGGTGAATATGTACTAGTTGTTTGTGTATGAATTCAAACAAATACTTAATAAGCTCTTATATATGACAAGCAAGAAAGAGACCTTACCCTCACAAAAAGGAAGGAATCATAGAACTGGTACTAGAAGTAGAAGATCTTTAAAAGTTGTCAAGTTGTAGGGCTAAAGTCATTTTACAGTTGAAGAAACTAAGACTGAGAGACATTTAGTGAATTACCCATAGTCCTACAGGCAAGAAGTGTCAAGGACAGGATTTGATTTCTGAACCGGTACTTCCTAATTCTAGCAGGTAAGAGGTACAGTGGTCTTAAAATCAGGAAGATTCATCTTCATGAGTTCAAATCTGGCCTCAGTCACTTATTAGCTAGGCTAATGTCACTTAACTCTAGTCACTAGTTAGTCTAGTTACTAGTCACTTAACTCTGTTTCAGTTTCTCATCTGTAAATGACAAACCACTCTTCTATCTTCACCAAGAACACCCCAAATAAGGTCATGAAGAGTCAAACATGATTGAAACAACTGAATGGCAACTTTCTAATTTTAAGCCAAGAACTTTACCCATTATATTTTCTAGCTTTCTATATTTGACTAATAGGTCATACACACACAAAGATAAGTAACTAGGATGTATGTGTAAGGTTAAATAAAGTGTTTTTGAAAAACAAAAAGCACTAACCATTGAGGAACTAAAAAACTTTTTTTGTTGGAGGGGCCACCTGAATTATGCATTGATAAAAGCTGAAGATTCTAAGAGGTGAAAGAGAGGAAGAAATCCAGGCCAGAGAAAGAGAGGGAAGGAACCACTTATCTAAAGGAGATGAAATCATTTATAGATAAGTGCTACAGTTTCCATAAAATAAGGCAGGAAAAACATATGGGAGTTAGATTGTGGAGGATTTTAAATGCCACATTGAGGATTTAATATTTTATCCTAGAGTCAATAAAAGCCACTGATGATTTCTAGATAGATGAGTAACATAGTCAAATCTGTATTTTATGAATATCAGTTTAGTAGCTGTGTGTAATAGAAAGACAAAAATAAAATAATTCATGTTCCTAAGGAGCTGATGGATAGCCAAGAGTTATAGTGGATAGAATTCTGGGTCTCTAGTCAGGAAGACATCTTTTTAAGTTCAAATCTGGACCCAGGTACTTATTAGCCACATGACCCTGGGCAAGTCACTTAATCTTGTTTGCCTCAGTTTCCTCCTATGTAAAATGAGCTAGAGAAGGAAATGGTAAGCCACACCAGTGTCTTTGTCAAGAAAACCTCATATGGGGTCACAAAGAAGAAATATGTACAAGGTAATGGGAAGGTTGGTGGGAGGAGGAGGGAGATGTGGACTGGATCAGAAAAGACCTCAGATGGCCTTTGAGATAAGTATTCTGATAGAACTTAGAACCATGAAATAGAGCAATGCATCAGACTCCCAGCACTTCTCTATAAGGTACCAGGAGACAATTGATGCTACCTGAGGTCCATAGAAATGAAAGTATTTCTTGATGTATTAAGGCACTTGGATCAAAGGAAAACTCTAGAGCTGGTGTGGAGCAGGTCAATATTGGCCTAAGATGTCAGCACTTATCTGAAGAAGTGTGAGCCCTGACCTCGATGTGTTCAACACTTCCTCTGTGGTCAAGTATCCCTCAAACCCAAGCAGCTCCCTTCCATGTCCAAAGAAACATACAAAGCAATGTGTTCAATTCTAAGGTCACGTTCCCTACTCCCTACTCAACTAATACCAACTCCCTCTTTGTACCTTGTATAGAATTTTCCAGTTATAATTGTTCAAGTGTAATGCAATGTTCAGTTGCATGATTCCAACTTCTGCAAATCTTTCAATGACAGGGTATTCTTTGGGTCCTTTGAGAATCACATTCCTTTTCTTGGCCAATATAACTTTTTATAGACACATATCCTATAGTTGACCATCCAAAGTTGACAGAAGCTGTGTCAAGATGGGCTGCTTCAGTGTTGTTTCTCCTTTGGATGGTGCATATTCTGGGAGAAGTCCAGGACTTTCATTTCTACTTTTTGTATCATTTGTAGAGAGAATGTCCATTTTACTTATTTAATACATAAAATCATAAATTGAGAGTGAGAAGACATCTCACGTTCCATTTAGTCCAATTCCTTCATTTTGCATATGAGAAAACTGAGGTCTGGGGAGATTAAGTGATTTGTCCAACATCACACATCTAACAAGATGACAGAAGCAAGATCCCATAGTCCCTGTCTCCATGAAGTCAGAAAGTATTTTTTAGTGACCTACTATGTGACAAGCATTGTGCTAACTACTGGAAAGACAAAGATAGGCAAAAATAATAATTCCTGATCTCAAGAACCCTACTTTTCAATGTAGGAGATAACATATAAACACATAGGAACATATAAGACATATACTGGGTATATGAAAGTAATCTGAAATGTTCATTTTTCATTTGTAATTATTCCATAGATACTAAAGAAATGGAGGGTTAGCAAGATGACACTGTGCAGTGGAAGGAATATTGGACTTGAAGTTAAGGATTTTATTTATAGATTTTTGGTAACATAGCACTAACTCTTAGTGATTGTTATTTTACCACTCTGGGCCTCAGTTTCTTCATTTCTAAAATGGTTACACTAGATTATGAGTTCTTAACCTTTTTTTGTTCCCTGCATCCTTTTAGATAGATAAAGCCTATGGACTTTCATATTTTTAAATGCATAAACCAAAATACATAGGATAACATTGGATTTTGGTGTTTGTGATGGAATACTACTAAGCTGCAAGAAATAATGAGCTTAATTTTTAAAAAAAAACATGGAAAGGTTTACATGAAATTATGAAGTGAAATAAGTATACAACAAATAGTTTGAAGACTGACGTATATATTCACCTCCAGAGAAATAACTGATAAACAGAAACAAGTTTTATAAATACATGTATCTTTTTGTTATATGATGCCTTCTCTAGTGCAGAGGGAGATACTTTGGAATTTCAGTGTAACAAACAAACAAGTAAATAAATAAAACTGAAAAAGGTAATATGTGTTCTCTGACCCTACTTTCTGAGTACTGAGTTTCTCATATTTTGTCACATTCTCCAGTACCCTGAGCTGATTGGGGAGCCTCTGTTCTCTGCCATCAGTTTAAGCCCCCAAACCGACTTAGTTGGCTTTCAATTCATTTACTGTCAGCAACTAATATTGAATTGGGAAGTCTAAAAATGGTCTTCTTTAGCACATTCTGCCACCATCACTATGGACACAGAAGGAGGCTGTTCAAGTTTGAAGTCTATTTTTCATTTTTCTTTGTTTCTTGAGTTACTATTGCCAAAAAAAGTCATCACTTGCTGGTCAACTTGCTCATAGTAAACCTCTTGGTAATATTGGTAACAGCCCCCTCCCTCGATATGTCTCTGTGTGTGTATAAAGTTCTAGAGTGCTTTAAGATTTATAAAGATATTTTATTTATATATATTAAATATATTATAGATATATATTATATATAATATTATGCATATTATATATAATATAAAATAAATAATTATATAATATATTATTATAAAGATCTTTATATACAATACCTTCATCTTAAATTCAAACTAGGAGTTGGTATAAATGCTAATATTACCCTCCACTTTCCAGATAAGGCAATGGAGGCTCAGAGACTTTAAGTGACTTGTTCAGATTTAGAAGTACTTTGATCTGAATTAGGACTCAAGTCTGCCTGACTCAAAAGTCCAACATGCAATGTCACATTTTCTCTACTTTATCAGCTCAGTCCTAGCAAGTAGACCCAGTCTGTTATTAGCATTGTCATTGGAAGCCTTACTGCCTTGGAGAGTGCCTGCTAGAATTTAGACTGCACTGACATAAGTTTAAAAAAGCCTGGGACATTTTGGTCAAGCATCAGAGGAGGAGTTTCGTAGGAGATGGACACATAGAAAGTAACCAAAGTTTTATTGTGATGATCAGAATTCGGTCAGGATTTCTGGTTCAGCACTTTGAATGTCTATTTTCTTTGAAAAATTCGGAGTAGAAGGAACAAATTCGAAGCAAAAATAGGAAGAGCGGTGAAATTCAAATAGTCTGACCTGGAAGCAAATGTTCTTCCATCTCTGCCATTGTCTCTAGACATCCTAGCATCCCTTTGAGAATCTAAAGACTGTCCAGCAGAGGGCATCCAGGATGGCGACAGGTCTTTAGTCCATGCCCTAGAAGATGCTTTGAAGGAACTAGGGATGTTCAACCTGGAGAAGAAAAGACTTGATTAGGGGGACATACAAGCTGGTTCAAATAAGTGAAGGGCATACATACATAGGAGAGATGAGATGTGTTCTGCTTAGTCTCAGAGGGCAGAGGCATAGTTGCAGGGCATGGAGAGGCAAATTTAGACTTCTTTCAAGGAAAAATTTGGTGATGATAGAGCAGCCCCAAAGTGGGAATGGCTATCTCAGCACATAATATGCTCTTTCTCATTTGAAGCCTTTAAGCTGGAGGAATGTTTGTCTGCTCTGATATAGAGAGATTCCTATTTGGGTATGGGTTGGACAAAATGGCAGATAATATTATTATAAAACTAAGTTCTGAGGTTGTGTGATTTCTCAAAAAAAGAGCCTATTTCTATGATACTTAAGTTACATCCTTAGATTGCATTATATCCTTGAGTTCTTCACGGAAATAAATATAATATGGCTATTGAAGAGAAATGACTAACATTGGTTAAGATTGGTCTCAGTCTTTATAGACCTGCATTCCCAATAGGTAGTGACCAATGACAATTCATTATCATTCTTGAAAGAGCAATAAGTGCCCAAATCATATAGATCCCACAAGGGATGGCTTTTGTTCAGAACATTTTACAAGGATTATTTTTGAGTTTTGTTTTTTTTTACACAAGAACACAACAGAACTCCTATGTCAACCTTGTAAAAATCTATATCCCCTTCCCCCTTCCCAGCTTCTTTCAATTACCTAAAAAAAAGATATCTCAAATTCCACTCATTTCTTTAAAAAGAGGGATACAGTCTCATTTATATAATATGAAAAGATGGAGGGCAGCTAAGTGGCTTAGTGGATTGAGAGCCAGGCCTGGAGAAGGGGCTCTTGAGCTCAAATCTGGTCTCAGACACTTCCTAGCTGTGTGACCCTGGGCAAGTCACTTAATCCCCATTGCCTAGCCATTATTGCTCTTCTGCTTTGGAAGCAATACATAGTATTGATTCTAAGACCAAAGGTAAGGGTTTATTTTAAAAATACAAATATATATATATATATATATATATATATATATATATATATATATATATATATAGAGAGAGAGAGAGAGAGAGAGAGAGAGAGAGAGAGAGGGAGGGAGGGAGGGAGAGAAAGGTATGATTTCCAAGAATATTTTCTTTAACTTTTTTTCTTTTCTTTGCTATTCATTCATTTATTTATTTATTTTTCAAGAATACTTTCCTCAAAGATCCAAATAATCTTTCTCAAACTGGGGTAGAGAATTTTCAAAGTATCAAAAAAACCAGCTGTTATAGCATTCTTGATCTTGGAAGATTAGAGATAAAATAGATATGTGAGAATCCAGATGCCTAATTTTACAGAGGAGAAAATTGAGGTTCAGAGGTTAAGTGACTCATAAAAAGTATTAGGTGAGAGAGCTGGCATTTGATTTTGGATCTTTTGACTCCAAATACAGTGATTCTGTAACTACACCTATTGTTTAGCAGTTTGTGGTAACTTTTAGCTTCTTTTCTCCTCTCCTTTTGCTACTGTGGGTAGCTTATAGTCACTACAATATACCACTTCATTCTTTTTCCTGTTCCCAGTTACACTTCCTACTTTTCATTAATTCAATAAAAAAAATCTCTAGTCTATTCACCAAAAATGTCCCAAGAGAGTGTTTTATTTCATCTGGAGCTTCCTATTTGACTAGTTTGCTATTAAAAAAAAAGGAATTCACACTAGGACATTAAAGGCTGATGATATCTGTATTTATTGCTTCTTCCAGATGTATGGGCATTATAACCAGGGAATGTTGGTTAAACCAAAGAAAGTAATACCTCATGTTGAAATTTTAGAGCCTGTGGTAGGCTAATCAGCAATATATGCATATATTCATATATGCACACTTACAAATACACATAAACATATATATATATATATATATGAGTATATCCATAATCTATCTGTTGTGGGGGAGGGGAGTTCTTCAGTAGACCTTTTAATAAAATTTAGTTTTAAGAGGCTAATCCCATCTACCCTTACCAACATAAGGACTTCTAGAGTGGAGGAGGAAAATTAGTGGAGACAAATGAATACATTCCTAATGTGTATTTTCACAAAAAGGGAGAAAATAAAGGGGTTTTTAATTAAAATAAGGAAAGAGATACAAAATGAACAATAAATATGTTTTGCATGTGTGTATAACCCAGATCAAATTGCTTACCATCTCCAGGAAGAGGGAGGGAAGGGAGGGAATGTGGAAGATAATTTATGTGGAAAATTATTATTACATATAATTGAAAAAATAAAATATCTTTATAAAAATGAAGAGAAAAAGGAGACAAATTCTGGAGATCATAATTCATCTTATTCAGTTTTACATTTATGATCTCGTCACCTTATATATAGTCCATTTTTCTTTTGCCAGTGTCTTATTAAGATTAATTCTATGTGTGAATGAGGTAGAGAACTTGGGAGCCAAAGCTTCCCTTTGAAATGATATCACTGAAGTTTTGTCCTTATGCAAATCTATCTCTTTCTGTGCCTTTACTTCTATACTCAGACTAATACAAGCCATTTATAAGGTACTCTGAGATTTTTCAGAGGTCATGAATCATTTTACATTCAGACTAAAGACAATAGTATTGGTCAATAGGGAAATAAGTTATCTACAGTCTAGTATATCTACAGTCTATCTAGAGTGTCACTGACCTAGCAAATGGCAGTAGACCTTTAAAATTCAGAGGACACTCCATAAAGAAGAGAAATAAGCTCAAGGGAACCATCTGACTAACTTTCTCATTCATATTTGACTGGGGAATGTTAAGTGCTTTCTTTGGTCCAACTGACAAAGTTCAAAGACATGGAACAGGTATGATCAGCATATGTTTTTAGATTGAGAAAGAAAGAACAAAAAGGGTTAACATGGAACTGAAATAGCAAGTAAAACAGGATATGGTAAGAGACCAACTAATTACCCTAAATGAACTCATTATCAGCTCCAAAAGAACTACATCCAAGATATTTAGTGAATTTGTGACTGTAATTGCTGAGCTGCCTGTTGGTGATCAATTAAAAAATCGAACAAAGGCAAAGATGGCACAGGATTGAAAATAGGCAAAAGTTCCCTCTTTTAGGGGAAGAAATTAGAAGTAGATTCTTTAAATTATAACCTAGAGAACCTGATTTTCCCATATCTATATTTTAATGTGGTCCAGAGATTTAACTAAGTTTTTTTGGGGCTGCTACATCATATTGTTGACTTACATTGAGCAAGCAGTCCTCTAAAACCCTGAATTCTTTTTTCAGTGAACCATTTTCTTATCATATTTTCCCATATCTTGTAAGTCAAATCTTATTTTTTTAAACTTGTGACTTTACACTTTTTTGATCTGTTGTTTCAGTCATGTCTGACTCTTTGTGACCCCATTTGGGATTTTCTTGATGAAGATACTGGAGTAGTTTTCCGTTTCCCTCTCCAGCTCATTTTACAGAAGAGGAAACTGAGGTAAACAGGGCTAAATGATTCACCTAGGGTCTCACAGCCAATAAGTGTCTGAGACTGGATTTGTACTCCTAAAGATGAGTTTTCCTGTCTCCTGGCTTGGCATTCTATCCCACTGCACTTCCTACCTCCAACAACTTTATATTAGTCTCAATTTTCATCTTAATCAGTTTAAGTCTAGATTCTTTTAAGATATTTTTGAATGTTGATTCTGTCACCTTGTTATGATTTTATAATGTGTAAATTTGGTAAACTTGCAATTTATGAGTTTATTCAAGTCCCTGGGGAAAAAAAATAAAGGTTGATTTCATAACACCAAAATGATAATTAAAGCTCACCATTGGAGATTTCCTTCCATGCTGACATCAAAACTTTCTAAAATGTAGTAAAAAAAAAAGAGTACTCTATGCCTCAAGCCATTAAATTAATTCCATTTCTACTCACTTACATGATCATTTAACCCACATGAAAGAGCTGACATTCTTGTGATGAAATCAACTTCCTAAATGCCTTCTTTTGCTTCTATAAGAACTGGTGAGCCATTCTTCCACTTAACAGCATAACTCCTTATGTCTTTTGGCTTTATGTATAACCAGGGTGTCAGTATTAATATGGTTTAGTTCTTTCAATAGTATATCATTTTCTAGTTGTTAGACAATTCAACCAATAAACATTTGTTAAGCACCTACTAGCTACCAGGCACCATCCTAGCATTTGACATTTATATTACTAGCCACACAAGATTACAAAATTTGAGTTTGAAGAGAACTCAACAACTATCTAATCCAACTTATACATGAAAGAAACCCTCATTAGCATACACACATACAACAAGAGGTTGTCAAGACTTCCTGAAAATCTTCATGGTTGTAGAGAACCCACAAGTTTATGAGGTAAGCCATTTACAAACAACACCATATTCACAGATATTCCCAAAATTGTGTTATTAACATCTTCTATCTCCTACCATTCTGTTACCATAACTGCAGAAGTGGAAGAAGAGAGAATTAAATTAGTCTACAGGATTTTTGTACTTGTCTTTGTTTCATGTGTGGTAATGGCCAAAGAATTCATCAACTAGCAGCCAGACTTTTGGTAATGAATTTCTTGATTTAACTTCTCCAGTACTTGGACAGCAAAGAATGCATTGTTGGAAAGAGACTTATAATAACTATTTGGGCAATTGAAAACATGATACAAAAAATGGGAAGAAAAGTCAACCCCAAATTTGTCCTTAGTTGATCCTGGGAAAGTTTCAATAGAAGAAGTATGAAATTAACAATTGACTAATATTCTTTTTTCAGCTGTCATGTGCTACTTAGTGGGCAAAAGTTTCCTTGGTCATAGTCATTATCTTTCATTTGGTAGATATTTTCAAATTGTCCAAACTGCTTTATTAGAGCATTATTTGTTCAAAAAAGTTTTTTTTTAATTCCAAATTTTATAAAACCAAATGAAACAAGCATGTCTGTATACAAAGTAAAAGAAGATAGTATACATGTTTCACCTTTCTGGTCATTTTCAGGAGGTAACATTCACAGCTTATTCTTCCAGTATTAATTTCTGTGGCTGTGTATAATGTTCTCCTGTGAATCATGTAGTTCTTCCCAAGTTTAAAAAAATCAGTCTGTTCATCAATTCTTATGGCTTAGTAATATTCCATCACAATTATATACCCCAATTTGTTCAGCTATTTCCAATTGGTGGGCATCCCCTCTGTTCCAATTCTTTGTCACCACAAAGAGGGTTGCTATAAATATTTTGGCACATACGGGTTCTTCTCCTCTTTCCCTGATCTCCTTGGGAAACAGCAATATGACTACACCGAAGGGTATACATAGTTTTATAACTCTTTGGTTGTAATTCCAAATTGCTCTCCAAAATGGTTGGATCAGTTCACAGCTCCACCAATATTGCATTAGTGTCCTCATTTTTCCTCATTCCCTCCAGTCTGATAGGATATATCTTAGGTGGTATTTTAGAGTTGTTTTGATTTGCATTTCTCTAATCAGTAGTGATTTAGAGCATTTTTCATATATCTATAATATAGCATTGGTTTCTTTATCTGAAATTGTCTGTTCTTATCTTTTGCTGGGTTATCATTTGGGGGTGGCTCTTATTCTTATAAATTTGATAAAGTTATCTACATATTTTAGATATGAGACCCCTAACTGAGGCTATCTATAATTTCTTTTACCTCATTTTCTGCTTTCTTTCTAATCTTGGCAGCATTTATTTATTTTATTTGTACAAAAACTTTTCAATTTGATATACTCAAAATTGTCCATTTTATATTTAGCAATGCTCTCTAACTCTTGTTGATTCATAAATTCCTTTCCTGTCCATAAATCTGCTAGGTGGTATGTCTCTGTTCTTATATTTTACTTATGCTATCTCTTTTTATATCTAACTCATATCCATTTTGATCATAGCTTAGTGAATGGTGTAAGATATTGGTCTATACATTGTTTCTGCCAAACTAGTCTCCAGTTATCCCAGCAGTTTTTGCCATATAGTGATTCTTATCCCAAATACCCAAATGGATGGTTTTGTCAAATACAATATAAGCATAATCTTTTGCTGCTGTTTGTTATATGTCTGTTCTGTTCCCTGATCTATCTTTCCATTTCTTAGCCAGTACCAGATAGTTTTGATATACAGCTTTATAATAGATCTAGAATTGGGTACTGCCAAATTGTTAAGCATTATTTTAATTGGTTCATGGAATGAAATATTTTCTGAGACAGCCCAATATTTTCATGACATGAAGTCCAAACATCTCAGAAACTACCCTGTCTTCAGTTTATGGACATTACTAAACTGTAAAAGAGAATAAGATGTGATGCCATTAGTTATGTTATTACCTTATAATTTATTTTTGTCTTTGCTTCCACTCTGCAGGTGACCCCTTCACCTCATCACTTTGTAATGTCCCTTGAGTATTAAGGTGTGATGTCACCAGGTGGCAGTAGTGTGCCATGCTTATGGGGCCTTACCTTTAAGACTTCAGTTTTTCCAAAGATTCAAGATGGTAGCTCTTCCTTAAACTCCACCCAGGTTTAGTCATCAATTTTTAGGATTATGTATTAAAATATGTCTTTAAAATTTTAGTTTCATTGCTACCTTTTGCTTTTATACCATCTTCATTTTCATATATGTGTATATGGCTCAATTATATTTATAATACTTTTATATGCATATGTAATATAATTTCTGATCAACTAATTCCATGTTATCAAAAGGAAGTACATCTCCAGCATTTTTTATTTCAAATATGGCTTTCTCTTCCTCTTCCTTTTATTCTACAAGAAAGTAAAGTAATTTTTTCCCTGCCTATGGAAGTTAGTTTAATATTTCAGAAGTTGCCTTAGTCTAGAGTTTGAAAGTGCCTCAGGGATCATATAATCTCACCCTCATATTTTACAAATGATAAAACTGAGCCATAGATAGTTGAAGAACACAAAGGTAGGTTCAGCCATTCAACAATTTTCACATCCATCTAATAGCATTATCATCTAGTCCACATTTTCCCATCTCTTCCCTAAGAATAATATGATACTTTGTCAAATACTTCACCATAATGTAGTTAAATTCTATTAACAATAGTATCTTAATCTACCAAATTAGTGGCCCCATCAGAAAGGTTAGTCTTCATGAGCACATGCTAAGCTCTTAGTAATTACTTTTCTATATGTTCATTATTGTTTTAAACATTCATTTAAGAATTTTACCAGGATTTGAAGTCAACTTAATCCATCTATTTATTGTTTCTATACTCTATTCTCTTCCTATTTCTGAAAATCAGGAATTTTTGTCCTTGACCAGTCTGTGATTTCTTATCTATTTCCCACTGTTTTTCAAATCTCCTTGTTCTTTGCTCAGCTATCAGATCTGTTAGTTCTTTTATTTTTGTAGCAGCCAGGTAACTTTAATTCATCAAAGGATGCTAGATATTCTTTTATTATCTCTTTGTTCCTTTAGGTTACTAATTCCTTACTGGGAATTTTTGTTCTGTCTTTTCCAATGTCAAGGGTATTCTTCTTGACTGAGAATACAAATTTTATGAATCGACAAACTCTGCCTTTTCTTTCTTGGCAGGTATAATCATCTCATCTGTCCACACTAACCTTTCTTTGATCCTCTTTCCCTCTATATAGTTTACCACACCACCAACCATCAATAACAACAATAGCTACAATACTTTTTTGTTATCCCTATCTGTCCTCAGTTTGTTTTGAGATTGGACACAGTTGACATGTACCATGCCCTTTTATTCATCCCTTATTATGAGCCCTCACTCCCACCATCTTTTTATATATATTACATATATATATATATACTTTACATATATATATATATAATGCAACATTATTAGTGATTTCTTTATGCATCAACAACAGTTTTCTTTATGCAGAATGTGATTTTTCTTTCTCATTGGAATAATTTCCCTTTGTGTATTCAGAATTTCAATCCTAAGAGTTTTTCATCTGTCCTGGGATGATTTCTCTTGTTCATGGTATCTTACTTGTCCTTTCCTCTGAACTCTTTGAAAACTAATTTCCTCAAATCTTGGGGGCAGGCTAGACTATGCCCAACTTTCTTCTCTTTCTCATCATAGACTCTAAGAAGAAGTGGTCACTTTCACCCACAACACCAAATTTTTCCATTGTGGCATTCAATGCCTCCTTTCAATGAGAATTAAACCTAGAACAGAATTTTCTCCTATTGTTACTTTCACATTTTCCCACCAGTCACACTCCTTATATTTGGACTCAATCATCATCATCCTCCCAGGAAATCCCTTCTCCATTCAATTCATCAACCTGTAAGATTACATCATTTTTGGAACTCACTCTTTTTCAGTGACATCAATAACCTGTGGTCTTCTGATTGAAGAGTTGTAAGGTACAGCAAAGAACTTCTCTCAAAACCTCTAATTAAAGGAGGTTCAAATAAAATAAAAAAACAAAAAATGAAGAAGTTTCACAGACCAGGCAACTCTTCATTTCCTACCAGCCTCAATCCATAGGCTGGATTCCACCATGTCCCTGTTCTGGGTATCTTTCTATATTCCCACTGTTGTGTGTGTGTGTGTGTGTGTGTGTGTGTGTGTGTGTGTGTGTGTGTGTGTGTGTTGTCTTCCCCCATTAGATTATAAACTCCTTGAGGGCAAGAACTATTTTTCTGTTTCTTATTTGTATTCCCAGTGCTTAGCATAGTGCTTGATCCTTACTAGGTGCTTAATAAATGGTTAAAAATTACAGCCTGAAGGAGAATATTATCATTATGTTGTTAAAATGTTATTAGCTGCTCTGTTTTTAACAGAGAGGTTATCTGTATAATGGAAGTCCTCATCATTACAAAGTCTAAATGCTGTGACAGACTTGTGATCAGTTTTAAATCCTTATCTCCTTTATCCTTCTTTTCTAGGTATCTATAGTAGAGTCCAATGACAAAAATTCTTCTGTTTTCCTCCCCATTGAGATTAACCCATATTTTCTCCATTGTAATTCTGTCCTCTGGATAATCTAGATTTTTCTGATATAAGCTTAACTTCATAATGTTTAATACTATTGTCCTATATCTCTTGCTTTATCTAGCCTGTTTATTTTAGGTATACTTAACCAGATTAACTTTCTAGTCACAGCTCTCATCTAATGTTTCTACATTCTTGAAAGATTCTAATATTTGGTATTCAGAAATGAGAAATTGGGATTTCCTGGACTTTTTGGGTATTCCTGAAATGATGTTAATCTGTAGTTTTTAATAACATTTTATTTACATATTTTAAATAATAATGATCATATTAAGAACAATTAAACACTTTGATGGGGTTATACTGTTTCAGAGATTTTCTGTGAAAAAAGATAATAAATGCATACTTTGTTATTATGAAGGAGTATATTGGGACAATGATTTAAAACATCTGATAAGAAGCTGACTGATTTCTTTTATCTTTCTTAAAATACTTTCAACATTCTTCATACTTCTTACTCATAATTATGCATATCTAAAATAATTAATTTAATAAGTGTGAAATGTTAATTTAAAAGGTATTTACAAGTAACTGTAGCCAATAGTGAATATTCAAACACCTGGAAAACACCAGTGAACATCATTAGGAAATACTGAGATGATGTAGCATTCAGATCAGATCTCCTATCAAGGTTAACATATTATCAATTTATCAAAATTACCATTTTTAAAAGCCTTAAAATGATGAATTAGAAGAATATTTTACACCCCAAACTTATTTCCTGTAACATCATTCCAAGGTCTGTATGAAGTGTACTGTATGTATGAACTTATTAATATTTCTTTTTTTGCAAGAACAACTACTGTTAGTAATAGGCCATGAAAACACACTTATATCATGACAACAGTTTCAAGCAACAAGGACTGATTTGATCATCATCACTTCACTCTCATGTGCTCCTGTCCTTGTTTCCAGAAATGTCCTTTTTAACCTTTGACTACATTTTAATATTTTCCATACTTGCTTTTTGACTTGACATCAGTGGGTTGTTTGAGCCAGTGACATTTCCTTGTTGATTGTTAAGCTTTCATGCTTGCAAGAGAATTATGGAACTTTTTCCTGATTTATTCATTGATTTTTCTCAGGATTTGAAATCCTGAAAAACATAGATTTTCTGAGAAATGGCAGGAAGAAATTGTAGCCTGGAAATGCTAATTTCACCCATCAAATCAGATTTGCCTACTTATGTCAGAATATCTTGTTCCTCTAGTGTGTTATCTAGCTTTGCTAATAAATTGATTAATTAATATAGACATAGATGAAAGGTTTTCCTACAAGTTCCTCTATTCTATTCTCTGAACTTTAGGATAATAAGAGTTATGCTTCTTCCTTTCTTGTAGCTACTCTCTCTCTGGTAAGATGTTTTATGGACATACAAACCCTGCATCTTTTATATTTTAAAGCCCTCTTGGTGAATTTGTAGAATGCTGAAAAAATCATTTTAACCAACTATGGTAGATAAATTCCATTCTGGGCCAGAAGTCTATCATTCCTATATTTTAAGTCATAGTCTTCAGCAGGGTTTTTTAAGCTAAGGTCCAATGGATAAGAGTTCTGGGTGTAGAGTCAGAAACTTATCTTGAGTTCTGGAATGTGGCCTTAATTAAACACTAGCTGTGTAACTTGGGGCAAGTCACTTAACCCTGTTGTCCTCAGTTTCCTCATTCATAAAGTGATCTGGAGTAGGAAATGGCAAACCCCTCCAGAGTCTTTGCCAAGAAAACCCCAAATGGGGTTATGAAGAGCCAAACATAACTGAAAAATGACTGAAGAAGAAATGTTTCTATACATGTATCCCAATATAATTGGTTTCCTTTATAAACTGTCATATTTTGTGCATTTAAAAACATTATTCTGCAAAAGGGGTTCTAGGCTTCACCATTGTGACTGCCAAATCTCTCTCTCTCTCTCTCCTCTCCTCCTCTCCCTCCCTCTCTCTTTCTCTCCTTCCTGACCTTCCCCCCCCCCCAGAGAGTTATGAATCCCTGTTTTAGGGCACAGGTACTGTTAATTTTATTTTAATACCCTCCAGCACACATGGACATGCAACAGTTCTTCCTGTTGCCTGGAATTGTGGAAGGCAACAGGATATAGTGAATAAATTACTAGACTTGGAGTCTGGAAGATCTGTGTTCAAATCTTGTCTCAAGTGCTTACTAATTGTGTAACTCTTAGTAAGACACCTAAGCTTTCTGGATCTCAGATTCCTCATCTGTAAAATGAGGGAATTGAACTGTCTGAAATCTCAGGTCTCTTCCAGCTCTCCATTTGTGATTTAAGGTTGTTTCTGAGAATGGGGCCATAGACCAGGGAATTATTTTTGTGAGAGCTGTGTCTTTCCTCTTTTTCATTCATTCATTCATTCATTCATTCATTCATTCATTCATTCATTCATTCTTTTAGTTGATAATAAATAATCTGTTTTGGCTTACCCTGAACATTGAGAAGAAAGGAAGCAATGGTAAGAACCAAAGATGAGTAACATTACCTTCTTAGAAAACTCAATTTCCATTTTGTTTGACATCCAGAAACTTATTATGACTTCACACAAATATATGTATGTATGGCATATATTGCATCATATACATTCATGTATGTATATCACTTTCTAAACACTGACATAGACACAAGCCTCATCTATATTCCCTAAGTCTCCAGAAGTTTCTTTTTGGTAGGAGATGGGAGTGGGTGGGATTGGAGAAGTTGAAGGAGGTGATTTGGCCTGTGGGGTAAGGAATCATTAAACACTATGTCTATTGGATGCAGCTGCTGCTTCTCTCTCTCTCTCTCTCTCTCTCTCTCTCTCTCTCTCTCTCTCTCTCTCTCTCTCTCTCTCTCTATCCTCTCTCTCTCCTTCTCTCTCTGTCTCTCCTTTTCTCTTTCTCTCTCTATCTGTCTCTGTTTCTGTTTCTCTTTCTCTCTCCTTCTCTCTCTCTCTCTCTCTCTCTCTCTCTCTCTCTCTCTCTCTCTCACCTTCTCTCTCTCTGTCTCTCCTTTTCTCTTTCTCTCTCTGTCTGTCTGTCTCTGTTTCTCTCTCTCTCTCTCTCTCTCTCTCTCTCTCTCTCTCTCTCTCTCTCTCTCTCTCTTTCTCTCTTTCTCTCTCTCCCAAAGCCCCCAACTCTCCCCCAACCCACCAACCCCCTTGTAACTTTTCTCTCACATTTCCTTTTGAATAAGAAGGCAAAGGTCTTCTTTCTTTTCCTTTGGCTTCATGTCTCCATCCCTATTAACCCAAGTCACCCACCCAAGCACAAAGTCGATAAAGCATCTGGGCTTCTCTGCAGCTGAATAAAGCAGTTCTGCGCAGGGCCACATATGGGGAGTTTCTCTGCAATGTTAAGTCCTGCACTGGGCCACATGGGGAAATGCTGGAAAGCTGAAACATGTCTGCTTACATGATGGAGAGGGGATTATAAAGTCATTTTTATAACCTCTTATGAACTATCTGGTATTTCAGAGACTATAATTTTTGTCTGACAGAACATAGCTAATAGTCTCAGTTTAGAAAGGGGGGAAAAGTCCCAACCTGTGTTTTCTCTTAGTGAGGTTCTACAGTCTGATGTTTACATGGGAAAGAACTTGTGAGATCTTGGCTCTTGTTATCAAACGTGGCCTCCAAATTCTCTTCCAACTCCGAGATTCTATAAAATAGAATACATTGAAAAACATAATGAGAACCCTTTATGAGTAGAATCGTCTTCTGTAACTGTAGTCTCTCTATGTTGCTCAGACAGGAAAGCATGTGTGGAATATGAACTGGATTTGCTTCCATTTCCCAGTATACCTGGGGGTGATTATGACCATTGGATCACTGAGGAAAGGCCAGATTGTCCCAGAGTATAAAGACACACCCAACCCATGCTCTGTGCATCCCTAGAATGATAGAATCATAGAGTTAGAGCTGAAAAGGATCTTAGAGGCCACTGAGTTCAACCTCATCATTTTACGGACAAGGAAACTGAAACTGAGGGAGGTAAGCTGACTCTCCTAGAATCATACAACTAGTAAACCTTTGGGACATGATTTGAACTCAGATTTTTGACCAGTACTTTATACAGTGTGCTACCTCATTGTCTTTATATTTAGGCTCCAGGCTCTCCTACCAAGAAAGCACTTCTCCCTTCCTTTCTTTCACTCCCAGTTGTAACACAGAAGAACCTGTTCTTTTTGTTATGTTACTTCCAGGAAAGTCTCTGCTTATTATCTAGAGGCTGGGTAATTTTTTTTCTTTTCCTTTTAAATTATCATTCAACTGTTAATTTCAGATAACTCTTCAATATGTGAGCATGAAACCAAAGGTTACCTTAGAAAGTGGCAACTTTCAGCTCTTATTCCTGTATTTGGGAATATTACTGGATTGGGATTTCTACAATCTAGTGTGTAACCTTAATCTCTTTCTCATATATAAAATGAAGATGGTAAGGCAAAAGTCCTGTCCATCTCTAAATGTTATGGCCATATAATAATCTTTTCTGGTGTCAAATTTACATGGTAAGCCCTTTGGACAAGAACATAAGAAATAATGCTTTCAGTAAATCCAATGTCTCTATGAACCAGAATACTCTTTTTGATATGTAGTGAGGTACATTTTGAAGGAAGAAGTCATTGTCCTATATGACATTGACTTTGAAAGATGAGAAAAATGCTCTAAACTTGTTCTCTGCCCCATAGTAATCCATTATTAAGTTTTGTTTAAACCTTTTAAACTTACTTTTAACCTGTCACTTCTTGAGCTTCTATCTTCAAATTATGTTGAAAAGTGGTATCTGGAATGTAACTTACAGTGGGCAGCCAATCATCCAGTTACCTTTGATTATTTTTCCTTATTTGGAATGAATGATACTTAGAATTTCAGAGTTGAAAGGGACTTAAGAAGTCACCTAGTCCAATTCATGCCTGACCATCAATCTTACACTTGAAGGTCTAAGGAATGAGAAAATCATTACTTGCCAAATTTGCCCTTGTAACTTCAGGATAGCTTTAATTTGAAAGTAATTCTTCCAAAGGATCATTGTTTCAGAGTTAGAAGAGACCTTAGAGGTCATTTAGTCTAATCTCTTTAGTTTGTAGCTCAGAAAACTGAGCCTCAGGCTGAGTGGGTAGGGGATTGGGTGTGGGGATGGAGTTCTTGTCTAGTGTCACAGTCGTACCAGCCAGGATTCAAATCCAAGACCCTTAACTCCAAATCTACCATTCTTTCTTCTTTGCCAACTTGACATGAAAACTTCCTCTCTTTAACTATCAATCATTGATCTTTGTTTTTGCTTCTCAAGGCTAAACAAAAAAATAGAATTACATGATTCCTTTTGCACTTGACAACCCTTAAAATACTTGGAAGACTCCAATCTAAAGAAGTATTTTATGTTATGTTAATTTATTTATTTCATATCTCCATGGCTAATAGTTGATTTTTAAAATGCTCAGTCTGGATTGCATATGGTTGTGCAGGATATTCTACTAATTATTTTAATTTATCTTTTATTGTGACTTCACAATTCTAGATAGCTAAGTAGTACAGTGGATAGACCTGGAGTCAGGAAGATTCATCTTCCTGATTTAAAATCCCATCTCAAGACTCTTATCAGCTGTGCAACGCTGGGCAAGACACTCAAGCCTGTTTGTCTCAGTTTCCTCATCTGTAAAATGAGCTAAAGAAGTGTAAGATTTAAATTAATATCTAATAATTCCAATTATTATGTTTCATAAGTTTTATTAATAATCACTTGAAGTAGAAGAAATACAAGAACAAAAGAAAAAAAGCTTAAGTTTGACCATGTGTGAAAAATTCTCCTGCCTGGCACTCACCCAAATTCCACCAGTGGTGTTTCCAGGAGGAGAGAGAGTGAGGGCGGAGCTACACAAAACTTATATCTTCCCTAAGTTAATACATTATGTAGATATGTAGCTGGGATGCTGGAAAAGAGAGTTTGGGGGGGGGGGCAAAATTCTAATTATACAGAAGGAAATGGCAAATGACTCCAGTATCTTTGCCAATAAAACTCCAGATAGGGTCATGAAAAGTTGAACATGTCTGAAACAACTGAACAATAGCAAACAACAATGATATACAAATACAAGCAAAAAACAGTTCTGTCCACAAGGAGCATTCATTTCAATAGGGAAGAACAACGCACAAGAGGGAGCCTTAAAGTATGTGTGAAAATATCATTCTTTGCTTTTTGTTTCACAACATGTCATACAGGGAAATGTATACTGTTTGATAATGTATCCACAAGCATGCCTTCTTGGGGAGGGAGAGGAAAAAAAGTTTATTAGGTTTTTGTTAAATAGGAAAGTTTTGAAAAGAAGTAGGATGAATAATTATATTAAAAAAGAAAGAAAAGAACATTGACGAATCATTTAAAAGTACAAATAAGAGAGCAAAAGAAAATACAGAATGGAACCCACACAAGCAAAACAATGTTTAAAACTACCATGTTAAATCTGAAATATTTATGTTTTAAAAGTGATTATATAATGGGCATTCAGAATTTCATATATGATCCTTTTCCTGTTTGTTTTTTTTTCCTTAAACCCTTACCTTCTATCTTAGAATCAATACTGTGTATTGGCTCCAAGGCAGAAGAGTGGTAAGGGCTAGGCAATGGAAGTCAAGTGACTTGCCCAGGGTTACACGGCTAGGAAGTATCTAAGGTCATATTTGAATCCAGGACTTCCCATCTCTGAGCCTGCTTTTCCTGTTTTTTGGAATGTGGAAATGTTCATTTTGTTAAAGCTTATTAAGTTCATAGCAATAAAAGAGAAAGTTAAAAAGTATCTGTGTGGTAAAAGGGGATGGAAGTACCCAGTTCAGAGATATGGTTCCACAAATAGATACTGAAAGAGAAAACTGTTGCTTGTACTGTCTGGGCCTAAGATTTGGAATAGGTTAGAGAAAGAAAGGGATGATGAGTAGCAACTCAAAATATTTACGTTCCCTTATGTTGTTTCACAAAAATTTCCCCACATGCAGTATTTTTTCTTCTTCTTCTCTTGTGGGTTCAGTTTTATTTACCTGATATCTAATTCATTTTCAGAGATTTTGATTTGGGGAGGTTTGATGAAATCAATTATGCCATCTGACTGACCATGTCATCAGCCCAATTCTCAGCATATTTCATTTAGTAGTTCTATGTGTGGGTTCTAAAAAAACCTGTTTTTATAAGTACAGCATGGGAAAGTTTTGTGTAGGAGATAGGGCTTGTTTAAAAAAAAATTGCACATGTTAGTGAATTAAGAGCTGGTAGGAGTCAACAAGTTTGGCAGAAGTGTCCATATCATAAAGGAGATAATGGTTCTGCCATATTGCCTTGTTCAGAACACGTTCAATTTATTGGATTCAGATGTGGTTGTCACATTTGAAGAAGAAAATAAGAAAATTATAGCACATCAAAAAAAAAAGATGACAAAGATGGTGAGTTTCCTGGAGACCATGTCAAAAGGACTTGAATGAGAATGTTTAGTCTGTAAAGAGAAATGGGAGTAGAGCTTAGTATTAGTGTTCTAGGTTTTGAAGCACTAATCATGAAATTAATCAACAAGCAGTACTATATTCTAAGCATTGAGGTACAAAAGAAAAAAAAATATGGGAGAAGGGGAAGTTACTGAAATGCTACCAGGTCAGCACAAATTTTATAAGTAACAAAATTCACTCTGAACTAAACCAGGAAGGCATTTGCATGACCCAGGTTTGAATATTGTTCACTACCTAAATTACTTAGGGAGTATTTGGGATTGTGAGCCTTCACTGTAACATTTACTACTTGACTTATGAGTAATTCAATAAATATTTATTTAGTACCTACTATGTGCTAAGTCCTGTGGGGAGCACTGGGGATTCAAATATTTTTTTCTGCTCTCAAATATCTATCTCTCATGGAGGATAGAACTTTCATTCATTAAAATTTGTTTATTTATTTTAAAAAGTAATATTTAGATTTCTGGGGGTGGAGCCAAGATGAAGAAGTAACTGGAGCAGAAGTGCTGGTTCACCACAAAAATCCTCTCTGACCAAGAGTAAAATATCGCCAAAAAAATAAATGAAGGAGTGAAAGAACAAACATGGAGACTGAGTGAACCAGCCTTAAAAAAAAAGAAAAACCCAAAAGGTAGGCAGAGAATATCTAGGGAACTGAGGGGAGAGGGGAGCAGAGCTAGCAGGAGTCATAACAGTGAGTGAAGAACAAGCCAAGAGCAAACCCTGCCCTAGACACACACATCTGCTCTCACAGGTTCTGAGCTTAATCCCTACCTAGTGGGCAGACCCTGAGATCCTGAGAGGGCAAATAGTGGTCCAAGCCAACCCCTTGAAATTTCAAACCTGTGGAGAAGTCTGGAGTCCTAGCATATGGCAATCTGGGCTGATGGGAGTCAATCCTGTGGGTCCAGAGTGAAGACAGGAATCCCAGTCTGGGTTTGGGATGAGGACATAATCCACGGTTTGGGGTGAGGACACAGTTGTTAGGGGGTGCCTCCTTGGGATCTTTATGCTCCAAACTAAGGGTGGAGCTCCAGAACAGGCAATCAAGGGTGTGCCTGATTGAATCAAGAACACCTTGAGACAAAAAAAAAATATTTAAAAGTATATTACACTATAGGTTACTACCAACCTTGCTAATCTCTAGTCATGGTTCTGTCATGGAGGTTTTCCCCAGGGTTTTCTTGCATAGATGAAAAATGAGATCTTGCTCAAAAGATCTAGAGCTAAGCAAATAGGTAGAGGAAAAAAGGAATATTTAATTAATTTTTTTTAACCCTTACCTTCGATCTTGGAGTCAATACTGTGTATTGGCTCCAAGGCAGAAGAGTGGTAAGAGCTAGGCAATGGGGGTCAAGTGACTTGCCCAGGGTCACATAGCTGGGAAGTGTCTGAGGCCAGATTTGAACCTAGGACCTCCCATCTCTAAGACCTGACTCTCAATCCACTGAGCAACCCAGCTGCCCCTATTTAATTAACTCTTGAAAATAATGGGAGTCATAAATATTGATCACTTCAATGTAGTAGTATTACAGAGAATTTTTCAAAGAAGGAGTTTTTCAGATGCAGACATTTATATGATTTTTTTAATGATTAAAAAGTTGAAGAGATATAACATGAAATATTACAATAATGAAATAAGCATAATTTGTTATGAACATATTTAATAAATATTAATTTTGAATGTATAATGAATATGGAATATACTATATTATAATACATTATATTATGTAATACATATCATAATAATTATGCTTATCCAAGAGAAATAAATGCTGACATTAGTTAAATCAAAAAATCTTTGACTTATTATTAATTTGTGTATGGTTTTTGAAAATCACACTTATGATTTTATTGATAAAAAGGAACTCCTATTAAGGAACTATCTCAGCCAATGGAGGTCACCAATTCTTCTGCTACTCATAGTCTTAAAAAGTTGGCTGGGGAACTAAAAAGACTAGTGACTTGCTAAAGGTCGCACTGCCTTATGTGATAGAGGCAGATCTTGGACTTGAATTTTCCTCATTAACTGCAGCTCACAACTTTTTGTATCAGCTTATCTGTCATTTTTATAATTAAGAAAAGGAATATTATAGAAACTGGATGGGAGCGTGATGGGGTAAGGGCACTAAGAATTTCAGTTTAAATTCTTAACCAAAGTTCTGATAGTGATGATGAGAAAGCTGGCCAATTGATTATTCCTATTTAAGTTATGGACATAGCTTATATTTATTTAGTAATACTTAGGACATAGCATCTGTGAGGCAATGTCTGGTGCCTATAACAAATAGCAAGTGATGCCAATAAAATGCTAAAAAATGCCATTAGAATATTGCAGATGTTCTTTAGTCAAGTAATAGTGCTTGACAAAATTATGTAGTAGAGGGAGTCAACATGAAGGTTCAACATGAGAAGAGAGTTAAGATTTCCATCCAGGTTGGTATTGTTAGTTTATTCTATTTATTTTATTTCTTTATTTGCCATGTGGTATTACTTCCAAATTTTAAATTTGGTCATAGTAGCCATACCGGCAGTATCTGACAATGTTTCTTCATTCTTTGGACTTTAAGTTGCCATGATGCATTTTTTAGAGAAACTTAAGAAATGGATATCTGGTGTGATCATTCAAGCAAATATACTTTTAGGGAAGAAAAGATGGTATCTTAAAGAGATCAGTCTGAAGAAACTAGGTGTTTTAAGAGGCACTCAATCTATCATTTGTGTTAGTAAAGGGAATTAAGACTGTCTACAAAGAATCTTTCAGTTTAGATACTAACTTTAGAGTTAAAGACACAAAGATTGTGGTTAAAGAGACAATAAACCAATTGTTATTTCTGAAATCTTATGTTCACTCTGGAAAGGCCACCACATTTAAATAAGAACTATGACAAGATGGAGATCATATAGAAAGCAGTGAAGGGAACAAGAATTTATTAAGTGCCTATGCCATGCTAAATACTTTCCAAATATTATCTCATATAGAGCAAGAAGCTATGGTGCTGAGGAGATGACTCAAGATGACTTGGCTCATATGAAGATAGATAGAAGAATTTTGCTTAGTCCTGAGAAGAGTTAAAGTAAAAATTTGGATAGCTATTTGGGTATAATCAAGGATGTGCTAGAACCAGTTCCAACTGGCTCATTCGAGTTGATTGTTAAATTTTCGGCATGAGCATTTACAACTCAGAGATCCCAAGTGCTATAAATCATTGATATTTTTTGATTTCTAAACTTAAGAAAATGATGGAGACATTATTAATGATTTGTATTAAACAGAAAACTGAAAACTGTTCTGCATACTTTCCCCACCCTCCTCTCTACACTACCGAACCTCCTGAGAGACTGTTGTTAAATGTTTACCAGCATACCTCTGTATATAGCTTTTAATATATGGTCATTGAGGTCCCTTCCAGCTCCAAGATTCTGTGATGTTATTTCAGAATACATGAAGGCATAATAGGAACAACTAAAACATTTCAAGCATGTTCTTTAGGTCCTACAGTTAGGAAAAGAAGGGAAATAGGTTATAATTCTTTTTTCTACTTTAAAATAGTAGTTGATACTTACATAGTACTTGAAGGTTTGCAAAATACTTTGCATTATTTCATTTGAATCTCTCAACAACCCTTTGAGGTAAATACTATTATTTTTTTTATTATCATTTATTTTTCCACGTGAGGAAACCTAAATTCAGAGAAGACATGTAACTTACTTGGTTGGCATCACATAGCTAGTAAGTATCTGAGGTAGGATTCAAACCCAAGATTTTGTGGTACTTTGTCTAGCACTCTATGCAAAAGACCACATTTGGGTAGGTTGGAGATAGACTGGGAGTGGGCAACATTGACTGATCATGACATTTTCCCACCACACTGAATATACTGTAGTTTCTAGCTAGCCTTGCTCTGTACATGGATCACCAGACAAATCCCAAAGCTACTTATGTATGATTTAATTTGAGATGAAGAGTTGTGATGGAATAGGAAAAAAAAACCCATTAAGCAACCCTTTATAGTAGGTTTTGTTATTATCCTCATTTTATAGTCAAGGAAACTAAGGCAGACAGCAATTAAGTGGCTTGTCCAATATCATTTATCTAGTGAGTGTCTGAGGCTGGATTTGAACTTAGGTCTTCTTGACTCCAAACCCAGCACAAAAATTGCACCATCTAGCTGACTCAATGAGAAATCATTGGAGTTGAGAAGAGGAAAGATAAGAACCAGAGAGAAGTTGGAGGTGCACTTAATCACCATGGAAATGAGCAGAAAAGGTAGAGGAATTTTTTTCAGTCTCCCAAAAGTGTAGGAGCTTCTGGGAAAATAAATAGAGAAATGGTAGAAGCTCTGGCAGAAAAAGGCCATGAAAAGGAAACAGAAGATAGGTCTTTCCTAAGAAAGGGAAGTGAAAAGGTACTACTAAAGAATGCCTTCATGGTGGAAGGGTATATGTAAGCCATGAGAGACAGGAGCTTCTTAATGGGGGAAGTGAACATAGAAAACCATTTATTTTAACCTAGAGCTATATTTTCCAGGATGGCATCTAGAAGGGGAGACATATAATTTCCCAGGATTACAAACATGAGAGTGAAATGGAAGAAAAATATATCCTCATAGATAGAAATCATAGGTCTTAGTAGTGAGGAGTGATAATAATGAAGACAAGAAGTATTGGCCCTTATGACTTTGCATACAAAGTAATTCCCAACACAAATCATTGTTTCCTTCATGAAGAAGACCCCACCAAAAACAATAAAAGTAAATGCATAGGTTAAAGGAAAGAGTGTGATCTACTAATATACAGGGGGAGGAAAAGTAATGAAACATTTATAAATAACATAAAATGTATTAGAAAAGAGCTCAGACAACTATACTTTTCATGAATGTTATTAATAGAATAGAGAAGTAATATGTAAGATGAATGGACAATGGGGACAGCTAGGTTGCTCAGTGGATTGGGAGTCTGGCCTAGAGACAAGAGACAAGGTTCAAATCGGGCCTCAGGCACTTCTTAACTGTGTGTGATCCTAGGTAAGTCATTTAACCTGTTACCTAACCCTTACCCCACACTTTCTGCCTTGCAATCAATATATAGTATTGGTTCTAAGATGGAAGATAAGAATTTAAAAAAAAAGATAAATAGAAGACAATTATAATGGAAAAGGGATAGGAATAATGAGAAAGATAAAGTAAATGAAAATTTCTTAGAAAAGGATATCATAAAAGATTGTTATTTAAAAATAATGACAGTCATAGAATGTGAAAATTGGAAGAGACTCTGGAGAACATCTAATCCTTCTCTGACAAGTGATCATCCAGCTTCTACTTGAAAGACCACCCTTTGATCCAGCCATAGCACTGCTGGGTTTGTACCCCAAAGAGATAATAAGGAAAAAGACTTGTACAAGAATATTCATAACTGTGCTCTTTGTGGTGGCTAAAAATTGGAAAATGAGGGGATGCCCTTCAATTGGAGAATGACTGAACAAATTGTGGTATATGTTGGTGATGGAATACTATTGTGCTAAAAGGAATAATAAAGTGGAGGAATTCCATGGAGTCTGGAACAACCTCCAGGAAGTGATGCAGAGTGAAAGGAGCAGAACCAGGAAAACATTGTACACAGAGACTGATACACTGTGGTACAATCAAATGTAATGGGCTTCTCCATTGATGGCTTTACAATGTCCCTGAACAATCTGCAGGGATCTAGGAGAAAAAACAAACAAACAAAAAACAAACAAATTATCCTCAAGCAGAGGACAAACTGAGGGAGTAAAAACACTGAGGGAAAGCAACTGCTTGACTACAGAGGTTGAGGGGATGTGATCGAGGAGAGATGCTAAATGAGCACCCTAATGCAAATACCAACAAGGAAATGGGTTCGGAGCAAGGACACATGTGATACCCAGAGGAATCCTGCCTCGGCTAGGGAAGGGGTGGGGGAGGGAAAAGAAAACGATCTCTGTTTCCAATGAATAATGCTCGGAAATGACCAAATAAAATAATGTTTAAAAAAATTATAGTCATGAAAATGGAAAAAAAAAAAAAGAAAGACCTCCAAGGAGTGGTAACCAAGAATCCTAGTCAATCTCAGTTTTTTTTTTTTTTAAACCCTTTCCTTCCGTCTTGGAGTCAATACTGTGTATTGGCTCCAAGGCAGAAGAGTGGTAAGGGCTAGGCAATGGGGGTCAAGTGACTTGCCCAGGGTCACACAGCTGGGAAGTGTCTGAGGCCAGATTTGAACCTAGGACCTCCCATCTCTAGGCCTGGCTCTCAATCCACTGAGCTACCCAGCTGCCCCCTCCATCTCAGTTTTGAATAGCAGTTGTTGAATAATTGTTATAACTATTAGAAAAATTGCCCTTTTATAAAAAGCCTAAATTTGACTCTTCAAATTCTACCCGTTGCTGCTGGTTCTGTTCTCTGGAATCAAATGTGTCTAATTTGGTCTCCCTTTGGTAATGTTTCAAATACTTGAAGACAAGTATCATTCCCTTTCCTCCTATCCAAGTCTTTTCTTCTCTAGGCTAAATACCCAGTTCTTTCAAATGATTCTCAAATGACACGGACTAAATGCTCTTCATTATCCTAACTTCTCTCTTTTTCTCCCATTGAGGAGTGCCTCCCAGTGTCTCCATTTTGGGGAGTGTAGCAAAGGAAAATAAAACTTATGCAAGGAATGATTGACAGGGGTTGAGACATAGAATTCTCTTAGGGCTATCAGGATTCTAAACTGTTGAAGAGACAGTTCCCCAACTGATACACTGGACCTGAGGGTGAAGCCTGGAAGGTGAAGATCTGATCTATCCTGGACTTCCCTGTACAGTTAGCACTCAGCCTCTTTTAATTCCACTATACAAGGTTGAGAGGATATATCCATACACTCTGGTGGACAGAGTGAAACTTGGAGAAATCTTCTTTTCCCTGGGACAATTAAGGAATCAGCTGGATCCCTGTACCTGAACCACCAAGGATTCTGTGTGAGAAATCTGGTTCCCTGTTAGACTTAACCTTAGGAAATTTAGGTACTTAGATTAGAGTATTTAAATAGTGGGTTTAATAACTGGGTTAATTGCCAGATGCTAACCTTTTCCCATTATTCCCAAGCTCTTACCCTTATCTGTTAACAAATTCTATTTTTATATGTTTATCCCTCTATTACTTTCCTTCCCCCTATCCAAATTATATTTACTTATAACAGGAGGGACTCGGGCTGTTATACCTCTGTTCCTCTCCTAGCTCTATTCTGATCCTCTAGACTTTGATACCATGCCCTTGTGTAGGCAACTTCTCTTTATCTCCCCCACTTTTCAAAATGTGTTTTGTTTTCTCTCATTAGCGTATACATTTCTTATGGGAAGGAACTATCTTGCTTATATTTCTATTTCCAGTACTTACATACTTAGCCCCTGATTGATTTCACAGGTCCATCAAACAAATTGATAAAATTTCAGAGAATTGACTTTGGTTTGAAAGTCATCTTACCCAAAAGTAGACATGCCCTCTTCTATCTTCCTGTAAGGAAGGAAGTCATCTGATTGGTGCCCCAAAATTGTAGCAATAATGAGACTATAGTAATTTATCATTAGAATTAACTTTAATGGTTAGCTAGTTCAATCCAAATCTGATAGGTGGTCATCCAATTACCTTGAATGTAGTCTATTTCACTTTGGGAGACCATTACATGCCAGGAAGCTCTTCCTGGCATTGTCTAAATTTACCTCCTTGTGACTTTCATCAGTTGCTCCTGGTTCTGTTCTGTAGAGAACTAACAATTTAATCCCTCTTTCATAAATCCTTCAAATACTTAAAGACAGACATCATTTCTTCTTCAGGATTCCTTTTCTCTAAACAAAAGGAACTTACATTTTAATTGGGGGAAGATAACACATTCAAGGAAGCTAAAAAGTGGGTAGGGGAAAAGATGAAGGTGCTGAGAAGGGGTATGATAGAGAAAGCACGGAGAGTCAGGAACACAGCCTGGTGAAGAGTGAGGCATGGCTGGCTTGAGAATACTACTTAATATGGAGATTTAGGGTAGTGGTGAAATCCGCTAAAAAAAGGGTGAGGCTACAGAGATGGATTGTACTTTCAATGTCAAGTCCTGGTATGGTATGAACATCTAGAGTGAAAAGGTTTCTGGGGAATTGTAGAGAAAGTCCAGCATAATGGAGAGTGTAGTCTGGAGAGGAATTATAGCTACTTAAGGTGTCTGGCTTTGGGTAAATTCATCTCTCTCTCTGTCTCTCTGTCTCTCTCTGTCTCTGTCTCTGTCTCTGTTTCTGTCTCTGTCTCTGTCTCTCTCTCTGTCTCTCTGTCTCTCTCTGTCTCTCTCTGTCTCTGTCTCTGTCTCTGTCTCTCTCTGTCTCTCTGTCTGTCTCTCTCTCTCTCTCTCTCTCTCTCTCTCTCTCTCTCTCTCTCTTTTCTTCTCTCTCCCCTTTCCTTCCCCCCCCCCTCAGGTTCTTCATCTTTAAAATGATATGGTCAAAGATTCAGAAATTAGTAGAAAAAGCACCATAGTTAATCTGGATGAATTTTAGTCCTTGTCCTACTGCTAACTAGCAGACATTGGGAAGTCATTTTATTTCTATGGGTTTTAGAAGTCACATCTATAAACTGAGAACATTGAACTAGATACATTCACTTTTCCATTTTAGTTATTAGGCAGCAGAACAGAGATTTAAGTCCTGGTATCTTGTCTCCCAGTTGATTAATTTGTCTATAGTCCCACACTGCTTCTATTGAACAAGGATAAAACAAGATAAAAATCCCACTTCTCCCATGAAATCCCTCATTGCAGCAGATTCCATTATACCAGGACACAATGAATAGCTAATTCTGGTACCCAGTAAACAGATAACAAATTTTTCTTGAAAGGGTAAAGATATAGAACTGAGGAGAAGGTAGGTGGCTCAGCAAATAGAGAGCCAAGCCTGGTGACAGGAGGTCCTAGATTCAAATCTAGCTATGTGTCCTGGGCAAGATACCTAACCCCAATTGCCTAGTCCTTACTGCCTTGGAACTGATACTTAGTATTGATTCTAAGACAGAAAGTATTTGAACATATGTATATATATATATATATATATATATATATATATATATATATATACATATATTGTGTGTATATGTGTATATATATGGAAATATATACATATTTCCATGAATAAATCCCACTCTTTATGACTCATTTTGGGTTTCTCTTGGCACAGATACCATAGTGATTGTCATTTCCTTCTCCATTCTTTTTATAGATGAGGAAACTGAGGCATACAAGGTTACATGACTTGCCCAGGGTTAAACAGTGTCTGAGGTTCAATTTGAATTCAGGTATTCCTAACTCTAGATCTGGCACTCATATACTGGACCACCTAGCTGCCCCTAATACTAATTAGAGAAATATAAATTAAAGCAACTTTGAGATTTCAACTCATATACACATGGGTTGGCAAATATGACAAAAAAGAAAATAACACATTTTTTGGAGGAGGGGGCATGGGAAAACAAGCACATTAATGACCTATTATTTTGTGCTATGAATTGGCATAGCCAAATTGAAGAATGGATGCAAACATTTATTAAATACTTGCTATGTGCCACACATTGTGCTAAGCACTTCAGAAATATCTCATTTGATTCTCACGACAACCCTAGGGGGTAGCTGCCTTTTAATTGTCAATAAAATAAATAAAAATAAAATCAAAAAACAAAATGTCCCAATAAGGAACAGCATCTTTTAAATCCATTTTTGTTATGAGGAAGTAATCAGGAGGAGGAAAATAACTATAGTTTTCCTAAATTCAATGCAGTAAAGATGCCAGCCAGACTAGGAAAATATCAGGCTTTAAAAGGTTGGAGCATTGGGTAAAATTACTCCTCACTCCCCATTCCTATGTAAAAATAGCAAGGAATTTAGGATGAAAAAAAACTATAACTTTAAAAATTTAAATTTAAGATCCAAAGAATTAGATAAAAAAATTGGATATGTCTTTGGAATGAAAGTATTAATTTCCCTCTCTTTTCTGGGATACATCATGGCAACATGCTTCTGGGAAGTCAACAGAACTAGTAAGGAGTGACTGTCAAATGGCTGAGTCATATAGGTCAACTGTGGGCTCATGCAAGTCCAGCAGGCAAAGGTTCTTTGATCAGTCTTCAGACATTCTTATTAGAACAAACAGAACTTGTCATCAGAAACTACATTACTCAGGAAGTCCATTTCCAGTCAGTAAATTTATAGATAGATCAGTAGATAGACACTAGTTGACAAGGGATCTGAAATCAGTGTCTGGCTTTGCAATAGGCCAGCTGTGGAGCTTAGTTGGATTCATTAACTTTCTCATGCCTTGGCTTGCTCATCAGAAAAGTGGGTTTAACCTTTCTCTACCTCATTGAAATGTTGAGGCATCAATCACACGCCAAGAAGATCTATTTTCAATGTTGCAATGAAACACATCTGTTCTCTCTTGGGTGATAGGACCACTGTCAGGTTCCTCCTTGTCCTACAACATGGGTCTCCTGAAGGATAACAAAGCTATTCCTAAGATTTTATTGATTTATGGAACTCAGTGCAAGCTGCTGCTCTCTTGTCATAGCTTTCTGATAGCCTGTTGCAGTACTGATTTATCTTCCTGGTACCTACAGGCATAAAAAGGTTCATCCACATGGATTCAGGGCCATTCACACTTAATGGATGGATATTCCAAGAATGTTCATGTTACTCAATATGACCCTGCTGACCAGACATCTCTCTATATGGAAATGAAGTGCTAGAATATCCTATCCATGTTTTGACTAAGAAAATGTCCTTTTATTAACTGTTAAATAACCTACAAGTACCTTATTTCATTTCTATCTCAAACCTGAAATAAAAGGGTACCAATCTAAATCAGGTCTACCCTCAACAAGATACATAAGAGAATTTCAGCAAGGAGTTCTCATGACATATGAATCACATTCTGATCTTTTACTTGGACTTAGTATATTATCCCTTTAAATTGGTTCACATTCATAGCACCATATTCCCCAAAGTCCCAAATATTTTAGAGATGGTAGAGTCTAAGAATTTATAGAAGATACAGACTTCTTAGAATGAATGAAATAAATGAAAATAAAAATTGAGTAGGGGTTACAAATGCAAAAGAAAATATAGTTCCTGCCCTCAAGGAGCTTAAACTCAAATACGGAAAGACACCATAAAAAGGGGAATGGTGAACAAGAAGGAGTATTTTGGTTTGGAAAGTCACCAGGGAGCCATACAGGAGTGGTTTGACATACTCTTGATTGTAGCAATGACAGTATTCATTTGATTATGGATCCAGAATATGAAAGTAGTTAGAGGTAATAAAGTGAAGCATAACTTAAGATAACCTAGACATGAGACATTAATATGCAGAAAAAAGGGTAATGTCTTCTACACATAATTGTATGTATGATCATGACAGAATGTATGGTCAAAAAAGAATCAAAATTATTTTTCATAATGCACACACATGTTGTCTTAGAGGGAAAAATATTTATTATAAAATTGGATAATTATTTACTGCCTATGGCACTATTAAGTAAACTTTAGCTCAAATCCCTTGGATCATGACCATGAACCATGGGTTCACAAATGATTAAATGGAAAGACATTATTTTTATTGTTTCTACAGCAAATAAATCTAATTCTAGTTACTTATGACCAAGTGTAACATATTCTTGCAGTTTCTCAACCTGTCATCAAATTGTTTCCAAACTGCTACACTGTTTTGACATTCAAGCACAAACTGATTCTCAGTGGGTAGTCAGATACATGTGCATATCCTTATTTGTGTTTTATACTTTGGCCCAGCATACATTTCCTCATTTCCCTCTGTAATCATACCTCATCATCTGTTTGATCACAAGATCAAGACGTTAACAAATATTTTCATTTTTGAAGTATAAATATTAAAAAATTTCCTTGAAAACCATAAATTCTGGGCATTCATATTATAAGCTGTCTTGAAATTATCATAAATTATCTGCAGAAATAAACCTCATCTTATTTCTTATTGTAGTATGAAGGTTGCTTTACAATTTAAACTTATCCTTTATTATACTTCTGTCTGGCAGATTATCAAATGAACTGATTGACAACACTTGTCAGTTATTCAATGTAGTTTCTGTGGTAATGAAGCCAGTATGCCGGAGGTAGAAGAAAGTCATATCTGAAGAGAATTTCTTCCTACAAAGGAGAGTGTATATATAAATATTTTTTTAAAAGAAAGAAACCTATGCAATTGAATTTGAGTACATTTATCATTTAAAATAATTTACCATTAGCCCATAGAAAAGGATATACTTCTTATTTAACTGACTATAGGCATATTTCAGTTTACTATATTGTGCTTTGCAATTTTTTTTTGCAAATTTGTACAAACTGAAGGTTTATGGAAACTCCATGTCAAGCAAATCTACTGGAACCATTTTTTCCAATCATATAGTGTCTCTGTATCACATTTTGATAATTCTTGCAATATTTCAAACTTTTTCATGATTATTATATATGTTATGATAATCTCCAATCAGTGAGATGTTAGTTTTGTAATTATTTGTGGGCTCCATAAATCATGTCCATAAAAGAAATTTTTGGACAAAAGTTATTGTTATAGTTATTATAAGTGTCAAATGAATAAGTCTAAAATATAAATATAATATTAAATTATCTGGGGTGGGGAGTTTACAAAACATTGTGTTATTGTTATTGAAAAGGGCTCATGGAATAAAAAACATTGGAAACCATTACTTTAGAAAATGGTGGCTGGTTCAGGTTTCAAGGTAGTTGGACAACTCTAAAGCTGTTAATTTGTGCTTAAAGGAAGTATATATTGTGAGTCAATAAATTGATGAAAAAAGCATTTATTAAACACTTAGCATGTGCCAGGCAATGTATTAAAAGCTGGAGATATGAATGTGTAAAGGGAGAAATAGAAATACAGTATAATAAAAGTATAATGTTAAAAAATCACTTTTTCTGGAGTCAAAAGATCTGGTTTCATATCCTACCTCTCTTGTGTGACTTTAGAAACTTAATTAGCTTGATCCTCAGGTTCTTCATCTTTTAAAGGAGGAAGTTAGACTAGATGGCCTCTGTGGTTTCTTTTGGTTCTAGATTTATGATCCTTTTATCACTTAGGGATATATTTCAATAAGGAAAGAGAGCAAATGAAAGTGAATGGTGGCCAGGAAAACACCTTTTGTTATGGTGAGACACAGGAATAATAATAAGGTCAATAGTATTTGAAACAATGTTTCTCTTAATTTGATTACTCAGTACATACCAAGTTGTTTTCTTGTTGTTTCCTCCCTTAGAATATAAGCTCCTTGAGGGCAGGAACTACATTTTCACCTTTCTTTGAATCCCCAGTGATTAGCAAAGTGCCTGGCTCATAGCAAGAGCTTAATGAATGTTTTTAATTGATCTTTTACTGACCACAACATATTAAAATTATATTAAATGAAGGGATTAAAAATCAGTTTGCCAAGAAAATGTCTTAATCCTAAAGAATTCATGGGTCATACAACAAATCAAAGCACCAATAAAAAATGTCAGCAAAGACAGTGGTGAGAATATTGCAATATAACAAAGTTTTTGACATGTAGCCAAAACAGTTCTGAAGGGAAAGTTTATATCTCAACACATTAATCAACAAAAGAAAATGAAAGACTGGATTAATTAATTGGACATGTAGCTACAAAAACATTAGAAAACCAAAAAAGCTACAACTAAACAGAAATGACAAGATGTGAGTGGATATGTCAGTAATAATTGGGAGTTAGGGTGACACTCTGGTTGCAGGCTTTCAGGAATGAAGGAATGGTAATACCCTCTACAGTAAATGCAAATCTTCAAAGAGGGATAGGTTTGGATGGGAGAGGGAATTAAATAACTATTTCAGTTTTGTGTATATTGAATTTGAACTGTCAATGGGGCATCCAGTTTGAAATGAAAAACAGGCAATTCATGATGCTGTATTTGAGGTTCAGGGGTATATGTGGTATTCAGCAAGGAGTAGTATCTCTGATGTGGAGGCTTGCCAAGCCCTTTTCAGGGCTGCTTATTCACTTTTGGTGTTCACCTGCCCCCCAACTCTCCCCAATAACTCTAAGAAGACATAACATGCAAAGCAGTTACACCCTGGTAAAACTGTGTCAGAAGACAGATTAAGCCAGGAGTTAACTGACAGATCTTTAACCCACTTGTGAATTGGAAGGATGTCTACCGCAAGTATCTGGAGCCAACCCCAAATAGGCAGGATGAGACCAGTTGATTCCAATACCCATGAAAGTGACTAAAGCAGGTGCTATGATGCACTTTTAGCTTGAGCCATCACCAGTCATCCTACTTTTACCTTGGTACTGGACTTGGAAGAGTCTGGAAGAAGAGAGAGAGAGAGAGAGAGAGAGAGAGAGAGAGAGAGAGAGAGAGAGAGAGAGAGAGAGAGAGAGAGAGAGAGAGAGAGAGAGAGAGAGAGAGAGAGAGAGAGAGAGACTGTCAATTTTGTATAACTGCCTCATTTAAATCCTTTTTTCCATCCCATTTCTTCACACACACAGCTACCATCTGAGATCTATCCTTCAGTCTTCACTTGGATTATTGAGGTAGCCTCTTAATCATTGTCTTTACCTTCATCTACCCATAGCTGCCAAATAAATTATCCTAAAGTCAAAATCTGACTGTTTCATTCTCTTATTTAATAAGTTGCATCCTATTTCCTATAGGAAGGAACATAAATTGCTGTTTGACATTTAAAGTGGTTTTAAAAAAACCTTCTGCCTTAGTATCAGTTCTTAGACAGAAGAGAGGCAAGGGCTAGATCATTGAGATTAAGCAACTTACTCAGGGTCACACGGCTTGGAAGTGTCTGAGGTCACATTTGAACCCAGGTCCTCTCAACTCTAGACCTGACCCTCTATCCACTCTGCTACCTAGTTGCCCCTATTTAAATTTTTTTTTTTCATGCAGGCTTCAACTTTCTTACCCGTATTCTTTTATTGAACATTACTCATTGGCCTTCTTGTTCCTTATGTGTGACATTGTCCATCCTTCATTTCTAGAATGCACTGATCCCTCACCTGCAACTTTGAAGATCCCTAGTTTTCTTCAAGGCTTAGCTTATGTGTTATATCAATGTCTTTTGACACCCATCCTCATCTTGACATAGGAACATATTGTGTCCCCTGGTTCTACTGTAAATTATTTGAAGTCAAGCACATTTCATTTTTATCTTTGAATCCTAAGAACCTCATACAGAGTCTGGTATAAAATAGGTGTCTAACAAATGCTTATTAGTTCATTAAAAGACTCTGTGTGGATCTGCCAGGAAAGAGTATGGATTCTGGATGTCCAGTGTGGACTGCTGGTCCTGGTAAAGGATTGGGATTGGAGTAGAAGACCTATTTCAAGATACAAATTGAATGTGAATTTAAATTCTAGTAGATAGCTAGTCTTCTGGACATGTAGCTAGGAAAACTTGGGCTAGAATCTAGTTCCTAATATTTAGCAGCAGTGTGACCACAAACAAGTTGTTAACTTCTCTGCATTCCAATTTCTTCAGCTCTAAATAAGTAAGAGCTGAAGAATCTACCTCATTGGATTGGGATGAGGCTCAAATGAAGTTATCTATGTAAAGTACTCTGTGAAGCTCAAAGTCACTATAAAATCTGACCCAATGAGAATATTATACATTGGCCATAAATCTTGGAAAAGTAAGTATGATTAAAATCACTCCATGAAATCAAGATGTCATACCCCCACCCCCAGTTCTGGGAAATGTCTTTTGAAATACAACATGGAAGGAATACAAATGACAAGACTCTAGGCATTGGGAAAATCTGTGTTTTTCTGTTTATATCTTTTTGGTTTGTAAAAATGGAACTTATATTTTCTCCATGTTTATGATTTTCACAAAAAAATGATGATTTTTTTCCCTAGCTAAGGAATACTTGGGGTCTGGAAAATCCAAATTCAACCTTCATGAAAAATCAAGGCTGAGGTGAACTATTTGGGGCTGGTTCATTGATCATAGTTATTTCAATAGGGGATCCACCAATGTCACACTAAAAAAAATGTATGTTTGTGGGGATTTGTCCTGGGAAAATAAGCTTGTAACTGCAGAATCATTGTTTTCAAAATCTGAAGAATTTTCCTGCAGTGAATATCTAATCTATTCCCTAAAAATTTATCAAATGTCAACTATTTCTTAGAGTAAATAGAAGGGCAGGTTCTATAATTATGCAGTTAATTAAATCAATCTAGGCAACCAAAATGAATTATTAATTATTACAACTCACTTCATATAGCGCCATAGAAAATGTTATTTTATTGTCTATTTCTATCAAAGTCTATGTACATCAACCCTCCATAAACCTTCATACTGGCAAGAAAGAGACCCTGGGTTCCAGAAGGCTTTATCAGCAGAGTGTTCATTCTGGCAGATCTAACCAAGCTGGAAAGGCCATGAGTATTGGTCTATGATGGATTGCATGTCTGTCAGCAGAGGACCAGCCTTGAAGAGCTTGGAGACACTCATCAACAGATTGGCCAATCTGTGATGAATTTTTTACACACAGTAATTCTCAAGTCCATCTTCAAAATGATGGAGGATTTGTGATTGGCCTGAGTGGAGTGTGTCCACATTCCTAAAATCACAGAACTTTTACATAGTGGAGTATTTCTCAAATGAATAGCAAAACTGTCAGATTTACACTTGCCTATGTGTTTTAGAGATCTATTAGTGTTTTTAAATTACCACAATAATGTTAATGTAACAATATGGGGTTTCATACTACTTTATTTGTTTCTAAGTTTTCTCAAAACAGTCATTTTGACATTTTTTAACACATGGCAAAGCATCAAAGGAAAAAAGATTGGATCAGTGATTTTATTGAAATTCCAAGATGAGGAGACTCTTTCCACTAATTCAAGTTGGCACTTTCTCTGAAAATTCTAGTCTCAGAGAGTTGACTGGAGCCCTGAGAGGTTAAGAACTTACCCAGAGTCACACAGCCAATATGGGATAAAGAAAGAATTTGAACTTATCTTCTTGAGTCAGGAATTGTTAACATGGAATCCATAAATTTGTCCTTAAATATTTTTTATAATTGTATTTCAACAGACATGATTTTTATTTATAATTCTGTCAATTTTATGCATCTAAAAACATGATTTTAAGGAAGAACCCATAAGATGTACTGGGCTTCATTATGCAATCCAAAATGCAAAAAAAAAAAAAGACAGGATCATGTTCTAAGGTCATATCTCTGTTCGCTCTGCTATTAAAACTGACGAGAATTCTGCTACATTGATGTAAAAAGTGGTCATTAAAACATATTGAAGAGAGCCCGTGATCAGTCTGATTATTTATCCAATCTACTTGCTGAGATTTCAAGGCATAAAAATTTCTTTTTTTTTTTTTAAACCCTTACCTCCTGTCTTGGAGTCAATACTGTGTATTGGCTCCAAGGCAGAAGAGTGGTAAGGGCTAGGTAATGGGGGTCAAGTGACTTGCCCAGGGTCACACAGCTGGGAAGTGTCTGAGGCCAGATTTGAACCTAGGACCTCCCGTCTCTAGGGCTAGCTCTCAATCCACTGAGCCACCCAGCTGCCCCCGGCATAAAAATTTCTTAGGAAGTTTCAAAGAAACACCTCCTCATTGAGCATGAGCCTGTTCACTTGGTGCCTTGTTGAGAGGCCTCAAAGAGTACTAACCGAGTTTCAGAAATTGGGGCTGCTTTCAAGGTGATTGATTGAGAATCAAGAAGAGTGTCCTTGATCCCTTTCCACTGTGTCCTTTGGATTACCTATTCATAATGAACAAACTAGGTGTCAAGATGGAAAGATTACAGGTTCTGTGTTTGATCACATTACCTCACACTATAATAAATTACTTCCATTGTCATCCTCACTCATATCTTTAGTCTCTACTGGCTCTTTCCCTGTTTCATATAAATATGCTATTGTTCAATTAAAATTATATATATTAATATATATTATATATATAATATATATTAAAAATTCTTATTTTCCATAAAGTTTATTAATAATCACTTGAAATAGAGAAAGCAGATAAACATAGATTTAAAGTCTCTTTCCTATTCTAAGTCTGACCACATGTAGTTCATCCTGTAGGATTCTCCATCCATACTCTCCTACAGCACTCAGGGAAGTAAAGCCTGGTGGGGTCCACCCACACCCTTTTATTTATGTTCATGGACACAGCACTGGCATGCAAAAAATTGGATGAATCAGGTTGGCAATCCAGTAGGGGATGAAACTCACTTTACACAATCCCCTCTGTGATTCTATTGGTAGATGAGCATGTTGAAATCTCCCAGATTTACATGCCTAGTCTCCCCAATGAATCATTTCACATAACTATCTTATACCTCTAAAAAACTTAGAAGGTACAATATTATATGAACTTGTAGTTAGAAGATCTTTAGAGCTATAAGCTGATTATGTTAAATGATCCATTGGGGAGATTCATCTCCCAAAGAATCATGGGGTGTGATTGTGAAGATAAAATTAACTTTCCCCTGGCTACTTTGAAATTTAATCAACAAAAAGCTAAAGATACCCCTACTTAATGTTTAAGTAAGGGAAATCCACAAACCACTTACTAAAGTGGTTTATACTTCCAGAAGCAACTGACTGCCCCCTGGGCAGTGCTAAGCAAATTTAAAGACTGCAATTGGTCCCTGTAAAGTGGAGGAAAGGACAGGAAGTGACATGGAAAAAGTACTATAAAAGCCCTCAACTATTGTTTCAAAACTCACTTTTCTCCTTCAGATTTGGCCTTGGAGGAGCTCTGGCTTTGGACCTTGGCTTGGACTAGAATTCTGACTCTTAGACTGCTTCTGGTAAGACTGCTCTTGAATTCTCCCTTTGGAGCCACTACTTGGGTGAGTGAAAAGCTGACTCTCTTCCTGTCTTCTGGAGAGATTAGTTTCCAGAGAGGCCTCCCAGCCTTGGAGGAGGCCTTGTGGATGAAACTCTTGCTTTATTTACCACCAGATCCTCTGGCTGAGAGTCCCCTGGGGGAGGGTTAACAAGCCCTGCCTGGTTTGAGCCAGGTCAGAGCAAATATCTAGTGTGACAGGATAGATATCTTTTCTACCCTATTTCTCATTTCTCTACTTTCATTCTTTACACCTTTTTATAAATAAACTGCAAAAAAGTCATTTTGACTTGAGTTATAAATTGGCAACTGCATTTCTCTTATATTTAGTCCAAACATAAATTTAAACCCTACACTGTTTTCTTTATCCTTACAAAAAAGCTCATTTGATGTTTCCTTTTTTATTAGCTCTTATCCTACATATCTCCTATACTCAACTCCTTAAAAAAGGTATTTATTTAAGACAGTTCCACTTCTTTTCTTTTCCTTCTTCTCTATTCTCTTAGTTCTCTTTCTACCTATTTGACTTCTTTTCAGTCTCCTTTTCAGAGTTTTCCTTCATGTCATGCCCATTAAGTGTGGATATCCCCCAAGGGTCTATATTAGTCCCTTTCCTATTTTATCTTTATCCTGTCTCTTTTAGTGAGTTTATCAGCTTCCATGCATTTAACTATCATCCCTATGGAGATTCTTAGATCTGTGTTATATCTATACATCCAACCCTCTTTCTTCTCATGTACCCATATTACCAACTACTTTTTGGAAACATCAGATTGCTTCCAATAGTGAATGCAAATAAACATATATCTTAAAAAGGAGATATGTTTCCTTTGAAACCCATCCCTCTTCCAAACTTCTCCAAGGCTGTTGAGGGTATCACTATCCTCCCAGTCACACAAGTTTGAAATCTCAAAGCCATTCTTAATTCCTCACTCTTGTTCATCCCATGTATCCATTCAGTTGCCAAATGTTGTCATTTATACCATCAAAACTCTCCCATGTACTTCCCTTTCCTTATGCTTACACAATCACCATCCTAATAAGGCATTGATCACCTCTTGTCTATTGCTTTTTCATTGGTTTATCTGCCTCAGGTTTCTTCCCACTTCTGTTTACTTTTCCATGAAGCTATCAGAGAGGTTTTCCTAAAATATAGGTCTGATTATGTCACTTCCTTTCCTCTCTTTCCCTACTTAGTAAATTGAGGCAGCTTCCTATTACTTCCTAGGTCAATTATAGTCTTCTCTTTGTCATGTGAACCTCTTTTTAAGGTGACCATCCTATTGAAATTAATGGACTGTTTCCAGGGAAGACAATCTTTAGACCATCAAATTTTCCTTTCCTTGTAGTTATATAGATTATACAAAGATATTTTCTAGTCTGCTTCCAATCCAAAATACCAAGCCTTGGTAAGTCTTCTTCTAACTATGAGCAAGTGAGGAGCTGTTACCATATGGTGATAAAATCCTTCATTTGGGTGAAGAGCTAAGAAGAGTGATGACTCATGTGTTTTTTAGTCAAAGTTGAGTGCATACAACAAGAGTGATCTGTTTCTTCTTAGACTCTTTTCTCTCTTCTTTCCTAGCAATGAGTAAAGTGAGACTGCCAACAGTTGTTTATTGGCAGATTGTGGAGCTCCCTTCTCCCATCCTGTCACCATGTGCCCATGAATGCATAGAGTTTGCCTTTCTTCATTTTGAATTCTTCTTAATCTTAGGGGATTCCATTAAGCATGGTATGCCCACATGATTGGGAAATGCATCAGAACCATCAAAAGTCTAGCAGCAACCAGTGTTAGAGTCAGAATCCAAAGTGATAAAGGGGTTGAAGACAGAGAAAAAGGAATTTAGTCCCTAGAACTTAGTTGCAGTTTGGGGGACTGTGACCCCTGGTTATGGAAAGAAATTTTGGATAAATAATCTCGAAATACATGTTCCTGATGATTCTACTATACCCCAAGAAGACTACAAGGGTAGTCTTCTACTCATCAAGACTCCAAAAAGAACTTCTGGGACCAGGAATTGGGAAATATCCTTTGAGCATATATAATTTCCACCCATGTTCCTGAATAATCTTGAACTTTAAGTTTGACCCTATTACCTTTAGGGACTTTTTGTGTACAAATGGAGAGTGAGCATTGTATAAAGGGGATTATTTCTGTAATTATTGTTCTTGATATACCATTGTAGTAAATTCTTTTGCTAAAAGTTAATACAACTCAACTGGTTATTTGACAATGGGGAATTCCAGCAAAATGGAGGAAACATTACCGACCAGATATCACCCCAAATTAGTTCAATAAAGTTCAAAAAAGAGTATCAAAAAGAGTAGAAATCAGGAATTCTAAGGATAAATCACAACGTATCATTTTCCAGCTCAGGCCAGTACAGGGAAGTAGCAAGAGGTCTGTTGGCACTGGGAAGAGTTTAAGACATGAAGAATCACATAAAACAGTTCAGCATCTGGAAGGAGACTGAGGACTATAAATGTGTAGAGCACTGAACACGGATAAACAGATTCCTGGTTTTCTCTGACTCTAGAAAAGTCTCAGATCTAATGTAATTAGAGGCAAGGCCAATAGATACTTAGACAGGGAATGGGAATAGAGGAGAGCCCACATTGAATCACTCTGATATTAGAGTGGGTGATGAAATATTTTAGCTCAGACTAGAGGCAAATTATGCCACTTTGGCCACAAAATAGCAATGACGATGGATAGAGCTGGGGATCCATGACTGTGTAACTGAGTGTGAAGTTGAGATCAGGAACAGTTGATCTTATCTAGAGCAGGATCATGGATTTGTCAGTAAGATTAGGTTTTGTTCCTATAACTGAGTAACTAGAATAGAAAGCTGGTACCCAAATGAGCAAGTAGTTCTATTATTTTGAACCTGTAAATCCTTTTACATAACTAGTAGGGGTAGGGCCATCAGCTATCTACTAGACTTCTGATCACATAGGCAAGACTAAAATTGTGTTTCCCAGACCCAAAATGGAGTGAAAGCCTGAAATGTTCAGAACAGAATAGCAATAGTAAGACTGAATCTAATATCAGACTGCTCATGGATGAGCTGAAAGTAAAGCCCTATGGCCTGAGCCATCTTCGACATACTTGAAAAACATAAAATTCAATATTTTGATACACTTTTCTAAGAAATTATGATAGTCTATATCTTTGTGCTTGTTGATAAAAAATAAATAAATATCACTCTGGTTGTTGATTCCCCCTACCTCTTGTCCATTTGGAGCTGCCATAATAGCCCATGTGTCTTTCATATTTTTTCCTTTATTCTAATATGGTATTAATTTTGACTTCTGCTCTAAAAAGTGAATAATCTGAATATACACAGACAGCTGCCTCTAAAATGATTGCTACATCTGTAGCCAGTCATTTTCCATCTGAAAAGACATTGTTAAATTCATTTTTTTGGTGATGTCATTCATTCCTCACTATACCTAGTACCGTCTGTTTCTCTTCACATGAAAATAGTCATTGATGTACAGATGTGAAGTGTTGGTTTCTTTCATGATCACAAAATATATTTTCTACTATATTTTTTTGCTGTGCATCTATCTGTCCAATTTCGTATCACTATCATCAAGTATCAGGATTTATATTATTGACTTAATTGTGTAGCATTTTTGCTAGACTTTTCATAGATTTTTCTCAACTTCTCTATCCTCTGTAATAGATATAAGCATATAAGCTGCAATTATCCCTATGGAGGAGATAATGTACTTCTCTCATGAAAAGAACTACAAGGACACATGGCAAGTTTCCCCAAGAATTCCCTATCAGCACTAATAGCATTTATAGAGTACTTTAAGACTTACAGAGCTTCTTAAAATTATCTCTCTTTATCCTCACAGCAATCCTGGGAGGTAATTATTATTATTATTATCACCATTTTACAGATGAAAAAACTGAGGTCAACAGAGGTGAAGTGACTTACCCATGGTAACACAGCTGACACAGGGGTCTGAGGCTGCATCTGAACTCAGATATTCCTGATTCCACACCTAGCTCACTGTATCACCTAGTTGCCTAAACTAAATCAGCTAAAAGTCATCTTTCTATTAAAGATGAGGAAACTGAGACCCAACAAGGAAAAGTGACTTTTCTCATAAGCAGGCTTATAGGTGGTACCTGATCAGCAGCAGACTCGAACCTAGGTTCAAACGTGTGAGCATGGACTTTGAATCCAAATCTAGTAATCTTTCTGTTGCACACTCTTGAAATGATGTTGCTTATTTGCTTTGGGATTGAGGTGAAGCAATTCATCTAGCTTCTTTATTCAACTCTCTGAGAAGAATCTTGGCAACAATCTTCTTTTTAGAGGATACCTTTTCTCCTGGCCTCAGTTATAGTCAACAACTTTGGTATGGTTCTGAACTCTGAGCGTGAGGATGTCCTCAGATAGTTGTCACTGTCCAAGGATCATATATTAACATGACCAGAAATTAAATTAATGTTTTTAGACGATGTAATAGCTATGTGATTCTTAGTACCTTTTGTCCTTCTTCCACCTTTATTGTAGAAGCAAGAAGGGGCCACCTGGGTCAGAAGACTGTCTTTTAAATGAACAAAACTTCAGATAGTACTAAAGAAAAAGACTCTTGTGGTATCCAAAAAATCAGGTAACTCTACCTTAAATAGACTTTATCATGCAATTGCTTCAGTTATGCCTCTTATGTGTAATTATTCCATTGAGGGACATTAAGCCCTTGCTCCAACATCTAGTAATGTGCCTAAAATTCCACCATTAAAGTTTCAATTCTTTTCATTTTGAAAAGAGACTGGTGCTACTCTGTCTCTTCAGCCTTATTTCACTCACTATGTGTTGTTATGCTCTACCAGATTGGGCTGTTTAGTGTCCTACATGCACAACTTGAATTCTTTCCTCTGTGACGTTCCTTACCCTCGAATGTCCTCTTTTCCCATTTCTGCCAATTGAAATCTTTGTTGCCATTCAGTCATTTCAGTTTTGTCTGATTTCATGACCTCATGTGGGATTTTCTTGGCAAAGGTATGGGAATAGTTGCCCCCCCCCTTAGTTCATTTTATAGATGAGAAAAGTGAAGCAAACAGGATTAAGTGACTTTCCCAGCATCAAACAGCTAGTAAGTAGCTGAGGCCAGATTTGAACTCTTGAAAATGAATTTTCCTGACTCCAAGTCTGGTAGTTTATCCACTGTGCCACCTAGTTGTCATTGAAATTGAATTGAAACCCTATGTATCCATTAAGGCCCAGTTCAAAAGCTGCCTCCCCCAGGAATCTTTTCTCCATCTTCTTAGCTAATAAATCCTTTCCTCCTTGTCCCTCACTTAGCATCTGTTTGATGTATTTGTGTATATTTTGGCTTATGAGTGGAATTTTTTGTGTGTTTGCGTATTGGTCACAGAATCATAGAATCGGTGAGTTAAAAGGAATTTTAGGGGCCATATAGCATAACCCATCCACAAAAGGAATTCCAACTCTAATATATTTGACAAGGTTTTGTCTCCCTCTTGAAGAACCATTTTAATGGGCATTCAAGGAAGCCCATTCAACTTTGGGGTGACTAATTTTCACATCTCCATGGAATATTGTAACTTTTTAAAAAGTAAGGGGAACATCTTAATTTATACTTAAATTTTTTTTGAACAGTGACTAACATAGTGCTCTGTATGTAGCTAGCATTTTAAAACATTGTTACCTTTTCTAGATTATCTGTTGATACAATTTCTAATATTTGTTTTCTGCCATTTTGCAATCCATGTTCTTTCTCTCCCACCCATCCCACTCCCTAAGAAGGCAGGATATGATCTAGGTTGTACATGTGTTATCATATAATACATAATTCCCTGTTCATCATGTTGTGAAACAAGACATACATTGCTTACACTAGAGAAAAATTCATGGAGGAAATAAAGTGAAGAATGGTATGTTTCAATCTGTATTCATGGCAGGCATTTAATAGGCCATATAGCTAGAGCTCGAATGGAGCCTTGAAGTCATCTAGTTCAAATCCATCATATACAAATATCAAATCGACATTAACAAATGTGAAGAAATTCCCTCAAGATCACAGAGATATTAAACGTAAAAAAGGAAGATTTGAACCCAGATAGCTAGTGTCAGAGGTAGAACTTGAATTCAGAAATGGAATTTTGACCGTGGTGCTTGACTATGTGTGAGTGTATACCAAAGAGATCAAAAAGGAAAGGGATCTACATGTACAAAAATATTTATAACAGCTATTTTTGTGGTGGCAAGTAATTGGAAATTGAGGGAATGCCTAGCAACTGAGGAGTGGTTGAACAAATTGTGGTATATGATGCTACTGTGCAGTAAGAAATGAGGAGCTCTCATAAAACCTGGAAAGATATGAACTGGTGCAAAGTGAAATGAGTAGAACCAGGAGAACATCATACACAGTAACAGCAAAATTGTAGGATGATCACCCCTAAATGACAGCTATTCTCGGCAAGGTAATTTTGAAGGATTAATGATGAAAAATGCTGTCCATGTCCAGAGAAAGAACTGAGGGAAAGCAGTTTGAAGCATACTTTTAAAAACTTTCTTTATTCTTCTTGTTTGTTTGGTCTCTATTTTCTTTCATAACAGAACTAACATGGAAATATGCTTTGTATGACTATGCAAATATGATCAATCACAAATTGCTTAACTTATCAGGAAGGTGAGTGAGAAGGGAACAGGAAACAAAATTTGGAACTCAACATTTTAAAAATAAATATTAAAAATAGTTTTCAATTGGGAAAAATAAAATAATAAATAACAAAGATATTAAATGCTTCCACTTATAGCAGGAGGAGATCAAGAGCTCTACTGAAGGATTAACCTTGCTTTAATGCTACAGGGGTAACTTTTTCTGATAGTTTCTAGAAGTCAATACATCTAACAAGGTAGCAGTTAGATCGCATAATGGTTAGAGCACTGGATTTGGAGTCAAGAAGATCCAAGTTTGACAGTTCAAATTCTGCCTCCGATATTTACCAATTGGGTGACTCTGGGCAAGTCACTTACTTTCTTTCAGACTGACACTACCTCACTAAATGTCGATGATGAAATCATACTTGCTCTGCCAAAAAATGTTGTAATGTACTTTCAAGGGAAGGATGGAAGGAATACTAAAACCATCTTTACTAAAACAAACCAAAAAACAAAGCAAAACAAATAAATACAAACTAAAACCCTTACCAGACAGTGGCCAGCAGCTAGAAAGCTATACGGAACTATTCATTTAAGAATATTATAGGGGCGGTTAGATAGTATGGTGGCTAGCATGCCAGACCTGGAGTTGGGAGGACCTGGGTTCAAATTTGACCTCAGACACTTTCTATCTGTGTGACTGTGGGCAAGTCACTTAACTCCAGTTGCTAAGCCCTTGCTACTCTTCTCTCCAAGAACTGATTCTAAAATAGAAAATAAGGTGGTTGTTGTTTTTTTTTTTAAGAAAAAGAATGTTATGATAAAAGTCCATCTTAATGATTTGGGTAAGACTTTTTTTTCTCATTTTATTTTCATATAATAAATTTGTTGTGTTGGCTAAAAAAAAATTAATTGAAGTGGTGGACTCTGTTTTTTAGCTAATGCTGCAAAGCTCAGATTTACCTTCCAGTAGGAAAATGTCTTTTTATTGAAAAGAGAAGGAAATTGCCGATTTGTAAAGACTCCCAGAAACTATCAGAATCAATGACCCCAGTAGAGTCTGAGCCAGGCTTATACTCCAGCGCCTTGTGGTCCTGACCTTCCCATCCTGCAGGTGGAAGCATATGGCTCTGGATAGAACCGGTCACTCTGGAGCTGCCGCCAACATTCCATTTCTCAGTTCTCTCTGGCAGGTGGTGGAGGTACTGCAAAGGCCTGGAAGGGGGAAGCTTAGCCTTGACAGCAACGGAGCTGTACGCCAGGACCAAGCAAAAGTCTCACCATGGAAAAGCTGACACTTTGCCTTAAAAGAAAATTCCAGGCACATGTGGCAATTGGGTTTCTGTTTTATGGGAATGTGTTAGAAAAGAGCACTGAAGTTGCCAGGACTGGATCATCTGCTTTGGAACCAAGTCTTCTGCTGAACACAGAAAGGTGAGTTTCCCACAGCAGCCATTTAATAAAAGCTTATGGACTGATTGGTCCAGTGTTCTAAAGCTATAAATGGTGCAGTGAGCCTTTGTTTTCACACTGACACAGGTTATCCCTTTTCAGGGCCCATCATCCTCAATGGTGTGGCAAATATCCCAACTGGGGGAGCTGGGTTGTGCAATGTATGGAGTGCTGCACCTGGAGTCAGGAAGACCTGAGTTCAAATCTGGCCTGTGACATTTACTAACTGTATGGTCTTGGGCAAGTTACTTAACCCTATTTGCTTCAGTTTCCTCATCTATTAAATGACTAGAGAAGAAAATGGCAACCGCTCCAATATCTTTGCCAAGGAAACTCTATATATACACACCAAGTGTTGGACATGACTGAAATGACGGAACAATAACAACACCAATGGTATAAGTGATTCTCCAAATAGGGAATTCTGAAATCTTCATCTGTCTGAATCCTATATTGGTATTTGGGAATCATAGATTTGCAGATCAATTTTTTTTCCAATTTTTTTGGTGTCATAATTCCTTTTTGGCCGTGTGGTAAAACTATAGACTCCTTCCTAGAATAATCTTTTTAAATGAATAAAGTGAAAGACTTTTTATTAAAATCTTTTTAAAGATCTTTTAAAAATCTTATTAAAGATTATTACTCAAAACAATTACATTGAAATAAATCTCAAAATATATATTTTTAAAGTTCATAGAAGAACTCCAGGTTAAGAAACCTTGCAGAGAAATAGAAGGGATCTTAGAAGTCATTTGGTTCAACTTCTTCATTTTTATAGATGAAGAAACTGAGGTGTATAGATGTCATATGATTTGGCCAATATCACACAGGTAAGCAAATAATAAGGATTAATACTTGAGAGAAAAATGCAACTTTTCCTTTTTACTTGAATCTCTGTCCTAGCCAGAGCAGGAATATTGGTTTCATTCTGCTTTTTCTGGACTAAATGTGTTCTAATGAGCTACTTATTCCCTGGTTGTACCTCCTCCTCTTATTTGATATCCCTTCTTTTTTTTTTCTTTTGAGACTTCTGGGAATTTCTTCCCTTCTGCTCACATGTAGCCAAAATTTGCTATTTCAGGCTAGAAATTTCAAATTTCTTAGCTGATTGGTGTCTCTCTGTATGTTAGCATCAGCAAGAAATGAATCAGATATTGCTTAGTAGAACCCTTCGCCTCTCTACAAAATGTATAAATGTTCTAATCCTAGATTGGTCATGATATCTGAGCTCAATAAGCTTCCCTAACTCCACAGCTACTTTCAAACATGGGCTTAGGAGTCCTAGACCAATCTATGTTTTTTCTTGCCACAATCCTGAAGAGTTTTAGCACTTGAGACTCCTCAAGATTTCTCTAGTCACATCTCTTCTGCTTCAGAGGTTTGAGAGCACTGAGTTGCACTAGTACCCTTCCCCATTGCCATGTCTTCTCCCTTGTTGTCTGAAAATTAATTATGACATCTTCTCTTTAAGACATCAAATAAAAGGACTTATTACTTTACTCATTGACTGACTCTTCATCTATTTTCACTCATTGAACTGTAAGCCTTTGATAATCAGAAACTGTTTTTTGCCTTCATTTTTATCTTTAGCACTAAGCATACAGTAGGCACATAATGAATACTAGTTGCCTGACTTTTTAACTGATGCCAGATATGAACCATGTAGTTTCATTAGAAAAGAGAACTAGAATAAAAGAGAAGATGAAGATAGGAAGAAATCTGCCTTCAAGGAGAGGTGAGCCATTAGAGCTTGAAACAAAAGAAGTTTCCAAGGAAGAGAAATTGGAACTATGACTATATGATCATATGATTCTTTAAGGTCCTTGCCAGTTCTAAAATTTTGTATTTTTTTGATCCTTGTTGTCTTGAAGCCCTTCTTGGGAGATACTGAAAATTCTTCTGTACCGTAGCATTTTCAATAAGTCTTTAGGTATATGCAACTTTTTTTTGGTGCACAAAGGCATGATTACTCCTAGTGAAATTAACCCATTTCTCTTTTCCTTTGCCCTGCCACATGTGGCATGAAGAGGAAACTGCTGGGATAATGAGAAAGATAACTTGTTCTTTTGTTCCCTAGTGATTAGGTACATATGTTTTCACATGTTTATGCTATATGTGTATCTATGTATAAATACATGTGTGTGTGTATACACATTGTTTTTCCCTTTGGTTTAAATGAATGGTTATAGCTTATAGAATGTCAGGAAGTACCCTGACCCTTTTTTCACTTGACTGACTCTCTTTAACCACCTACTGACATTCTGTCCTACCTAGAAAACTTTCTTTTGCAAGCATTTAATTCTTTTTATGAACTGCTTTGTAACACAAGGTGAGTGTCGAGCCTTGGCTGATGAATTGATGGAAACAAATTTTTTTAAAAGACAAAACTGTCTTGGCCTATCACTCTGTTAATGCTGAGATCTCACATTGTAAGGGCTGAAGCTTGTTCCATCATTTCCCTCCTAGAGATGGCCTATGAAGGCTCCCAAATGATTTTAATCTGCCTTTTATACTAGTTGCTCTTGGAAGTTATTGAGCCCTAACCAGAGATACATAAAGAAGAAGCCAATATATTTTGTCAATTCAATTTATTAAAGATATCCATAGGCAGGGGAGTAGCTGGGTGGATCAGTGGATTGAGACTCAGGCCTAGAGGTGAGAGGTCCTAGGTTCAAATATGGCCTTGGAAAACTTTCTAGCTATGTGACCCTGGACAAGTTACTTAACCCCCATTGCCTAGCCCTTAGCGCTCTTCTGCCTTGGAATCAATACACAGTATAGATTCTAAGATGGAAAGGAAGGGTTTAAAAAATAATCTGGCCTCAGATACTTCCTAGTTGGGTGACCCTCGGCAAGTCACTTAACCCTCATCTAGCCCTTTTGACTCTTCTGCCTTAGAACCGATACATAGTATTGATTCTAATTCAGAAGGTAAGGATTTATATAATTATAGCGGCCACACCCCAGGCAACCGCTTCGACAGGCCGGCTAAACCTTGTGAGGGTAGCCATCGGGTCATCGTAGACCCCTGGTGAACTAAGGCTTTGATCACCCAGCATGTGAAGACTGCTTCGGCAGAACAGATGAAAGAAACCAACAAGAAGGTTCAACGGCTGACAGGGCAATGCAGCAAAGCACTGTGGAGTGCTCAGGGCGTGTTGGAGCACAAAAGACAGCGGCCATCCAATGCAGCTGAGGAAGTCTCCTGGTGTAACGACTTTTCGTGCCACTGGACCCAGGCTTCCAATGCCGAGAGAGTGGGACTGTCTCTGTGCATCGACTTTTCCACTTAAATCTCCTTCACGCCCAAGTATCTTTGTGCACACTCATCTACATCACAGATGAAAGCACACAAAGACAATCGTCTTCCTCGGTTACCGAGAGACTACTACTACTACTACTACTGCTGCATGTATGTGTTTTTACTTTAATTTTCACCTAGGCTTTATAATCTCTCCATTTGGAGGTGGATAGCATGTTTCATCATGAATCCTCTGAATCTCTGGTTGGTTCCATCATGCTAATGAGGATTTCCAATAGACATTATATTTTAAATTCATTGCTATACTTGACACACATTTCTCCAGTCATGGTGAGGACAATAATGTGTGAATATACTTACACATTTTTCATTTTCCATTGTGGAATTCTCCATTATTCCCACTGATTTTAAGCATGTCATATTTTTCACTTGGAATTCTTTTATCCTTTAAAAATATTTTATTTCTTCCCAATTACATATAAAACAATCCTCTTTTATCTAGAGTGCCATTCAAGGCTCTCTGCATTTTAACCAAAACTCACCTTTCTAAACTTTTTTACTCATTGCTTCACACCTAGAGTTTATATCTGGTCTCTACATCTTGGTCAGAGTACCTTGCCTGGATATACTTTGGACTTTCCTGAAGGGACTTTGTGTCTTGCTTTTGCTGTTCCCCACAATGACTGTAGTCTTTCTTTCCACTCAGAAATTTCCTCAAATTCTTTCATTGCTCCCAACAACCTTCAGTTTAAAAACCTTTACAAATTCACAAACAAATAAATATTTTCCCTTGCCTCTTTCTAGAGGCTTATCCTCAGTCTGTTTCCCTTTCATTTATAGTTCAGAAATTAAAATTCCAGCTCCAGACACCATCTTCTTAACCAGCTATTCACTTCTAAATGTGCTTTGATTTCTTATGTTCAATTGTGAGTCATGAAAATGCTACCTATGGCCCACAAATCCTTCAATTATTTTGCCCACTACTTCCTAATTCTGTGCCATGATTTTCTAGGTGTCCTTCATCAATAGCATTTGACTCTAAATTAGTCAAAGGAAGTGTATGGTTTTAATAAGTCTCAGGTAGCATCTCTGATACAATCCTCAGGAAGCCAGGCTATCTCATTATAATGGTACACTTTGAAACTGTCTAGTTCTTCATTGATCTCCCAAATGAATGTTTTGTTCTGGCATTAATGATTCCTTCTTAACAAAGTATGAAATTTCCTCCTCAATAAGGTGCAAATTCCTTAACTTGTTCTAGATTCCTCCATTAATAGGACTCTGAGGATGATTGATTCCTTGACAGTTCATGCAACTGACTTCTAATTTCAAACAAGATTTTCAAAGGAAAGGATCCGAGAGAGAAAGAGAGATGGATAGAAAGGCAGATATGTACACAAAGAAATACAGAGATAAAGAGAGATTTAGAAAGAAAGAGACACCCGGGGACACACACAGAGGCTAAGAGAGATAGATATAAAAAGAGACAGATAGGAAGGGAAAGGAGAGGGAGAGAAATAGAGAGATGGAGACATACACACACAGACATATACCCCAAACTTTACAGGAATAGAGAGAGACCAATATAGAAAGAGCTGTATATCCAGGAACACAGAGAGAAAGGGGGAGAAAGGGAGAGGGAGAGACAGACCCACAGAGAGACAGAGATGGAAAAAGACAGAGACAGGGACAAACACACACACATACATACACACAAAGACATATACAGATTGATAGGTGATAGAGAAAGAGAAAGAAAGGAGAGAGAAGGTAAAAGGGAGACAGAGTCAAAGAGGCTAAGAGGCAGAATGCCTCCTATATGGATTCAGTTGGATTCATTTCCAAGGAGATAATCCTGCCCAGCCACATTGCTCCTCCAAGGAACCTCATACACCATATGCTCTTAGGGAGCAATAGACAGAGACAGGAGTTGAGTGCTTGGGCATTCCTGCACCAAACTGGGAGCTGTAGGAATGTAAGCCATTAGCAGTGAAGCAGAGGGGTGGAACAAGGGAGGAGTTCCTGGACCAGCACAGGAATTCCTTGAGTATGGCTCTTATTTGGTCCAGGAGTTCCTCCCTGGGTATAGGGAGGAACTTATCTTAGCAAGGGAACATGAATTGCTTTCTTACTACTTTTTCATGGCTGCTCCATTAAATACCAGCAACCCCAGCACAGCCCAGGATTTCCTTGCTTCTCACATGTTTCCTCATTTTCATAGAACTATTTGGTTCTCTAGAGCAGAGGTGTCATATGTGAGATTCCCGTGTGACTGGAACCAGATTAAATATAACTGGGAAATATTTAATAAAATAAATACATGCACAATAAAACATAGGTAATATTTGGCTGTAAGGATCTCTATGTATGGATTAGTGACCCCCTTTCTATTTGAGTTTGACGTGACAGGTTTGGAACACAGAGTTCCTTGATGTGTGCATTTTCCTAGATTACGTGGCTCACTTGTCCAAAGGGTTTCCTGGAACAAACTTGGAACAAAATGGTTTCTTAGCTTCACAAGCCCTCCCTCCAAGGAATGATTCTAAATCTCTATATTGCCTTTTTCTTAGACCATCTAAAAATCCATCTAAAGCTTGAGCATCTAAAGTTTGACTATCCTAAAAGTCCAATTCCAAAACTAAAGCCCAGATGTATGAACTGCCTAGGAATTATCAATCATCTGTCCTCAAAGTAGTTTCAAAGTGGGCAATACCAAGAAAGAGAAGCGATTCATTCTCCTTAACATTAACAAGGGAACTTATCTTAATTCCAAAATAAATCCTTAGATAGCAATGAGAACCCAGGAAAATAACTATAAACCCACAACATCATTATTATATTCGGGACAAAATTTCAGATGGAAAGGATAGCTAACACATTGAATGATCAAGTCAGAATTTTAAAAGGTTTTGACAGGCTAGAGCAAGGAGCAATATCAAATAAAGTGGGATTTCTTAAGGATAAATGAAATCTTTTAGACTTGGGTATAAAAATTGTCTATAAATATAAAACGAAGATGTCTGGACAGACAAGACAATTGTTCTGAAAAGGAAGGATCTGAGAATGTTAGTGAACTGCATACTCTATTTGAATTAGTAGTGATATAATCATTAAAAAAGTGGGGTAGGGAATGGAATCTTGGGTGGCATCAAGAGGGGCATAACTTTCAGGAATACCGAGGTGATTATGACCCTTGTCAAATCTCATCTCAAGTCCTGTGTTCAGATCTGGCACCTTGATTTAAGGGGGGCCTGACAATTTGGAAAGTTTCAAGAGGAGGTCAACTAAGATAGTGGAAGATCTTGAATTGATGATATATGGGAATTGGTTTAAGAAATTAGACATCAAGGAAGGTTGAGAAATGAAGGCTCAAGGAAGATGATTACAGTGATCAAGTATTTAAAGGTCTGTCATGTTGAGAAGGGATTAATCTTTATCAGTTTGGTTACAAAGGGAAGAACTAGGGGCAATGGGTAGAAGTTGTGAAGAAGTCAATTTAGATGTGATATCTGAGAGGCTGAAGGATTTGTAATCAGGAATATTATGTTAGGAATTTATTTTGTGTATATATTGGATTAAATGGCCATTCCAACTCTCACATTCTGTTGGAGTTGGATCCACATATAACTCCCTTGGTGCCCCTTGGCATCCTTTAACACTTATTCACCAGCTACCATTGCTCACTTTTTTCATCTGACCATTGTTACATGATCTCTCATGTGGTAGTACCTGTTTAGTTGCTATTTGGTGATTTCAGTCATGTCTGACTTTTCATGGATCTTCATCATTAATCCTTTTTCCTAAGAATTTCCTTTGTCACTCCCTTCTCATTCACTTAACTCCAGTGGCTCCCTGTTACTTTCAAGATAAAATATGAAGCTTCCTGTTTTGCTTTTAAAACTCTTTACAAACTAGCCCTTCCATACCTTACTAGTGTGCTTACACATTATTCTCCTCCATGCATTCTAGAATCCTGCTATACTGACCAACTCGCTGTTGTTCAGACACAACATTCCATTCCCTATCTGTGTGGTTTTTCCTCACACCCAGAATGGTATCTCTTTTCATCTGAACCCCTTGGGCTTCTCTGACTCCTTTAAGATATAACTCAACTTCTCCGTGCTATTTAATATCACACATGTACATTTTATTTAGATGTTGTCTCCTCCATTAGAATGTAGCCTCCTTGAAGGCAGGGGCAGTGCTTAGGACAGTACCTGGAACATAGCAATTAATAAATACTTCTTGACTGGCTATCTTAAAAGGATGGACTTTAACTCTCATCTTCACCTCACATATCTAATCGATTATTTAGAGCCCTTTAGGTTCCACATTTGAACATCATTTATATTTCTCTCCTCTTTGTATTCTAACTTCTAGCTAGGACCTTGTATCACAGGTCAGATCCTCATGACCACTCACATAAATATTTGAAATAGTTTTCTAGAAGGACTTCTAATTTCAACTTTCTTTTCCTTTCAATCTATCCTTCTTACTGTTTCCAGAATGTTTCTTATGGATAGAACCCCATTGCCAAATATATTAATAATAAACAAATTCAAGATTCTTTGTCTGAAATTAAGGGCCCTCTACATTTTGGTAAACTCCTCCTTTCCAGCTTTATCATATTATCTTCTATAGCCCATGCCACATTCTGAGTAAAATGGACATTTATCTGTTCTTTGAATGTGAAGGATGAACAACTAGGACTATCCAACTTCCATGTCTTTCTTCCATAGTCTTCCTCATGCCTGGAATACTCTGCTTCCTCATTTTGCCTTGTTGAATTCTTATTCTCACTCTAAAGTACAAATCACTACAAATCTCTCTCTCTCTCTCTAGGAAGTCTTCCATGAGCCTCTCTATCTGGAATTATTTAATTTAAGGACTTCACACAATGCTTTGTGTTTTTAGTTTCCCACTGTATATATCATATCAGTTGGATACAATTCTAGTCCTTTTCCCTTGAAATACTCAGTTATGACTAGATTATTCCCAGAAGGGAAATGAACTCCCTTTATTTATGAAGATCTGTTCCTCATCTGTAATTTAGAGAATTACTGAGGCCACTGAGAAGTTAAAAGGATTCAGTCATGGCATCTTCAGAGACTTGAACTCAGGTCTCCTTCATTTCAAAGCCATACCACCTATCCCCTATACCATGATAGATAACTGAGTAAGGAAGATGTAAGTGGACACCTATATGAAAACTGAAGAGGGACAAATCATTTTTATTTAGTGCCTGACTTTCCCTAGGTCACACAGATAGGAGGTGTTAGAACCCAGATTCAAGTACAAAGGTTTTTTTTTTTTTTTGTTTGTTTTTAAACTTGAGATCCAGTACACTCTCCACTATAACTCACTGCCTTTCCCAGGAAAAGCAAGAGGGTAGGTCTTTCAGCAAAGACTAGGTTTCAGGAGAGTTTTAAGTGACATCCAAAATAACTTGAAACAACCTAATTTCTTTTGTGATGATATTATTCCTGGCTGATACTCTTTACCTCAACCCTGACTCCAACACCTTCCAGATGAATTAAATGCTTGTTTTTCTGATCTTGAACCCCTAGAAAAACTTACTTGAGTTGTGGGATGCTTCTTTAGATTTTTAAGGGAACTTTCAAAAGACTATGGCCAAATTATTTGAAAAATGTATCCCTGTGGTGATGTCATTTTCAAGGCAAAACATACTTCTGATATGAAGTATTCCCATTAGAAATCTTAGAGATCTTACATCTGTACTCTTAACCCCAAGAGGTTATCAAATGATAATAGTTGATTATAAAAGGGATGACTTCTAATGGGGTGTTGGCAGGCACACTGGCCAGTCGTTCTGGGTCATTGCACAAATATTTATAGAGGAAGCGAAGGCTTCATTTTGCTTTAACTATCAGACAGCTAACACGAATAAGCAAGAAAAGAATAATGTTCCGGATTAGGCTACACTTGTAAATGAGAAAATCCAGAAATCAGCAGGCTCGTTGGCTGAATCTTGCATTGTGACAAATGCTGACCCATAATTAAACAGTGTGCACTGACCAAGGAATTTGGGAAATGAGGGGGAAAAGAATCCTAAATAAACATGCGAACTCAAGCCAGGAAATCAAATGCAATATTATCATCCATCCAAATGGAAAATAAGGGAGCATTTAAAGAAAGGGCAGACATTAATGAGAAAGCTGTGTTCAAACATTTGTTTGATGACTTCAAGATGGATGTCAATTATAGATCTACAGCCCACTAAATAAACAGTAAGGACATTCTGACCTTAGGGAGAACCCTCTCTTCAGGCCCAAGGACAGACCTGACAGCCAATCTTCTGATCTATACTGCATTCTCAGAGCAAGACATACAAGGCTCTTGGTCAGACCCAAGCCCCATGGGCCAACTGTTAGCTGGCAGAAGGGAAGGAAAACAGAAGTTTGTGGTCAGGAGGCGATCCTCTGGGTCACTTCTCCCTCTGGTGGAATTACCAAAAGGAAGGGGTCAATTTCCTTTCTCGCCAGTTCAATGGGGGGAAAGATAGCTGTCCTGACAAGATACAACAGAGTCTTCACAGTTGTTGCTGTCACTGCATTCAAGGATATTTTCAAGTCAGAAGAACCCAGACAGCCGACTGCACAGCTGTAGGGGGGGAGGAGTCTAGGGAGGCCAACGCCGCCAGCAGCAAAGGCTTTGAATCTGGCTTGCGAAATAGTTTATGTTGCTTCTTTCACTCATCACTAGGGGTGATGACTACTGCAGTAAGAACAGGACCTCAGTGATGGCAACGGGAACGAGATTCCTGTGATGAGTCACAGAATAGACACATCAAACCGCATGGGGCTCCTCTTCTCTGCCAAACAGCTGACTCCTTGCATTGTGCAGTCTGGAAGGCTGATGGAGGATGATTTATTAACATGCTTCCAGGTATCAAAGGCATCAGACAGGGCCAAAGAAAGACAAGGCTCGAGAGCTGGTTTAGAAATCTGGGTAGATGCTTGTGCCTGTCTTGATGGCAGTATTAACCGTGCTCGATCGTCATGCGCTACCAACTTCACACATCAATACCTTTTATGTTCAATCATGGGCAAAAATCATAACAAGTACCTTTTCCAAGAAAAATAGCTTAGTGATCCCATGTTGTAAAATATCCCAGCAATTAGCTGTTGGTAAGAAAAAAGACTATGACTAACTCCTCCCTAAGCTCAAAAACCAGACAGACCCTTTATAGGATCCCTCACTTCACCTTAGTCAGCATTGCCTTTAATTTGGGGTCGAGAACAGTGCAAGTTCACTAATAACACTAATAATGAAAGTAATAGTAGCTAATATTTGTGGAGCACTTTAAGGTTTGCAAAATGCCTTACATATATCACAGCAATTAATTCTCAAAATAGCACCATTAATCATCATCCCCATTTTTCAGCTGTGGAAACTGAGGCAGACAAAGATTGTGATGACTGGGGTGTTTAAGTTGAACCTGATCTTTATGACTTCAAGTATTCCACATCTATGGACTACATTATTCTACTCCTCTATAGCAGCAAGTGAACAGTGTATTTAGTCTTCATACTGCACATATAGCATCATTCTGCTAAAGATTTAAAAACATTTTATAGTGAACTCCAATCTATAGATGATTAATCAGTGGCTTAGCCCTCAGTTTATAAAGATTAGGAATACCATTTTTTTTCAATAAATATAAACTAGTTCCTATCAAAAGTGAAATGTATAATAGGATAGAAAATCATTTATCAAGTGCTTATGATGATCAAGCATTGTGCTAAGCATGGAAATTATAAATGGTCAAGAAAGATAGTTTTGGGGGGCAACTGGGTGGCTCAATGGACTGAGAGCCAGGCCTAGAGATGGGAGGTCCTGGGTTCAAATCTGTCCAAATACTTCCTTGCTGTGTGACCCTGGGCAAGACCCTAACCCCCATTTTTTAGCCCCTACTGCTCTTCTGCCTTGGAATCAATACTCAATATTGATTCTAAGAGAGAAGGTAAGGTTTTTTTTTTAAAGAATTCTTACTTTCAAGGAGTTCTCATTCTAATAGAGAAGCAATAATACTTATAGAAGAGTTCAATTGCATAATGAATAGAAAGTCCCATGAGAGGAACAGTTCCTAGAGTCCAACATAAAGGTATAGATAAAGTCCAGATGATCCTTAAGATACAATTATAGGCCGGAAAGCAAGGGAACTAGATCTACAACCAAGAATAAACTACCCAGCAAAACTGACTATGTTCTTACAAAGGAAAGTATGGTCATTTAACAAAATAGAAGAATTCCCAGCATTTGTAAAGAAAAGATTAGACCTGAACAGAAAATTTGATGCCCAAGCACAGAACTCAAGAGAATCATCCAAAGGTAATTGAGAAAGGGAAAAAAGAAACACAAAACAAAAAAACCCTTTTTTAAGAGACCCAATAAGTTAAAATGATATATATCCCTATAAGAAAAGATGTCATTGGAAACTCTTAAAAATTGTTATTATCATCTGGGCAGCTAGAAGAATTATACTTAGAGGTAGCAGTGACAAACTGTATAGGATGAAATGCCAAGACATAAATATGTATATAGATATATGTATGCATAAACATATATATATGTATATACATATACACAACTAAAGATAAAAAAGAGATTAATACTAAAAGAAATGGGAAAAGAAATAAAGGGGATAAATTTATATGCCACAAAGAAGCTCATGGTGGGAGAGGGGAGAGCATCAATACACTGGAAGGGTAAAGAGGTTGGAGATAGGAAATACTCAACTCTTATGTGCATTGCAATTGACTCAAAGAGGGAAGAACAATCCAATCCATTGGGGGAGAGAATTGATTCACACCCTATAGGGAAGCATAAGGGTAACAAATGGACTGGTGGGGAGGGAAGTAGTACAAGGCAAGGAGAGGGTGGGGGAGTAGTTTAAAAAGACTATAAAGAAAATAAGAGGGGAACAAGAAGGGAGGGGGGCAGAAAGGGAGGTAAAATAATGGTGGGAATTAGGGGGACTGATTAAAAACAAAACATTTGTGCAGAAGGAAATAGTGAAAGAATAAAAGGCAGGACTAGGAGTGGAAATCAAAATGCTGGGAAATACACAGCTGATAATCACACCTCTGAATGTGAATGGAATGAACTCACCCATAAAACACAAGCAAATAGCCCAGTGGATTAGAATCCAAAATCCTACCATATGCTGTCTACAAGAAACACACATGAGGAAAGTAGACACGCATAGGGTAAAAGTAGGAGGATGGAGCCAGATCTATTGGGCATCAAAAGATACAAAGAAGGCAAGAGTCACAATCACTATATCTGACAAAGCCAAAGTAAAAATAGATCTAATTAAAAGAGACAGGGAAGGTAATTATGTTCTGATAAAAGGCAGTATAGACAATGAGGAAATATCAGTACTCAACATGTATGCACCAAATGGCATAGCATCCAAATTTCTTCTTTTTTTTTTTTAGCATCCAAATTTCTAAAGGAGAAATGAGAGGAGATCAAGGATGAAATAAACAGAAAAACTATACTAGTTGGAGACCTGAACCTTCCTCTATCTGAACTAGATAAATCAAACCAAAAAATAAATAAGAAAGAGGTAAGAGAAGCAAATGAAAGCTTAGAAAAATTAGAGTTAATAGACATGTGCAGAAAAATAAATAGGGACAAAAAGGAATACACCTTCTTTTCAGTAACACATAGTACATTCACAAAGATTGACCATGTATTAGGGCATAAAAACATTGCAAACAAGTGCAAAAGAGCAGAAATAATAAATGTAACTTTCTCAGATCACAATGCAATGAAAATAATAATTAGTAAGGGTACATGGAGAGGCAAATCAAAAATTAATTGGAAATTAAAAATAATACAATTCTCCAAAATAAGTTAGTTAAAGAAAAAATCATAGAAACAATTATTAATTTCATTGAAGAAAATGACATTGATGAGACATCCTTTCAAAACCTATGGGATGCATCCAAAGCAGTACTCAGGGGGAAATTTATATCCTTGAGTTCATATATTAACAAATTAAGAAGGGCAGAGGTCAATGAATTGGGCATGCACATCAAAAAATTAGAAAGTGAACAAATTAAAAATCCTCAGATGAAGAGTAAATTAGAGATCCTAAAAATCAAAGGAGAAATTAATAAAATTGAAAGTCAAAGAACTATTGATTTAATAAATAGTACTAGAAGCTGGTACTTTGAAAAAACAAATAAAATAGACAAAGTAATGGTCAATCTAATTTAAAAAAGGAAAGACAAAAACCAAATTGACAGGATCCAAGATGAAAAGGGAGATCTCACCTCTAATGAAGAGGAAATTAAAGCAATCATTAAAAATGATTATGCTTAATTAAATGTCAATAAATATGGCAATCTAGATGATATGGATGAATATTTACAAAAATATAAATTGCCTAGACTAACAGAGGAAGAAATAAATTACCTAAACCATCCCATATCAGAAAAAGCAATTGAACAAGCCATCAAAGAACTCCCTAAGAAAAAATCTCTAGGTCCAAATGGATTCACAAATGTATTCTATCAAACATTCAAAAAACAACTAATCCCAATATGATACAAACTATTTTGACAGAATAAGCAAAGAAGGAGTTTACAAAATTCCTTTTATGACACAACCATGGTACTGATTCCAAAGCCAGGCAGGTCAAAAACAGAGAAATAAAACTACAGACCAATATCTTTAATGAATACAGATGCAAAAAATCTTAAATAGGATACTAGCAAAAAGACTCCAGCAAGTGATCATGAGGGTTATTCACTATGATCAGGTAGAATTCATACCAGGAATGCAAGGATGGTTCAATATTAGGAAAAACATCCACATAATTGACCATATTCAAGCAAACTGACAAAAATCATATGATTATCTCAAGAGATGCAGAAAAAGCCTTTGACAAAATACAACACTCATTCCTATTGAAAACACTAGAAAGCATAGGAATAGAAGGATCTTTCCTAAAAATAATAAACAGTATATATCTAGAACCATCAGCAAACATCATCTGCAATGAGGATAAACTAGAAGCCTTCCCAATAAGATCAGGAGTGGAACAAGGATGCCCATTATCACCTCTATTATTTAACATTGTACCAGAAACACTAGCTGTAGCAATTAGAGAAGAAAAAGAAATTGAAGATATTAAAATAGGAAATGAGGAGACCAAGCTATCACTCTTTGCAGATGATATGATGGTCTACTTAAAGAATCCTAGAGAATCAACCAAAAAGCTAGTTGAAAAAATCAACAACTTTAGCAAAGTTGCAGGATACAAAATAAACTGGTATAAGTCATCAGCATTTCTATATATGTCCAACCCATTTCAGCAGCAAGAATTAGAAAGAGAAATTCCATTTAAAATCACCCTAGACAATATAAAATACTTACGAATCTATCTGCTGAGACAAACACAGGAATTATATGAAAACAACTACAAAACACTCTCCACACAATTAAAGCTAGATCTAAACAATTGGGAAAACATCGATTGCTCATGGGTAGGATGAGCTAACATAATGAAAATGACAGTCCTACCCAAATTAATTTGCTTATTTAGTGCCATACCCATTGAACTACCAAAATTCTTTTTTTACTGAATTAGAAAAAAACCATAACAAAGTTCATTTGGAAGAACAAAAGATCAAGGATATCCAGGGAAATCATGAAAAAACTGTGAAAGAAGGAGGTCTTGCAGTCCCAGATCTCAAACTATACTATAAAGCAGTGGTCATCAAAACAATTTGGTACTAGCTAAGAGACAGAAAGGAGGATCAGCGGAATAGATTTGGGGTAAGTGACCTCAGCAAGACAATCTATGATAAGCCCAAAGATCCCAGGTTTGGGGACCAAAACCCACTATTTGATAAAAACTGTTGGGAAAATTGGAAGACAGTATGGGAGAGATTAGGTTTGGATCAACATCTCACATCCTACACCAAGATAAACTCAGAATGGGTAAATGACTTGAATATAAAGAAGGAAACTATAAGCAAATTAGGTGAACACCGAAGAATATACATGTCAGATCTTTGGGAAAGGAAAGACTTTAAAATTAAGCAAGAGCTAGAAAAAAAATCACAAAACTAAAATCAATAATTTTGATTACATAAAATTAAAAAGTTTTGTACAAACAAAACCAATGCAACCAAAATTAGAAGGGAAGCAACAAATTGGGAAACAATCTTCATAACAAAAATCTCTGACAAAGGTCTAATTACTCAAATTTATAAAGAGCTAAACCAGTTGTACAAAAAACCAAGCCATTCTCCAATTGATAAATTATTTGGGCAAGGGACATGAATAGGCAATTTTCAATTAAAGAAATCAAAACTATTAATATGCACATGAAAAAGTGTTCTAAATCTCTTATAATCAGTGAGATGCAAATCAAAACAAATCTGAGGTATCACCTCATACCTAGCAGCTTGGCTAACATGACAGCAATGGAAAGTAATGGATGCTGGAGGGGATGTGCCAAAGTCAGGACATTAATGGATTGTTGGTGGAGTTGTGAAATGACCCAACCATTCTGGAGGGCAATTTGAAACTATGCCCAAAGGGCACTAAAAGACTGTCTGCCCTTTGATACAACCATAGCACTGCTGGGTTTGTACCCCAGAGATAATAAGGAAAAATACATGTACAAAAATATTCATAGCTGTACTCTTTGTGGTGGCAAAAAATTGGAAAATGAGGGGATGCCCTTCAATTGGGGAATGGCTGAACAAATTGTGGTGTATGTTTGTGATGGAATATTATTGTGCTCAAAGGAATAATAAAGTGGAAGAACTCCATGGGAACTGTAATGACCTCCAGAAATTGATGCAGAGAAAAAGGAGCAGAACCAGGAGAACATTGTGCACAGAGACTGATACACTGTATTACAATAGAATGTAATGGACTTCTCCATTAGTGGCAATGCAGTGATCCTGAACAACTTTAAGGGATCTATGAGAAAAAACACTATCCACATTCAGAGGAAAACCTGTGGGAGTCGAAAAACAAAAGAAAAACAACTGCTTGATTACATGGGTCGAGGGGCATATGACTGGGGATATAGACTCTAAATGATCATCCTAGTGCAAACATCAACAACATGGAAATAGGTTTTGATCAAGGATACATGTAATACCCAGTGAAATTGCGCGTCAGCTATGGGAAGGCTTGGGGAAGGGGAGGGAGGGAAAATAAGATTCTTGCCTTATTGGAATAAGGTTCTAAATTTGATTAAAGACATTAATTTAAAAAAAGATACAATTATAGGTGAGATGGCAATGCTTGGTTATAGTGCCAGGGAAGGTGGTATCAGCAGGTAGATAGTTTTCTGGTCCTGAGTGGTCTAAGCATCTTGTCTGTTACCATAGTAAGATTTAGCAGTGGGGAAAGGAAGATAGCAGCTGCAGGAATAACACTGGATTTATAGTTATTATTATTTTAAAATGTTTCTTTATTTTTAAATTTTATTTTAATAAATATTCCAAAGTCATATAATCCATATTATTTTCCTTCCTTCTTCCCTCCCCTTTCCTGGAGTTGACAAGCAATTCAATCTTCATTATACATGTATTATCAAGCAAAATAATTTCCATATTATTCATTTGCATGTAAAGTCTTAAAAACATCAAACCCCCAAATCACATACCCAAATAAACAAGTGATAAATCATGTTTTTATCTGCATTTCTACTTCAACAATTCTTTTTCTGGAGGTGGATAGCCTTCTTTTTCATGTCCTTGCGAAGTGACCTGGATCATTGTATTGCTGTTAGTAGCAAAGTCCCATAATATTTCAGTTACTGTGTATAATGTTCTCCTGGTTCTGCTCATCTCACTCTGCATCAGTTCATGGAGGTCTTTCCAGTTCTTTTCAAAATCATCCTGTTCATCGTTCCTTATAGCACAATAGTAATCCATCACCATCATAAACCACATTTTGTTCAGTCATTTCCCAATTGAGGGTCATCCCTAGTCTTCAATTCTTTGCTACCACAGAAAGTGAAATTATAAATATTTTTATATAAACAGGTCCTTTCTCATTTTTTTAAAATCTCCTTGGGATACAGACGAGTAGTCGCATGACTGGATCAAAAGGCATGCATTCTTTTATAATCCTTTCAGCATAATTCCAAATTGCTCTCCAGAATGATTGAATCAATTCACAAGTCCACCAGCAATGCATTAATATCCCAATTCTGTCACATTGCCTCCAACTTTCATTATTTTCATTTACAATAATATTGGCCAATTTGATAGTGGTGAGGTAGTACATCAGAGCTGTTTTAATTTACATTCCTCTAATCAAGAGAGATTTAGAATATTTTTACATGATTATTGATAGCTTTTATTTCTTTATCTGAAAACTGCCTATTCATATCCTTTGACCATTTATCAATTCAGGAATAACAAAGGGGAAATTCTTATACATTTGATTTAGTTCCTTATATATTTTGAGAAATTAGACCTTTATCAGAGAAATTTGGTATAATTTTTTCCCCAGTTTGTTACTTCCTTTCTAAACCTGGTTTCTTTATTTTGTTGTTTTTGTATGTGTGTGCTTAGGAAGATCATCAGCTTCTAGCTTCCTGGGATTCCATTTCTGAAGACCTTTTTCCATTATGGAAATTATATTATAAAATAATGTCCATCAACTTATTGATACATTGCTCTGATGACAATCATAGATACAACTATTAAGAAGTTTGATTAACTGTAGCTTAGTAGACTGAACCTTGTTGCTAAAGATAACCAGGTTGTGAATTCATCCTACTAATGAGCAACTTGAATGGATAGAGTTTGTTCATTGGTGAAATAAGCATCACCAAGAAGTCACCAGAAAAAGGAAGACTGGCCAGAAAAAAGAAATCACATGGTTATTCATTGGCTAGAAGAATTGCAAATCCAATATCAACTCACAATTCTCTGAAACAACTCCTTTTGTTTCTATAATACCTGACTCTAAATTCTTCATTTCTTTGTTACCTTTATATGTTTATCTTTTCTTAGACTAATAAGTATTTACTAAGAACCTACTATATCCAAGGTACTTTAATATGTATAAATAAGGCAAATAAATAAACAATCTTTGCCCTCAAGGAACTCACAGCCTAATAAATGAACAAATACAATGTCTAGAAGAAAGTGAGAGATAATTAATAAAGTGAAGATATTAAAGTTATGGAAGATCATGAAAAACTTTTTATAGAAGGTATGACTGAAGCTGAGACTTGATGAAAGCTAGGGAAACCTGGAGGCAGAGATGAGGAAGGCAAGCATTTCAGTCATTGAAGATAAATATTGAAATTTCCCAGAGTATAGAGTTAGAGGGTCTTTTTTTGAGGAATAGCAGAGTTTCATGTTATTGGATTATTGAGTATATAGAAGGCAGTAATGTGTAAGAAGTCTGGAAAGGTAAGAAGGGCCCATGTCAAGAACTTTAAAAGCCAAATATTTTTAAAAATGTATTTATTTGTTACATTAAAATACTTACCTCCTTCCCGCATTAGAGGAGATATGGTTTTATATATGCATACATCTTTTTACCAAACAGAATTTTATATTTTCTATTTTGGAAAAAATAGGGAAACATGGAACTTTATTGAATAAGGAAGGTGACAGAGTCAGACCTGTCATTTCAGAAGATCAGTTTAAAAATTGAGTGGAGAAAGGGCTGGAATGGGGAGAGATTTGAGGTAGAGATTCCAATCAGCAGACTATCATAATAGTCCAGTCATTAAGAAATGAATCCTTGTATTGGATATTGGTAGTGTCAGAGGAAAAAAGGGAACATATGTGAAATATGCTACAAAGGACAGAATATAACTGGTTGGATATGGAGCATGGGAAAGAATCAGGAGCTATAGAGAATATCTAGGATTCAAGCCTATGTGACTGAGAGAATGTTTGTACTCCTGTGAGTAATGGGAATATTAGGAAGAGAGGAGAATTTATAGGTGTGATGGGGGGGGGGGGAGAAAATGAATTTGGTTTTGAATATGTGAAGTATAAGATATTTTTTAATTTAATTTTTTTTGGTTACAATCATCATTTTATTTCCCTCCCTCCCCTCCACCAACTCCTCCCCCAGCCAACACACAATTTCATTGGGAATTACTTGTGTCTTTGATCAGAATCTATTTCCATGTTGTTGTTTGCACTAGGATGTTCTAATGGAGAAGTCCATTACCTTCAATTGTACCACAGTGTATCTGTCTCTGTGTACAATGTTTTCCTGAGATTTAGAACACATTTTCATGTGCTTATTAATAGTTTTGATTTCTTTAACTGAAAATTACCTATTCATGTCCCTTGCCCAAATAATTTATCAATTGGAGAATGGCTTGGTTTTTTGTACAACTGGTTTAGCTCTTTATAAATTTGAGTAATTAGACCTTTGTCAGAGGTTTTTGTAATGAAGATTGTTTCCCAGCTGGTTGCTTCCCTTCTGATTTTGGATGCATTTGTTTTGTTTGTACAAAAATTTTAATTTGATGTAATCAAAATTATTGATTTTACATTTTGTGATTTTTTTTAGCTCTTGCTTGGTTTTAAAGTCTTTCCTTTCACAAAGATCTGACATGTATACTATTCTGTGTTCACCTAATTTGCTTATAGTTTTCTTCTTTATATTCACGTCATTCACCCATTCTGAGTTTATCTTGGTGTAGGATGTGAGATGTTGATCCAAACTTAATCTCTCCCATACTGTCTTCCAATTTTCCCAGTAGTTTTTATCAAATAGTGGGTTTTGGTCCCCAAACCTGGGATCTTTGGGCTTATCATAGACTTTCTTGCTGAGGTCATTTACCTCAAGTCTATTCCACTGATCGTCCTTTCTTTCTCTTAGCCAGTACCATATTGTTTTGATGACCACTGTTTTAGAGTATAGTTTGAGATCTGGGATTGCAAGGCCATCTTCCTTTGTATTTTTTTTTTCATGATTTCCCTGGATATCCTTGATCTTTTGTTCTCCAAATGAACTTTGTTATGGTTTTTTCTAATTCAGAAAAAAAGATTTTTGGTAGTTCAATGGGTATGGCACTAAATAAGTAAATAAGTAAATTAATTTGGGCAGGATTGTTATTTCTATTATGTTAGCTCATCCCATCTATGAGCAATCGATGTTTTCCCAATTGTTTAGATCTAGTTTTAATTATGTGGAGAGTTTTTTGTAGTTGTGTTCATGTAGTTCCTGTATTTGTCTCAGCAGATAGATTCGTAAGTATTTTATATTGTCTAGGGTGATTTTGAATGGGATTTCTCTTTCTAATTCTTGCTGCTGAGATGTGTTGGAGACATATAGAAATGCTGATGACTTACGCAGGTTTATTTTGTATCCTGCAACTTTGCTAAAGTTGTTGATTATTTCGACTAGCTTTTTGGTTCATTCTCTAGGATTCTTTAAGTAGACCATCATGTCATCCACAAAAAGTATAAGGTATTTTAACAGGTCATCCATTTCTAGCTTATTTCACCAATGAACAAACTCTATCCATTCAAGTTGCTCATTAGTAGGATGAATTCACAACCTGGTTATCTTTAGCAACAAGGTTCAGTCTACTAAGCTACAGTTAATCAAATTTCTTAATAGTTGTATCTATGATTGTCATCAAAGCAATGTATCAATAAGTTGATGGACATTATTTTATAATATAATTTCCATAATGGAAAAAGGTCTTCAGAAATGGAATCCCAGGAAGCTAGAAGCTGATGATCTTCCTAAGCACACACATACAAAATCAACAAAATAAAGAAACCAGGTTTAGAAAGGAAGCAACAAACTGGGGAAAAAATTATACCATTCTCAAAGATTGGTGTTTTATAGCATTACTATCTTTATTTCTAATGAAATTTAAAAAAAATGTTTGTTATATTTTTACTCTCATTCTCCCAGAATTTATTTTAACTTATCCTTTAAGTATTTAATGTTTTGACACTTAGTGCATATGTTAAGTATTGATATTAATTATCTATGGTAATTATCAAAAATATCTAGTTTCCATATTTATTACTTTTAGTTAAGTCTATGCTTGCTATTGCTTCAAATGAGATTGTTTGCTACCTTGCTTTTTTCTTTTACTTAAGTAGAAACATAATCAATTTGCTTCAGCCCTTTATTTTAACTTTGTAAATCTTTGTTTCAAGTGAGTTTCTTCTAAAAATTTCATTGACATTCCTAATCCATAATCCTCTTCTATTTAAAAATTGAATAGATCCCATTCATATTCATAGTAATGATTATTAATGTGTATTTCTTTTTTCAATTCTCTTATAATATTTTCTCTTTGCTCTACATCTCTTTTTTACAAAGATAGGGGTAGTGAATGAGACATGCTGAAAATTAGTGTTCTATGCTTTATATAATATCCTTATACCCTCCTGCCTCCTTTTTCTCTCATTAAGAGCTTAGTCATATGTTCCTAATTTTTCTTTCTATTCTTTTAAACCTCTCTTCATTATTTACTTTGTGATCAGAATTTGTTTTGTTTATGACTAATCTTTCAATCATTCTTCCTTCATATTCCCCAATCTTTCCTCTCATTCCCTAGTGTTTCTTTATTGATTGAAAGACATTTAGGCACTCAACTCTTTATATGGTTATTCTAACCTCCTTTGACAAATTTAGAACCAAGTGTGGTTTTTGACATCTGCTTCCCCCTATGCCTGCTTCTTCAGACTTAGATGAATAATTTTTTACTTGTGTATCTGATTATGTGCCATAATTTCCTCCACATTTCCTTCATATTTTTTATAATATATACTTTTCTTCCTACCTAGGTGATCAAAATGTAACAAAAGCATTCTCTGGATCTCTGTCTTATATTCTTGCCATCCATCAGAATACAACACTTCATCTTTGCTTAGTCTTTTCCAAAGCTCTATTTGTACTTACCTTTTAATGTTTCTCTCCTCTCCCATATTTATGCTTCAAAGTTTCTGTTCATCTCTGGTCTTTTCATCAGGGAAGCCTGGAAGCTTTCTACTTCACTAAAGAGCTATTTTCCTCTTATAGGATTATCATTATGTTTGCTTAGTAAATTATTTGGGATTATAATCCTGGATATATATGTATGTGTGTGTATATGTGCATATATATATATACATATATATATATATATATATAACTTTTTCTTTTCTTTTAAATACTTTTAAAGTATTATATTCCAAGCTCTCTATTTTTTTTTTTGTTATGGTGGCTGCTAAATGTTATGTCATTCAGACTATGCCTCTTTAGTACTTGAATCCTTTCTTTCTGGCTATTTGCATTAAAATATCTTTGACTTGGAAACTATATTTTGGTTATGATATTCCTGGAAATGGTCATGTTTTCTGGAGTTGGGTGGTGAATTTTAATATATTTATTTATTTATTTATTTTACTTTGCCCTCTGTTCAAATAATTTAGGGCAGGTTTCTTTCATGATCCTTTTTGAAACATTAGATTTAAGTTTCTCAGGGAGCCCAATCATTATTAAGTAATCTCTCAACTTGTTTTCCAGATTAGTTGTTTTTGACATGAGATAACTTAAGTTCCCCCCAGTCTTTTGACTTCATTTCAGTATTTATTGTCATCACAAGGTGTTAATAACTTCTATTTGGTCCATTCTAATTTTTAAGGAGTTGGTTGATTGGTTACATTTCATCTACTAAGCTATGAATTTTCTAAATATTTCCTCCATAATTCTTATTTCTTTTCTAATTCTTTCCCTTATTATTCTTATTTTATTTATAAAATTAATTAAATCCTCTTTGAATTTTTCATTTCCTCTAGAAATTCTAGTTGAACTTATGCCTAAACACCTTTTAAAAGAATGCTTTTGTTTTATATATATATATATATAGTATATATATATATATGTATTTGCTGTTGTTGCTATATTTTTTGCATCATTATAGCTTCTTTTATTATCCCTTCCTGAGGGAAGTAAAATGGGGGTAAATTATATCACATAAAGAGGCATGGAGGGAGGAATACTATTACAATGGAGAGGAATATGAAAGTGGTGATGGATAATACTTAAACCTTCCTCTCATTGAAACTGACTCAGAGAGAGAACAGCCAAATTCACTGGGGGCATAGAAGCCTATCTTACTTACCCTATAGAGAAGTAGAAAGGGGGTGATGGAAAGGGGAGTAATATAAGAAAGGAAAAAGTTGGGAGGTGATTAAAAGACTATTATCCCTTCCTCTTCCCCTCCTAGAGAGCTTTTTGATATAACAAGTAGTATTTTTTAAAAGGAAAAAGTGGCTTAACTGACCAATAAAACAAAAAGTTGGGGTGGAGTCAAAATAGCAGAGAAGGTGCACAGACCCACCTGGTTTCTACCAAAATACTCTCCAAAAAAATTATAACACCTCAAAGTGAATTCTGGAGTAGGATAACATGCAAAAAGAAGTGGTAAAATACATTTTTAGTCCAAGAAAACTTAGAAGGCTGGCATGAAATAGCTATTGCACTGGGGTGGAAGTAGGCACCATGCCAATGCCAACCCCACCATGGCAATAGGCTTTTGGGACAGCTAAATTGGTATCAAATGTTTCCGGAGCTCTTAGTCACAAAATATAAGAGGAGGGATTGTACAACTAGTAAGAAGGAGATTACAGAGGTCCCTTTGCTGGCTCTCAGTTGAAGACTCTTCTTGTATTAGTGATATGCCAGTCCAGGTTATAGTCATAAGTTGTGCTCTTAGAGTAAGGAGGAGCACTAGCACACACCATTGCTTGTGGATGCCAGGTGTCAAGGTGGGTTTGTGAAAGGGGAATTTTGCAACCTTCCTTTGCTTACTACACAGGTAACAGGGGTCCTTGGTCACAGGTTCAAGGGGGGAAAAGAGTGCTTCTGACTACTCATAGAGCAGAACACAGACTGGGAGAATATTAAACATACCTCTCATTATATCATACCACCAAAAAGAACTGAAAACTTATACATTTCCAGAGCTACCTTTGAAAGTAGCTACACAAAGAGACTGAAAGAGACAATGCTCCCTTACTCACAGCTACAGAGACTAACTTGAACATTTAAGTTAAAAGAAAAGAAAAAAGCTAGAAAATAAGCAAACAATAAAAAAATCCTAAATATACAAAGTTATTTTTATAACAAGGAAAACCAAAGCACAAATTCAGTAGAAGACAACAAAGTCATTACTTCTGCATCCAAAGCCTCCAGGAAAAATATGAATCACTCTCATGCCTAAAAATATTTAATGGAGGCATTCACAAGGATGCTAAAAATCAAAGAGGTAGAAGAAAAAATGGTAAAAGAAATGAGAGTGATATAAGAGAATCATGAAAAATTAATCTATAGCCTTGTGAAGGAGGGGCAAAAAATACTAAAAAAATTAATGCCTGAAAAAACAGAATAGGCCAATTGATAAAAGAGGTACAAAAATACACTGAAGAGAACTTCTTAAAAGGCAGAATTATTAAAAATCACTGAGGAAAAGAACTCTTTAAAAAGTAGAATTGGGGAGCAAGATGAAGGAAGAGTAGGAAAAACTCAAACCACTATGAGAATCCTATTCAACCAACTTTAAAGTAATGCTTCAAAATGAATACTGGTGTGAAAGAGTCAACAAGGGGATTCAGTGAAGCAACTTCCCTGCAAAAAAAAAAAACAACTTGAAAGTTAGGCAGAGGATCTGGTACACTGGAGTGAGAGGGGAATGCAACCCACAGCAATTCCTTATTAAGGAATACCAGTTCAAGTCAACAGTGAGCTGCCCCTCCAACCCCACATCAACTGTTCTAGGTTGTAAACCTCATCCCACGTCAACAATAAGACCCTGAGACCCTGCCTAAGCTAACAGCAGTGCAACCCCTTGCACATTGCTTAAAGTTCCAAGCCCTATCCCAAGCCTTAAGTGAGGCCCCAAGCCTTAGCAAAGGGCAATTTGTAGTGTGCTTGGCTGACGTAGGCCCAGAAAGAGTTTCTGAGCTCCCTGCCTAAATTAAAACCAAGGCCTTAAGCCTTATCACAAGGCAGTCAGGAAGGCACCCAGCTGGTGTAAGTGCAAGGGGAAGGCCAGCGTCCTCAACCAAGACTACAGTGAAGTCCTGAATCCTAGCCCCAAACAGTCTGCATGGTATTCCCAGCCTATATAAGCCCAGAGAAAGATCCAGAGCTCCTACCCAAGCTAAGGTGAAGTTACAAGCTCCATGGAAAGTCAGTCCACAGTGTGCCTGACTTGATCAAGCTCAGAGTGAGGTCCAAAGCTAGCACATGGTTGCTCATAGTGCTCTGAGCTCTGTTAACCATTAGCAGTTTCAGCAGGTGATTGAATTAGCAGTGAGAAGTGGCTTTCAGAGCTCCAAGCTATGGCTCATACCATCTTGGAAGAGCTGAAACTTGCAAAACCCCAGGATTAGAGCTAAGAGTAGCAGCAAAGAAAAACTAAAGTTCAACAGAGTTCTCTCTCTACCCAGAGAACAGAGCCCACCTTTAAGATGAAAATAAAAGTTAAGGAAAAGGCTAAGAAAATTAGCAAAAAGCAAAAAAATCTAACTATAACCTAACCTAGAAAATTTTTATGGGGGCAAGGAAGAGCAAGGCATAGACTCAGAAGGGAACAGTAAAGGCAAAGCAGTTACATGCAAAACTTCAAAGAAAAGTATGAATTGATCTCAGGCTCTGGAAGACCTAAAGGATTTCAAAAACCAATTAAGAGAATCAGAGAAAAAGATGGGTAAGAGAAATGAAAGTAATGAAAAGAAGATTTGATCCAAATAAAAAAGAAGCACAAAAACCCATTGAAGAAAAGAGTTTTTTAAAAAGTAGAATTGGCAAAACAGAAAAGGAGACCCAAAAGCTCACATAAGAAAATCATACCTTAAAAATTAGAAATGGGCAATTAGAAGCTAACAAATTCATGAGACATCAAGAAACAATAAAACAAAATGAAAAGAATGAATAGAAGAATTCATGAAATGTCTCATTGAAATAACAAGTTACTGTGATTTGCCAAAAAAAAAAATCCAAGGATGAAAAAAGTTTACACTGAGAGAAAAGTGAAGGGAGAGATGCAATAGGGTAAATTATCTCACCTAAAGAGGAACAATAAACTATTACAGTGCAGGAAAGGATAAAAGTGGTAATGAGCTTAAACCTCATTCTCATCATAATCAGCTCATAAATGGAACAACAACTATACTCATAAGAGTATAAAATCCTACCTTGTCCTATCAAGAAGTAGAAGGGGAATAAGACAAGCAGGGAATAATAGAAGGGAGAGTTAAATTATGGTGTGGTGATTAAGCAAAACACTTGTAAGGATAGACAGAATGAGAGGAGAAAAAATAGGATTAAAATGGAAAAATAAGATGGAAGGTAATACATAAATAGTTATCTTAATGGTGAATGTGAATGGGATTAATTCACTCATAAAACCTAAACAGATGGACAAATGTATTAAAAATCAGAGTCCTGTAACATTCTGTTTACAAAAAACACATTTGAGGCAGGGAGACATCCACAGTACAAAGGTAAGGGGTTGGAGCAGAATCTGTTGTGCAATATCTGAAGTAAAAAAAAAATCACAATATCAGACAAAGCTAAAGCAAAAATAGATGCAATTAAAAGAGATAAGGGGGGAAATCACATTTTCCCAAAAGATACCATAGACAATGAAGTAATATCAATCCTAAACATATATGCACCAAATGGCATAGTCTCCAGATTTTTAAAGGAGAAATTAAATGAATTTCAGGAGGAAATAGACAGTACTATTGTGGGTGAAGGGGAGGCTAAATTTCCTCATTTCAGATCTAGATAAATTGAACCAAAAAAACAAACAAGAAAAGTGAAGGAAGTGAATGAGTTTTTGGAAAAGGTAGAATTAATAGATCTCTGGAGAAAATTGAATGGGAATAGAAAGAAATATGCTTTCTTTTTAGCAATATATGGCAGTTAAACAAAAAATGAACATGTGTTAGGGCATAAAAACTTCATAATAAAATCATAAAGGCAGAAATAATACTTCCTTTTCATATCATAATGCAATAAAAATTATGCCCAATAAGGGCCATTAAAAAGATAAACAAAAATTAATTAGAAACTAAATAATCTAATGCTAAAAATAGGGTGGTTCAAAGAACAAATTAGAGAAACAAATCAACAATTTCATTTAGAAGAACAACAATGAGGAGACAACATATTAAATTTATGGGATATAGTTAAAGAAATAGGGGAAAATTTATATCATTAAATGCTTACATCAATAAAACAGAGAAAATGGTGATCAGTGAATTGGACATACAACTTATAGTGACCCCCCATGGGAGTCCTACAATATTACTCTGTGGGAATAACCTGAGGTGGAAAGAGGGGGCTAAGAAATGGGAGAATAATAATGACTCAAAGACAAAAATAGAAACACATAGGGAGTAACATAAAGTCCAAGGAAGTAAGAGGAATAAGAGAATAGTTGGGGAGTATCAACCCCTTGATACTCCTATAGATAATAGAGTCTGAACATCAATAGGAAGCTTTGGGGGCAACTGCGATGCTAGAAAAGGTGGTAGTCTAGACTCCTGGTGCCTCCTATGGACAATAGAGTCTAACTCTTAGTAGGAGGCACTGAGGGCACCCGTGTCATTAGGAAAGAGATACAGAGAAGAACTGTAAGAGGAGAGGAGGGTAAGGGAGAGAGAGAGAGAGACAGTGAAGGGCAAGAGCCAGTAAGTGAGAGTAAGAGAGGGGTTAGAAAGAGAGAAGTTTCGTGCTTGTACCCAGTATTTATTGAGGGTTTTAGGAATGTATACATAACATGACATAGATTTTAACATTGGTTGAATTGACAATGATGAGATAAAAGAGGTGGAGTTTAATCCATCCCGCACTTTGCAAATGAATGTGCTCTGAGCGAAAGTACCTGCGTTTTGTAAATAAAAGTACTCTGAGCTGAGGCAGTGGGCTGTCCACAGCCCAGGCCAAGAATTTTCCCATCCCTTGCTAGTCCCCTGGACTGTCCCTATTAAAAAAATGAACATTAAGAGGTCTGACCATGTGTCTGGTAATACAATATCAATACATCAATCATACTTCCCAGATGCCAACATGCCTGGTATGCTACACAACTAAAGAACTAGAAAAAGAACAAATTAAAAATATCCAATTAAAAATTAAATTAGAAATTAAAAAATCAAAGAATAAATTAATAAAATTGAAAGTAAGAGAATCATTGAACTAATAAATAAGATTAAGAGTTGGTTTTATGGAAAAAAACAAATAAAATAAATAGGCCATTGGTTAATTTGATTAAAAAGGAAAGAAGAAAATAAAATAACCAGTATCAAAAAAGAAAATGGTGAACTCACTACTAATGAAGAGAAAATTAAAGCAATTATTAGGAGATATCTTGCCCAATTATATATCCATAAATTTGACAATTTAGGTGAAATGGATGAATATTTTTAAAAATATAAATTATCCAGATTAACAAAAGAGGAAATAGAATACTTAACACTTGGATCTCAGAATAAGAAATTCAACAAACCATCAATGAATTCTCTAGGAAAAAATCTTCAAGGCCAGATAGATTCACAAGTGAATTCTATCAAATATTTTTTAAAAAATTAATCCAAATACTATATAAACTATGTGAGAAAATGGGCAGAGAATCCTACTAAATTATTTTTTATGATGCAAAAATTACCTAATATTACTGTTACTTAAGTCAGAAAGAGCAAAAACAGAGAAATAAAATTTAGACCAATTTCATTAATGAATATAGATACCAAAATTTTAAATAGATACTAACAAGGAGATTATAACAATATATCACAAGGATCATCTACTATGATCAAGTGAGATTTATACGAGAAATATAGGGCTGGTTTAATATTAGGAAAAATATCAGCATAATTGACCATATCAATAACCAAATTAACAGAAATCATGATTTTCTCAATAGAAGTAAAAAGTCTTCACCAAACTATAACACTTGTTCCTATTAAAAACACTAGAAACCATAGGAATAAGTGGGCTATTCCTTAATATTTAATCTAAAACTATCAGCAAATATTATCTGCAATGGAGGTAAATTAGAAGCTTTCCCAATTAGATCAAGAGTGGAGCAAGGATGTCCATTATTATCAATATTATTTATTACTATAAATGTGAATTTTAGCAATAAGAAAAGAAATTGAGGAAATTAAAGTAGGTAATGAGAATACTAAACTATCATTCTTTGTAGATGATATGATGGTATACTTAAAAAATCAACTAAAATCTAGTTGAAATAAATAATAAGTTTAGCAAAGTTGCAAGATACAAAATAAACGCATATAAATCATCACCATTTCTGTATATTACCAACAAATTTCAAAAGCAAGAGATAGAAAGTAAAATTCCATTTAAAATGACACTAGACAACATAAAATTCCCGGGAGACTACTTGCCAAGACAAATGCAGGAATTATATGAACATAATTACAGAACACTTCACACAAATAAAATCAGATCTAAACAACTGGAAAAATATTAATTGCTAATGGATAGGCTGAGCAATTATAATAAAAATGACAATTCTGCCTAAATTAATTTACTTATTCCTTGCCCTACCAATCAAAATACTAAATAATTATTTTATAGAACTAGAAAAAAAATTAAAAATTCATCTGGAAGAACGAAAGTTCAAGAATTTCAAGGGAACTAATGAAAAAGATGTGAAGGAAGGTAGTCTAATATCACCAAGTCTCAAATTGTGCTATAAAGCAGTAATCATCAGAACAGTCTGGTACTGGGCTAAGAAATAGAATGGTGGATCAATGGGATAAATTAAATCTACCATCCTGGTTTTGTGACATGCAGTTATGGACATGGTGCTGACTATTAAATGATAAATATAACATGGAACAATAGAAAGAATGCTAAACTTGGAATCCCAGAGCCTGTGTTTGATTCTCATCTCTGCCATTTTAACTAGTTAGGTTTCATTTTTTTTAAATTTATAAAATTATGGGGCTAGACATAATAATTTCTAAAGTCCTTGAGGCAGTAAAATGTTTCGAATAAATAGAATGACAGGTATGAGTTCAAATTCAGCTTCGGATACTTATTAGCTGTGTGACATTGGACAAATTACTCATCGTTTGGCTGCCTCAGTTTCTCAACAATAAAATGTGTATTATAATAATAGCCTACCTTCAAGGATTATTGTGATGAACAAATGATACAGTATTTGTAAAGGGTTTAGCACAGTGCCTGACACATAGTAGGTACTTAATAAATGTCAATTTCTTTCCTCCTTCACTTTCTTTTAGCTCTAAATCTATGAATCTATGGACTTGACCTTAAAGCAATGGTATTCCTTGTGGAATATACCAGGAGACAAGAACAGTAGTACATCTGTTCCATGATAGTAACAAGACTAAAAAACTTAACTCTGAGGGCTAAGAAATCTTTTCCAACCACAAACAGAAAAAAAAAAAAGCTTTTATTTTAATTACCTGGTCAATATTTAAAACTGATTATAACTCAAAAAGCCAGATCACTCTGAAGCTATCTATATTATCATAACTTTGGTCCTTGACCTATTTTTCTGGCACTTGCTAACCCTCCCATTCATAAACATTGCATAACTTCCTCTTGGTCCTTTAAAACCATTAAGAAATCCTCACGATGAAGTATAAACACAGGCCCATTTTGAAACAGTACAGAAACTCATTCAATATGTCACTCCTAGCTGCAGGGAGTTCCATTTATGTATCAAGGGAAAACAGCCATGATTCTCCCACCCACTAGGGGATTCTCTTTTATCATTTTCCACCTCAACTACATCATCTCATTCTTAGAAGCCTCTCTACTACTTAGCTCAGCTCACAGTTTACTGTAAGAATACTCATTACAGCTCCCACAAGGCACTGATGTATCACACTAACTGTTCATTCTCAAAAAGTTCCGTCCCCCACATACCTGATTAGTGCCACACACACACACACACACACACACACACACACACACACACACACACACACACACAGCACTTATCTGCTTAGTGAAATTTGGTCACAGCAAAGACCATTTTCCTGGACAAAGCAGTTAAAAGATACAGCTTGAGGATTAGCAGTGTTTTATACTAGGGTCAGATCCAGCTTCCAGGATCTAAAGTGGCCATGCTATTATAGATGAACTCATCTTAGGTTTTAAAATTTTCACTGGCAGCAGAGAAAGACAGAAAGGAAGTGAAACTTGGTTTTCACCTCCAGAATGAAATAAAAAATACACTCATATATTTTTAATCCATAAAACAGTCTGTATTAACTGGTAGTTAAATTGTTTAGAAAATGACTATGTCAAACTCCCTTACCTGCTGATTTTGGTAAATTCTTTCTCCAAAATGTGATTATTTCTTCATCTCTAATTTGCTAGGCACAAGTCTTTGATGTTCTTTCCACAGCAATATTTCCTTTTAGAGCTTAATATTCATTCCAACTCCATCCAAAGGATGAAAAAGTATAGTATTTCAAGATATATAGACGATACATCAATATATGTCCAATGTTAGTTCAGTTCCTTTCAAATGTCTTGGGTAAACAATTCCCTTTACTCCTACTCCTTCCACTTCCATGTACCCTGACACCACATTATTTCAATCTTACTGTGCTCTCTGCATAAGAAAATATGTACAATGTACATGACTTAATATCCTTGCCTACTTAGATTTAAGAATCAGATTCATTTTAAGGCAGTTCATAATTTTGGGGGCTCTAGCTGCTGAAAGGGAACCATACTTGTGTCCTTGTTCCATGACAACTCAACATGTAGTGAAGAAGTTACATATATTTTTCATATTTCCTTTTCCTCTTTCCCTTTCTCAAAGTCATGTTCACATTTCAAACAAAAATGGGCAAACAATAAAATATATTTTAATGACAAGTGTGAGTGAGGTCATCATACCCAATGGCCTAATTTTTATAACTTTTCCAATCTTATTCTCCCCTATTTAGAAACAGGATGTCACCTACACAATTATTTCTGAACCTGTATTTAATGAGCCCTTGATTCCACATAATGTGAATAAAAGTTTCACAAGAAAATGCTATGGTTAGTTCTATTTTTTCCTTCAAAAATATTTTAAAAGATTCATATTTCATGAATTATTATGGTCAAGGAACTTATATTCTAACCTAGCTGCTAACCTACAAGTGAAAATCTCCAACTATGCTGGTTATTTGTTATCTAGCTATACATTCCTCACTTTTAAATTATGAAATTATTTAATTGAACCAACATATAAAATTTCTCATTTATGTCTATTTAGTTTCATGAACAAAAACTCAGGAGCAGAAACTAGTTAAACTAATGAGAAATATTAAACGGTATTGTACCCCATCATGGCAAGGAAAAGAGAGATATAGGAAAGAAGGTACTTTGAAGGTAAGCAAAAGAAGAAAAAAACAGATGGTAAGGAGGAAGATGAAGTTGAGGAAGGGGAGGATGTGGAGGATGATGATAACATTAAATGTGTATTCTGATGCAAAGATTTATTTGTGGAGTCACAGTTTATTTTGACTTAAAGTCTTTCCAATCTCTAGATACACAGTTACAGAGGAATAGTAAGTAGGAAACCACTGTGGAAGACAAAATGTAAAGGAGAAATGTGATCAGTTGTTGCTTTTACTTTTTAAAAAAAACATTGTCTTCTTATACTTGAAGTCAATTGTGCATCTGCCAACACTCTTGAGATGATATATCTAATAACAAAGTTCATATTCTGATGAATATATTCAATGTATTCTAATGAATTTTTAAAAAATCTGTTCAGATCTTGTTCTTCCAAGTTTACATTGAACTATTAATCATTATATTTAGCTCTGGTTATTCAACTAGAGAAAGAGGTTTTAGAGAAGAAGGGGAAAAAGAGGGAAAGAGATAAAAAGAGTGATAGACTGAAAAATAGACCAATATAGACAAAGTGAGAGACAGGAAAGAGGCAAGAGAAATAGGAGAGAGAAAGGGAAATAGAAAGAGACAGAAAAAGAGAGAAAAAGACAGAGATAGACATATGGGAAAGGGAGAGAAATAGAAACAGTTTGACAGAGAGACACAGAGACATAGATAAGGGAGGGGCCAGCAGAGAAGAAACCAAAGGTCCTCAAAAAATGCTTCTTAGATAAGGAAAAGGAAAAGACAAGAAAATAAGTAAGGAAAAATGATTAGCAAATATAATTTATTTTAAAATTCTGTAGAGAAGTCAACAGAATGAATATATATATATATATATTCAACAATGGTCTAAGGAAAGGAAGTTGGATCTAGTAAAGGAGATATCAAATTAGATAATAAATTTTTGAAAGATGAAGATGGAGGAGCTGGTGATAGGAAAGAAGAAAGAGTTGGTTGTAAAATTAGAGTTCTCTCACCAGCAAAAAACAAATCATCAAGAAAATTTGATAACAAAATTTAACCTGGATAAAGTGATGGAAAATACAAATAAAGACAGAAAACCAATAAGAAACAAAGTTATGAGCCTGGGAGGCAAATTGGCAGAAGCTGCAGATCATGAAGCAAAACAAGATCAAATGACAATCCAAGTGAGAAAAGGCTTGAAAATTTTGTAAGGAAAGCTTATGGAATAGAGGCACGGTTTGGAAAGGTAATCAAGTTATCAACAGCTTCCTGAAAAAAATAGCCAAAAAAATAATCGAACCTTGATTTTTTTTTTTCAGGAAATCAGTGAAGACATTTTTTTCCAGAAGTAAGATAAAGGGAAAGACTACAATTTGATAGATTCACTGGCCACGTTCAAGAGAAACATGAGATTTAGCCCCCTGAGACACATTGTTATTAAACTAGAGAACTTGATCAATAGAGATGATTTTTTAGGTGGCTAAGGAGAAAAATGTCATGTGTGCAGAAGAGATGGGGAAAAAGTCTGCAACAAATGCTGGAGAAGCAAGGACTCCAAAACTGGCAATCAAGGTGGACATTCTATTTGGAATGAAGACTGGGGAAGGACAGTTGGGAAAGAAGAGGCAAACTGAAAAACTTGGTCTTTGCCCTTGAGACAGAAAGGAGGAAAGACAGAAAGTCTTGCTCTCTGGTTTCTCCCTACGATACTCCAGTGACAGAACCTTCAAGACCTGTTGGCTATTTTCCCAATCTGAACTCTATTCCACCATCCTCCAATTTAGGAATTGATTTAGGATTAGGGAAACCCCAAACCCTCTCTCCCTTCAACTTCTTTACCACTTCTTTTCTCCCAAATAAACCCCCTTACTTCAACTTAGAGAGAGTGCTTTGTTCGGTATACCAAGATACTCTCTTTGAGCTGGCTTCAGTGCTACCAACAGAAGATTCAACTAAAGGGAAGAGGGAGGTAGCACAGGGAGGCGTGAAGGGAAGAAAGAGGGAGGAGGGAGGAGATTGGCAGATCTGATCTTAAAATTATCTTCTTCCTCTTAGAATAATACCCTAATATATTATCAAGAAAGTCCAATTAAATTACATGAGAAAAAACACAGAGAACTAGCATATGATTTCTAAAAAGTCAATGGAAATTGGACTTTATCCTACAATCTCCCACCCAGCTAAAGATGGAACAATTTCTTAAAATAAAAAATACGTATTTTTGATTCCCCTCAATATTTTCAAGTATTTCTACAATGGGGAAATGCTATTAGTTGGAGTCTTTGATTTATTAATCATCCCAAGAACAAACCTCATAGTAATTTTTTAGAGATTTCAGGTCAAGCAAATTAATTTAATAAGCAAATCAATGTTGAACATCAGGTAAGAAAAACTAGTCTTAAAATATTATTGACTACTATGTTATATAGTATTAGCAAAAGAATGAGACAATGAATGTTATGATCTAAAATATCTTTAAGGACACAATTGGGTAGAAATTTGTTTTGAGTCTTATTCTGTGTTACCACAAATCCAAAAGGGTGGTTATGATCTGCTGTGGCCTCAAATGTGAGGAGACACACTCAGGAAGAGATTCCATATAAATGTTGCAAGGGCATATTAAAACGGTGATGGAATAGAGAAGTCTGCCATTTTCTCAGGGGAAAGAGTCATCAGAAAGGCAAAGTTTTAGTATACTTTGTTAAAGTGATTCCCTTGTAACAGAACCATGAGAGCAAAAAAAAAATTGAATCAATAAACACATGCCCAATTAGAAGATAATTTTGACTGATCACAAGTGAAGGGAAGAAAAAGTTAACTAATAATTAAAATTGCAAAATTTATTCAACAATTACAGTATAAACTAAAGAAAAGGGAAGCATAATCAGAAAGAAGAGTTATATTATTCTGATCATCACAAATATCAAATAAGGAAAACAGAGAGGACGTAGGAGAGGGGAAAGATGATATGGACATTCTTTAAAATGACATTTCTATCTAGGCAAAGGGAAAGAGAGGAAGAAGGTAAAAACAAAATATCACATACCTACCACCTGCAAAACCTGAAATTAAAATAAACTAGAAGTTAAGGTTAATATTATGGTTGTATGTATGGATGAGTGTCTGTATTATATTTATAAAGCCTGGACTGAGACTGTGGCTGGGGTTATTGGTGGACATCATAAGAATTATTTCTGTCTATAAGCTTAGGATTATTTTAATAACAAGGAATAGAGGCATAGTCTATTCAAATATATATTTACTAAAATTATCCGAGAATGATATAGGAAAAATAGGTGTAATAAACATAACAATGACAATTAATAGATTATGTTCACCTGCATCAGGGAATATATATATATATATATATGTTTATAAATATATAATGATTTATTTTTCTTTTTTCTTTTTTGGTTGTTTTCTTTTTGTTTTTATTTATTTATTGAATATTATTCCTTGGTTACAAGAATTATATTATTTCCCTCCCTCCCCTAGTCCCACCCTTCCTGTAGCTGATGCACAATTTCACTGGGTTTTACATATGTTCTTGATCAAAACCCATTTCCATGTTGATGATTTTTGCACTAAGATGTTCATTTAGAGTCTACATCCCCAATCATATCCCCTCGACACATGTAATCAAGCAATTGTTTTTCTTCTGTGTTTCTACTCCCACAGTTTTTCCTCTGAATATGGATAGTGTTCTTTCTCATAGATCCCTCAAAGTTGTTCAGGATCACTGCATTGCCACTAATGGAGAAGTCCATTACATTCGATTGTAATACAGTGTATCAGTCTTTTTGTACAATGTTCTCCTGCTTCTGCTACTTTTGCTCTGCATCAATTCCTGGAGGTTGTTCCAGTCTCCATGGAATTCCTCCACTTTATTATTCCTTTCAGCATAGTAGTATTCCATCACAAACATATACCACAATTTGTTCAGCCATTCTCCAATTGAAGGGCATCCCCTCATTTTCCAATTTTTGGCCACCACAAAGAGTGCAGCTATGAATATTCTTGTACAAGTCTTTTTCCTTATGATCTCTTTGGGGTACAAACCCAGCAGTGCTATGGCTGGATCAAAGGGCAGACAGTCTTTTATCGCCCTTTGGGCATAGTTCCAAATTGCCCTCCAGAATGGTTGGATCAATTCACAACTTCACCAGCAATGTGTTAATGTCCTGACTTTGCCACATCCCCTCCAGCATTCATTACTTTCCTTTGCTGTCATGTTAGCCAATCTGCTAGGTGTGAGGTGATACCTCAGAGTTGTTTTGATTTGCATCTCTCTGATTATAAGAGATTTAGAAGACTTTTTCATGTGCTTATTAATAGTTTTGATTTCTTTAACTGAATATTGCCTATTTCTGTACCTTGCCCATTTATCAATTGGAGAATGGCTTGATTTTTTGAACAATTGATTTAGATCTTTATAAATTTGAGTAATTAGATCTTTGTCAGAGGTTTTTGTTATGAAGATTGTTTCCCAATTTGTTGTTTCCCTTCTAATTTTGGTTGCATTGGTTTTGTTTGTACAGAAACTTTTTAATTTGATGTAATCAAAATTATTGATTTTACATTTTGTGATTTTTTAGCTCTTATTTGGTTTTAAAGTCTTTCTGTTTGCAAAGATCTGACATGTATACTATTCTATGTTGACCTAATTTGCTAATAGTTTCCTTCTTTATGTTCAAGTCATTCATCCATTCTGAGTTTATCTTGGTGTAGGGCGTGAGATGTTGATCCAAACCTAATCTCTCCCACACTGTCTTCCAAATTTCCCTGCAGATTTTATCAAATAGTGGATTTTGGTCCCAAAAGCTGGGATCTTTGGGCTTATCATAGACTGTCTTGCTGAGGTCACTTACCCCAAGTCTATTCCACTGATCCTCCTTTCTGTCTCTTAGCCAGTACCAAATCATTTTGATGACCACTGCTTTATAGTATAGTTTGAAATCTGGGACTGCAAGGCCTCTTTTCTTTTCATTTTTTTTTCATGATTTCCCTGGATATCCTTGATCTTTATGTATAGTGATTTTAATGAAGCAGCAAATAAAACCTGAAAGGAAAAATTGACATTGAAAAAGTAAGTAGGTAGAAAAATGCTAATATTGAATGATTTAAACTCCAAAATTTTGGAAGACAATATAAGGAAGATAGTAAAGAAATCATACAATAAAATAGAATGTTAGAAAATTAGTTTTGCTATGAATATATATAAAGAACACAATAGTTTTATTAGAAATTTCACTTTTTATTCAGATATTCTTCAGACATTTATAAAATTTGGTCATATTATAAAGCATGAGTTATTGAACTTGTAGAAAATATTTTTGCAACTATATTTGAATATAATTGGTTTCCTTTTAATCATATCCATTTTAACCTATGTATTTAAAAACATTATTCTGAGGAGGGACCCATAGACTTTAGTAGACTACTACAGGATCTATGACAGTAAAAAAAAAAATTAAGAATCCCTTCTTTAGAGCATAAACAAAGTATTTTAAAAATACAGGTGATGTATTTTAAAACTGCTTTTAGAGATCATAATATAATAAAATAGTGTTAATATTTGATCAGAATATTATGATTAAAATATAGACCTAAATTAAGAATAAAAATGGGAAAAATCACTTAAGGATCTCATTCCAACTTGTCAAAATAGTTTAAAATTCTTTTAAAAAGTTAAGAACAAGACAATGTACCAGAATTTATGACATGAAGATAAAAGTAGTTCTTGGAGGGAAACAGATTAGTTATATCAATGAATGAAGAAAAGGGAGGATAAATGAGATGAGTTTATAGCTGAACAAATTAGAAAATAAATAAAATTAAATACATCAAGTAAGCACAAAAGAAGAGTATCAAGGTCAAAGGAGAAATTCATAAGTGAAAGAAAACTAAAGTACTTGAATTAATAATCAAAACAAATGTGCTAAAATAGCAAAAATGACTATTTTAATTTGGCAGAAAAAATGTGAGAAAACTACTCATATCAAAAATAATAAAGGAAACATAATAGTGGAGAAGTAAAAATAACTATTAAAATATTACTCCAAATTTGATGCCAAAAATGAAAATGTATAAAAGGATGAAGATCTATATAAATATGAAGTATTCAAAATGAACAAACAAGAAAAAGCAATCTAAATTAATTGATATCAGAAAGAAATCCAAAAGGCATTTTAAAAACTGCCATGAATTTTTTAAAAGTGCCAGCTTCAAAGGTATTCATGACTGAATCCTAGCAAAATGTTAGAAAGCAAATAATTCCAAATTCATCAATAAACTGTTTTAAAAAACAGAGTAGAAAGCATTCTACCAAATACATTCTAAGAACTTTTCATCTTCAAACCAAAGAAGGATAAGTCAGATAAGGAAAATTATAGATGGAAAATCATCAATAAATATTTATAAAACATATTAAATGAAACCACAACAGATACAATGTAACAATATGTTAAAGGTATTTGTTATGATCAAGCAGATTTTATACCTGAAAAGCAAGGGAGCATAATAAATCACATTAAAAACAAAAATACTAATAAAACAACTACACAAATATATGCTGAAATATACTTAAGAAAATACAATACTCATTACTGCTAAAAACATCAAGAAGATCTGGAATGGTAGTATTTTTAAAAATCAACTAGAAAACTTTTCTTTGAATCAGAGCTAGAATTATATTTAATGGGGAAATTTTACAACCTTTCTAGCACAGAATAGAAATTAAACAATGCTAACACCTTATACAACTATTATTCAACTTTTTTTTTCTTTTTGCTTTTGACCTGTGATTTCTTTATTGTAGCAAATCCTAAGCATCATCTCAGATTGTGGTTATTAATCTGGTAGGCATAAAATTCCAAGGTATCCATGGACAGATTTCGGAGAACTTGTGAATTTGGATGAGAAAAAACAACTCCTTTATTTCCACTAACCTCTAATTGAAATTATTAATTTCTTTTAATTATTAATCTTAAAAGTACATTTTTTTCCTGAGAAGAGTTCCATAGGTCTCACCAGAATATCAAAGGGGTTCATAATATTATTCATAATATTTTTAGATAATGTTCTTTGGTTTGAATCCTGTGATGGAGAAGATCCTTGAGAGTGACAAACATCTTTGGCAAATATGTTTATTCCTCCATGTTTTATACCACACTTTATATTAACAATACTAATTAAAATAAAAGTGGCATATATTTTAGAATTAGGTGAAAGGATCACATAATTCTTATGGAAGAACATCAAGAATATAAAGGCAAATTTTGAGGGAAATACGGGGAGAACAACTTAATACTTCCAGATGACAAATCATATGATCTACTAATAGAATAGCTCTATAATTTATCCATCTAATTGCATACCATAATCTATATAATCTACTCTCTCTTTCCTTCCTTCCTTCCTTCCTTCCTTCCTTCCTTCCTTCCTTCCTTCCTTCCTTCCTTCCTTCCTTCCTTCCTTCCTTCCTTCCTTCCTTCCTTCCTTCCTTCCCATTCTCCTATATAGATGATTAATCCAAAGACCTGAGTGACTACTGATCTTTTCCAGGAATGTCTGAAATGTTCTGAAGCTTGGTGCAATTAGAATGATGTCCCCTGTGCTTGGGAACAATGGGAAGACATTCTCCTTATTATCACTATCCATAAGGGATTTCTCTATAACTTAGATGAGTAGGATCTCCTCCATAAAAATAGCACAACTTTGATGAGAAATTTATATATGTATATATTGTTATTTTATGTTTCACTATTAGACATGATCAAAAAGTCATTAATCAAGGTAATAACTCTGTTGTTATAACTTTCAAGGAGGGAATTGAACTTACCATTTACATAGCACTTTCTATGTGTAGACACTGTGTTAAGTGCTATTTTTTAAAAAAAGGAAATATGATCTCGTTTAATCTTCAATATAATCCTGGAAGGGAAGAGCTGTTATTGTAGTTACTCATTTTATAATTGAGGAAACTGAGGTAGATAGCAATTAAAATGACTTGTGCAGGGCCACATAGCTAGCAACTGACTCATCAGGATTTGAATTCAGGTCTTCCTGGATCCAGGATCAAACACTATCTTCTCCCAGAGAGCTTTCAGTACAAAACAATGTATCTATATACATAGTTACTTGCCTTCTATCTCATCTTAGTCTATAACCTCCTTGAAGGGATGTTCTATTGCCTTTCTTTATATCTAAAGTGCTTAGTATGGTGCTTTGTGTACAACAAATGCTTAACAAATGCTTGTTAATCAACTAAGTGATCATTGTCAGTACTCTGGTGATAAATCTCTCCAGATTTTAACTTGTTCTCATAAAGCAAACTTGGCTTATTGCCAGAACCATATTCAAAGACTTCTATTATGGTAAGTTGGTTCAGTCATACGATACTTAAGATTTTTGGACAAGGTATCAGGTATGCAGTTCACAAACCTTGGGCAAGTCACAAGACTTGCTGTCTGCTTTAGTTTCCTCATCTGTAAAATGGGCATAAAAATAATACCTATTGTGAAGATTAGATTTAGCTCTCCCCTGATTGTAACAATGAAGATACTTAGCTCTTCCTTTATTGTAAAGATAAAATTGTAATCTCCTGATTGTAACAATGAAGGTATTTAGCTCTTCCTTTGTAGTGAAGCTAGAATTGTAATCCACAATCTGTTTTTAGATTTTAATCTACAAAAAGGTCATAACCCAGTATTTTAAATACACCTACCCATTTTAACTACGAAAAGGTGTTAAGTAACTACAAAAGGCGAACTTACCAAAAAAGGTGTTAAGTAACCCAAAAAGATATAATCTAACCAAAGAAGGTGTGAAAGAGTGGGCAGTCCTGGAGAAAAGCGTCTGCTGTGATTGGTAGACGTGAAATTTAGGGGAGGTGACACAGAGAAAAAGATTCTTTAAAAAGAGGAAGAAAAGCCAGAAGAGAGATATTCGATTTGAGTTTCAAGTTGGATGAAGGATCTCTGACTCAGAGTTGGACTTGGAGGAGAAACTGAAGTCAGACACTTGAGGAGAGACCAGCCAATTGTTAGGTACGTTCATAGAAAGTATTATACACTATTTCCTATGGTTGTTGTTAGGATCAAATGAGATAATATTTCTAAAGCAATTTGTAGACTTTAAAGTGCTATGACAGGGTAGCCAGGTAGCAATGGATGGAGAGCCAGACCTGGAGTCAGGAGGACTTGAATTCAAATTTTATCTCAGTCTTTCTAGCTGTGTGACCTTGGGCAAGTCACTTAACCCTAATTGCCTTGCCCTTATCACTCTCCCACCATAGAATTGATAGTTCCATATAGTACTTTTCTTCAACCCTTCCTTTCTTTTTTAGAATACTCCATTCTACTCAAACAGAAAGTAAGAATTAAAGGATTAAAAAATAAAATGCCATATGAATTGCAGCTAGCTTTTTGGGATTCACCTACTAAAGCATGTGTCCTATTACTATGCTATTTGTGATCTCTAGGCCATTTTCACACCATGCTGAAGTATCTGGAGGATATGAAGAATTATTACTCCCATTTTATGTATAAAATACAGAAATTCTGAGAGATTATGTGTTTCATACACCTAGTAACAAGTTTTTGAATCTGAGTTTCCTGATACTAACTCCAGTCCTCTGGCCACTACAGTCTGCTCACTGCCATCCTAAAAAATCTTGGCTGTTCAAAGATGTTCCTGACTTAGTTCCATCCTATCTAACCTCATAGGCACATGGCTTTCTCTCTCCCAACCAAACTGATCTCACTCACCATCATGCAAGTCTGCAGTAAACAAACAAAACAAAAATGCACCTGACAAACTGTTTGCTGTCACATGACATGCTTCATCCAACTCTTTTAAAAAAATTTTAAAAATTTAAATTTAAAATTTTTTAAATTTTGTTTAATTGTTTAATTTAGAGTATCTTTCCAGGATTACAAAAATCATATTTTTTTCCCTCCCCTCCCCTGATCCCCCTCCCATAGCCAACCTACAATTCCACTGGGTTTTACATGTGTCATTGGTCAAGACCTATTTCCATATTGTTACTTTTTTATTTTCTTAAAGCCCTTTTATTTTATTTTTTTAATTGATTAATTTAGAGCATTTTCCCAGGATTACAAAAATCATGTTCTTTCTCTCCCTCCCCTTACCCCCTCCCATAGCTGACGTGCAATTTCACTCATTGGTCAAGACCCATTTCCATACTATTGATTTCATCCAACTCTTTAAATCAACCACAAGCCCAACTCTTGGAGTGAATTTTCCACTTTTTAAGAGACTTTTTTGTTTTTATGCAGAGAGGTCAGTAAGTATGGATGCTGGTGGGCAGGGAGTGGGAAGGAAGGAGGAAGAAGAAGAGAAGAGCTTCCCTTTTGTATACAGTAATCCCAGCCAGGGAAGAGGTAGCACTGAGGCCCCAGAGGGTGAGCTAAGGACAGAGTTTCTGCCTTAACTTTAAATTTCCTTGCTTTTATTGGTTTAAGCCAGACTGCCGCTGACATGATTTTAGTATCTATTTTGTGAGTGATTATGCCGTGCGTATGGGCAGGGGGTCAGGAGGGTCGAGTATTTCAGTCCCAGACCATCTCGACATGTGACTTTGGGCTTTAGATCTTGCTACAACTTGCCACCTGTAAAAGCAGACAACCTAATGGGACGAGGAGCAGCACTTAGAATGGTGTTTTTTCTCCCCCTACTCGTGAGTGTAAAGAAAGTTGTAAAAATATTTCAAATGGGATTTTTTGTTTGGCTTGTATTAACTCTTTGTTTGACCATCATCATGAATTTCACATGTATTTGCTTTTAGTAACTAGAGATGTTTTGGAGAAACTGAATATTATGTCTCCAAACACAGAGAAGCCGACAGAGAAGCCCCATGGGATGTGAGTTAATGCTCTGGCCACTCGGCAGGCTTAAACTCATCGGTTTTATCACTCGAATGTTGCTGTGAATTTGGAGAGTAAGCGTGTGAGTCTGCGCTAGAGGGAGATCCATCTAGTTGCGTGGGTATGAAATATCCACAAAAGCTGAACTGACTCCAACCACAATGTTTTAGATTGCCCACACCTAGACCCGGGGCAGTCTTGGTCTAGGTTTTATATCCTTATCTCTACGCACAGCTGTCTAGATGACCCTGGGTAAGTCCTTTTTCCTCCAAACCAGAGTTTAACTTCACTAAAATACTAGTCTACCTACCTCATGATGGATTTAGTGTTCCTATCCAGTCTTAATTAAGGTGAGACCAATTGTAACTTTCCATAGGACACCACTATTTTTTTTTTTAACCCTTACCTTCCATCTTGGAGTCAATACTGTGTGTTGGATCCAAGGCGAAAGAGTGGTCAAGGCTAGGCAATGGGGGTCAAGTGACTTGCCCAGGTTCACACAGCTTGGAAGTGTCTGAGGGCACATTTGAACTCAGGACTTCTCGTCTCTAGGGAGCTGCCCCGGACACCACAATTTTTTAAAGGATGTTGACAGTCATACTCAGTGGTATGCTGGAGTTGGCAGTGGGCTCCTGAGAGCAAACTGTAAATACTTAGTGTTAGCATTTATATTTCAAGGCAAACACTGAAAATAAAGACTCAGGGAGCAGTTAGGTGGCTCTAGGGGATTGAGAACTATCCCTGGGTTCAAATTTGATCTCAGACACTTCCTAGCTGTATGACTTTGGGCAAATCACTTGACTCCTATTGCTCAGCCCTTCTGTCTTGGAACCAAGAGCCAGTATTGATTCTAACAGAAGGTAAGGGTTTAAAATAAATTAAAAAAAAACAGGCTTAATTTATTGCTTCCTTGACTGTCAAAGCTTAAGAAGATGATGGAGAAAATGTTAACTCAGATTAAACTTAGAAGTGTTTCAGGCTTACATTTTCTCCCCCAGAGGGCTGGTTGTTAAATGTTGACTAACACACCGCTGCTCACTTGCTCACATTCGTTCAGCAGCATTGGAATTACTAAATGAATTGTACAGATCAGGAAACTATGAATGATAGGCTTCATCCCAAGACTCTTCATTGCAGACGAACATCTTCCTAGCTAGATCCCGCCTTGCTCCCCGTGCCTCCATTGCTGGGTTTCCACTCCCAGATGCCTTTCACGTGGGGAATTCCTCTCCAACTAACTACACATTACAGAGCTTATTGGAAGGCAAGTTTATTTCTTATTGCTTGTTCCGAGCACGGTTTGTGAGTCTTGCTCTAGCTATCAGAAGTGTAATCCAGCCATTCAGAATTAGAGCCTTCCTCTTGCTTCTACAATAGCCTGCTAACTCTTATGTTTGACATTTAAAGCCTTTCACAGTTTGGCTTCAACCTCCAATGCCAGGCTCATTGCACATTACTCCCCTTCATGAACTGCGCATTCCACTCAAATTGCCTTCCTGACTCTTCCTCATGAATGATACTCCACCTTCCCACCCCCTTGCCTTTGCACAGGCTGTCCCCCAAGCCCGCTGGCTGTACCCCATTCACCCATGTCTCACGGAATCCTAGTTTCTTTCAAAGTTCAGCTCAAATGCTTCTCCTATAGGAAACCTCTTCTTTCCAGGTCCTGATATGCACTTTTTTATATTTAATTTCCCATGTCCTTTCCCAATAGAATAATTCCATGAAGGTTGGTTCAGCCTGTTATATTTGCATCCCCAGTGCCTAGCATGGTGCCTGGTATAGAAGAGGCCATTTAAAAAACAAAACAAAACTTTGTTGAATTGAAAATGATCAAGTGTTAAGATTCCTCGCCAGATGGCCCAGTTGAAATGAGATTCAAGATTCCTCTTGGCTGGACTCTCTCTCATTTGGAATCAGATTTTCAAACCTCCCACTGGAGCAACGTGCCATCGTCGAGGGAGGTGAGGGTGCTGCTGGAGCAGGACACAATACAAATTATGCTTAGTTTCAGCTTTGCTTCCTCCTCATTGCTCATGGCAGCCTCTATGCTGGGAGAACAATTAGAACCAACCGCCACCAGAAAGGAAGCCTTTAGTACGAATGATTCTAATTAATGTGTTTTCTTTGGATAGTGTCTACATGACAGCAACATATGTCTCAGAAAGGAATATTTCATCCATGATAGACTAAGTGTTGACTTGTTTTTAGCATGGCATTTTATCATCATCATAGATGAATTTTAGGTTTAGGCATGTCCGTCCATACTTTCTTCCAGCTGGCGTGTGTGTGTGTGTGTGTGTGTGTGTGTGTGTGTGTGTGTGTTTGTGTGTATCATTATGCCATATTCAGGGCATTTCATCTACTCTGCCATCACGTGATAATTTTCCTCACTTGTACTATAGTTTTATAATTTTAAAATTTCTCTTGCAATTTTACTTTTAAGACCTGATAAAGTTTTCAAAAACTCATCTGTTCTATATTTAAGTGCCTTCCCCCCCACTTCAAAACACATATTTCAGGGGCAGCAGGATGGCTCAGTGGATTGATAGCCAGGTCTTGAGATGGGAGGTCCTGGGTTCAAATTTGACCTCAGACACTTCCCAGCTGTGTGACCTTGGGCAGGTCACTTAAGCCCTATCACCCAGCCCTTATCCTCTCCTGCTTTGGAACCAATACACAGTATTGATTCTAAGATGGATAACAACAACAACATTTCACTGTTATTCTCAAGAGCTACCTTTCATAATTTTAAATATTCATTTACTAAGAGTTTTAGGGTCTTTTCAGGTTCTAAAAATTAATGAAACAGTATGGTATTTGTGCATTTTTTTATTGAAATTGCTTTGCATAGAATTGGAAAATTTTAGAGATTGGGATAGGGGCCATCTGTACCTATCTGAACTTGAATGAGAATCCCGCCACATAATAACCTGACAAAGTATTGCTTAGAGACCTCCAGGGAGGGGAAACATTGTTTTCAGAAGCAGATTATTCCATATTCTATTTGGAGATCTCTAATAGTTAGCAGCTAGGTGGTACCATGGATGAAGCACTGGGTATGAAGTGGAGAAGACTTTTTGAGTTCAAATCTGGCCTCAGACAGTCCCTGGGCAAGTCTTTTAACCCTGTTTGCCTCAATTTCCTCATCTTTAAAATGAGCTGGAAAAAGAAATAGCAAACCACATCATCTGAGAAAATCCCAAATGGAGATCATGCTGAACATGACTGAAAATTGACTGAACAACAAATTGAGAGCAAATGGGTCTTTGCTTCAAATGTATGGTAAGTTGAAAAGCTTTTATTAAGTACCCATTGAGTGCTAGGTGCACAGTGAATAGAGTCAGTAATACAAAGAGGAGCAAGCAAATTAGTCTTATCTTCTTAATGGGAGAAAACAAGAGGTAAAAGGGAAATGGGAAATCATGTGGATAGTTTGAGTTAATATATTTTGGAAATGATGAGAAAGTGCTCAGAGGTCTGGATTTGGCCTTTAACTAAACCTCTGCTCCCAGTTCTAAGGCAGATAAAACTAGTGTCATTGTTTTTCTGCAAATACTGGAAGATAACTGTCATGTTCACCCCAATGTTTCTGTCTTCCAGGCTAAACAACTACAGTTCATTCAGCAGATCCTTATAAAGTATGATCTTGAAGCTGCTCATCCTGTAGGCTATGCTCCATTTTATCTGTGTCCTTCAAAAAATGTGACACCCAGAACTAAGCACACTATTTGAAATGTGTTCTGACCAGTGAGAAATCTCTCTATTCTGTGGCCCCTTGATTCACTTAATGATTAAAACTGCATTTGGGGGGGGGGGAAGGCCTCCAGATCACATTGTTGACTCATTTTAAGTTTGTGATCCTCTAAGAGTCCTAAATCATTTTCAAACAAACTACTCTCATCTTTCAGAAATACTTCTTCCATCTTGAATTTAAGGAGTTGATCTTTTGAACCCATGTAAGACTACATTCCTTCCTTCCTTCCTTCCTTCCTTCCTTCCTTCCTTCCTTCCTTCCTTCCTTCCTTCCTTCCTTCCTTCCTTCCTTCCTTCCTTCCTTCCTTCCTTCCTTCCTTCCTTCTTTCCTTCTTTCCTTCTTTCCTTCCTTCCTTCCTTCCTTCCTTCCTTCCTTCCTTCCTTCCTTCCTTCCTTCCTTCCTTCCTTCCTCCCTCCCTCCCTCCCTCCCTTCCTCCCTCCCTCCCTCCCTCCCTTCTTCCTTCCTTCCTTCCTTCCTTCCTTCCTTCCTTCCTTCCTTCCTTCCTTCCTTCCTTCCTTCCTTCCTTCCTTCCTTCCTCCCTCCCTCCCTCCCTCCCTCCCTCCCTTCCTTCCTTCCTTCCTTCCTTCCTTCCTTCCTTCCTTCCTTCCTTCCTTCCTTCCTTCCTTCCTTCCTTCCTCCCTCCCTCCCTCCCTCCCTTCCTTCCTTCCTTCCTTCCTTCCTTCCTTCCTTCCTTCCTTCCTTCCTTCCTTCCTTCCTTCCTTCCTTCCTTCCTTCCTCCCTCCCTCCCTCCCTTCTTCCTTCCTTCCTTCCTTCCTTCCTTCCTTCCTTCCTTCCTTCCTTCCTTCCTTCCTTCCTTCCTTCCTTCCTTCCTTCCTTCCTTCCTCCCTTCCTTCCTTCCTTCCTCCCTCCTCCCTCCCTCCCTCCCTCCCTCCCTCCTCCCCTCCCTCCTTCCTTCCTTCCTTCCTTCCTTCCTTCCTTCCTTCCTTCCTTCCTTCCTTCCTTCCTTCCTTCCTTCCTTCCTTCCTTCCTTCCTTCCTTCCTTCCTTCCACTAATGACTATTCCTTACATCCAATTATTGAATCAGTCTCAAATTCATCATTAACTGTACTCTTATCTCCTCCACAAAGAGAGTAAAAGAGGTTTTGTCAAATGCTTCCCCAAAATATGAGACATTATATTTTGTTCTACCCACATCTATAAATGATTATTGATAGATTGGTCAATAGTATGCCTATCCAAAAATAAAATGTGATTAGCTTGGCATGACCTCTTCTTGATCAAGCTGACTCTTTGTGATCATTATTTCCTTTCCTGGATGTTCAATATCCTTCCCTTTGATAATATTCCAGAAATTTTCCAGTAATCTAAGATAAATTCAATAGCCTATTTTGCGGACTCCGTTGTCTTCCTTTAAAAAAAATGACGTTTGCCCTGCTCCAGTCCTGTAGCACCTCTTTCATTCTCCATGATATTTCAAAGAACACTGACAATTCCTCACCAATCACATCTGTTAGTCCTTTCAGTAACTTCAGATGTAAGTTTGTCTGGACCTGGGGACTTACACTAATCAAGGGCAGCTGGGTACTCTCTATCTCCTTGTTTACCTTAGGTTCAACTCTCCATGAGCCATTTTTATTCTGACTTTTCAAGTCAAAATATTTTCTTGGCAGAAAAACAAATAAACAGAAGCAAGAGCCAAATAGTCTTGCTTTTTCTCCATCAGTCATTATCATTGTCTCACCCACTCCAAATGCCATCACTTAAACCATGCATTTTATAATAATGTTTTTTGATTCCTGAAATCTGACCTGCATCTCTCTCATTGCAGCAGGGAGATGATTCTGGGTTTTTGTAGGCTACGCCATTGGGGCCAAAATTTTACTAGAAGAGCTTTGCATATTGGTCCAACAATAGATTGTACACTAATCATCTGAGGACAACCTCACTGAGTTTGTGTTATCCCAGGCTAATGACCAGGCTAATATCAACTAGGAAATGAGTCATTGAACTAAAACAATTCAGGAAAATCATCTTTTAAGGCTTGGGGTCATTGCCATATGAATTCACATCAGTGAAATGGCAAATCCTTGAAGAATTTATATATATATATATATATGCATATATATAAACAAATATGTATATCTACACACATATAGGTATACATATATGTGTATACACACACACACATGCAATGCATATTTAAAGTCACTAAAGTCCCTAAGAGCTTTACTTTTTTCTAAACTCACGAAGACAACACTATCTATCATAGGATTGAAACAGAGGGCAGGCTTTCTATTGTACTGACAGTTTTTAAATATCTTGGAGAGAATCAAGAGACAGAGACAGAGTCAGAGAGACAGGGAGACACAGAGACAGAGAGAAAAAGGAGAGAGTTGAATAGAGTGACTCAGAAGAAGATAAGGTGTTTCAAACAAATAGTTATCTTCCAGAGACTGAAGCTCTGTCTCGGTCTTGGAGGGGCTAGAATCTTAGTCTTTCCCTGGCTCACCACTCAGTTTTAAAGAGAACCCAGGAGTGATGGGACTTTAGGTAAATCACTTCTGGGTCTGTTTCTCTACTTTTTGTTTTATTGCTTCCTGTACTTGGTGAGTACTGGTTACCACTAAGTGTTTCTTTGATCTTTTTAATTTGCTTGCTGGTTGTTTGTATTTTAATGATGGTTCTAAATAAAGCTTTTAAATTTTTTATATATTTATTTATTTAGCTTCCTGAATTAGATATCTCTGTTTTAGAGTCCATGAAGAGGTCTCTAAACATGAATTGGGGTGGTATCAGGAAGGGGGATTTTTAGCCCGGATAAGAGAAGATTTTGGTATATGTCTGGAGGATGGGGATGAGATAATTATCTTCAAACATCTGAGGAATTATCATAAGAAAGAAGGACTCTACTTGTACTGATTGACTAGGTTTTGTTGGAGCCAGTTCAAAATAGCAAAGGCTATAAAATGAGGCTGGATTGTTTTGTTGATTGTCTGGACCATAAAGTACTGGAGAAAATGTTAATAATGTTGATTAAATTTAAAAGTGTGTAAAGTGTACAGTTTTTGTTTTTTGCTCTGGAAATTCAGTTGTTAAGTATTTATCAACATACCCTTACAATCTGACTCCATAGAGGAGAACTAGGACCAATGGGTGAGAGGAATAGGAAGGCAGATTCCATGTCAACACCAAATTTTTAGAAATTTAGAACTGTTCAGAAATGAAATGGGCTGCATTAGAAGATAATGAATTCCTCATTGCTGAAAGTCTTCAAAACAGAGACTGTAAGATGACTTGCCCAGGGTTGTAGCAGATAGGATTCCAGGTTTGAGTATGAAGAGGATTAGATGACTTTGAGGTATCTTCCTACTCTGAGATTCTATTTTTCTATGAACAATGAGTGGAAGCTCTGAGAAAAAGTGATTTATTGATGTCTAGTCCCCTATTTCTAAATTGTGACTCTTTAATGGGGAAGTTGGGTGTTTGCTAGACTGATTTACCCCTGATGTGGGCAATTTATTTTTCTCTGAAAGGAGTCCCATGTCTTGAAGAGTTTTAGTGTAACGTTTGTAGTGTCTTCATCTTATTCATCTTCTGTGTTGGGAGAAAAGGAGCGTCATTTGAACAGAGAATGTATCTGGGATCCTACAACAGAGTGAATGATATTATTAAAAGGCATTTCACACATCATCTGCCCATGTTCATGGGAACTATTGTTTAAGATGGAAGGCTTTCAAAGGAGTGGAATCCTAGGGTCCTAATAAAATACAATCAGTAGTTTGTTTGTTTGTTTGTTTGGGGGGTTTGTTTTTCACATATGAACTTCAATTTATTTTATGGTAAAATTCCTTGAACAAAAACCTTTATTCAACAGCTTTATTGTTAGATGTAGACTGAGATTTTGTCATTCTAAATCCTTCAATGGAAAGTTTTGCTTTGTTTCTTTTAATTTGAAAAAAATTGCAAAGAATACTTGGTTAATAAGGGGACTAATGTATATAGTAGTAGTCTCTCGGGAACCGAGGATGACGATTGTCTTTGTGCGCTTTCATATGTGATGTAGATGAGTGTGCACAAAGACACTTGTGCGTGAAGGAGATTTAAGTGGAAAAGTTTTTCATTTTACTATATTCTTTTACTATCTCTATTTTAATTAAACTAGATTGTTAATTGTTAAAAGCTGCTAGAAGCTTTCTTTTCTCTGGCTTAATGGGATAATATTAATTTACTAATGTATATAGAAGAGTGACAAATACCACACAAAGCAATTATGCAGGAAAGGGAAAAGATGGTGCAGAAAGACTTACTTGTTGGAGGAAATCATGCACCATTGGTAAGGGACTTTGCTATGTAATTGTGATTTTCCTTCCCCCCAATTGATTTTTATTGATAGTCTTTAATTTTAAATAACCTTGATTCCCTCTTGTATTTAAACTTATTTTCCCTGATTCCAGTCAGTGCACTTCCTGAAATACCATGATATGTTGTCTCCTAGTGTACAACCTTTGACCTCTTTAATTTCTTGACTTCATATCATATTTCGCAAACTAGCTTTCACTGACCTTCTGTGTTCACTGATGTACATATTGACTTTGTTTGGATATTTTCTATTTTTCATAAAGTTTCTCTATACAGTATCTTGTTCAAGGAATGACAGTAAATAGCATTTATAGGTTGCTTTGGAGTTTGCAAAGTTCTTTATATATGCCATTTTGCTTGATACTCACAACAAACCTAGAAATTACATTACTGTTGTACCCATTTTGTAAATGAGGATAGGTTGAGAGAAATCAAATAACTTGTCTAGAATCACACAGCTAATGTGTCTGAGGCAGGATTTGAACTCAGATCCTCCTGACTCCAACATCAGTTCTCTGTCAACTATACCATATAGCTGCCTAGGTTGTTGGTACATAAGCTGCAATTATATTCATGGTAATCTTAATTGCCTATGCTCATTGGGAACATTATGATAAAGATAGACCAAGATCCTCATGAAATACTATTTTTTCCTGATTTGTGGTCTGTGATAAAATTAGTTATTTATTTCTCTTCCTGGGGAAAATATTTTCATAAAACTTCCTTTCTGGACTCAGGGCTAGATCTAGCAGTGTCTTTGAATTGGCAAAATATATTGAGAGGAAGAGAGACAGGGAGAAGGACAGAGGGAAACAGGGAGAGGGGGAGACAGGGAAAGAGAAAGGGAGAGAAAAAGCGGGAGAGGCAGAGGAAGATAGGGGAAGAGGCAGACAGACAGACAGAGGAAAAGAGGGAGAGGGAAGAGAGAAAGAGAGAGAGAGAGACAGAGAGACAGAGAGACAGAGACAGAGACAGAGAGACAGAGAGACAGAGAGAGACAGAGAGACAGAGAGACAGAGAGAGATTTCAGGGAAAGGGAGGAAAAGAGAATTTTTAAAAATAGTGTTAAACAAATTTAATCCTGAGTGCAAACTTGCAAACATTTTCCCCTCTGTTTTTACAGTTCCTTTTGAAGGTATTTGAATCTGATATCTAATCACAGTATTACATTGCCAAAGTCTCTCAAGTCACCTTTGAATTGCTTTAGTCCTTCTCCACTAACTTGTGAGTTCCATCCAACTGTTCTTCTACCACCTCATGGTCCCAGAATTTGGAAAATTCCTTCTCACCTTGGACTAGTCATTGGATTTGGGACATAGAGATTTCCTGAAAAGTCATCTCCAATCATATTGTTTTGATTAGTTTCTAAAGGCAAGGACTGATCTTCCTTTGTTCTATATGAATGAGTTCCTTTCCCTTTCTTAAGGAAATGAGGAAACACTGAGTCAACTTCTCTGTCTTTAAGTGACACCAGAGCAGCCACTGAAAAAGGTGTGTCTGGGGGGAAAGGCAGGAATCCACCTTAATTAATTAGTTATTTTGTCTAGTTTACCAAACAACTGACCTTATTCTTTATCCCTCATTGGTTTTAGTGCTCTATTTGCCCACCTATAATATATAAACTGCTTTCTGGGCATGAGCCACTTTTTAAAAATTACCCTAGCTTTTGAGCCAACTGAATACCATTTTAATTCTACTTCAAAATTTCCCAATATCTAGAAGTTTAATGTTGTAAATACAAAATATCCAGATATTTTCTTGAAAAAAAATAGCTTTGGTGAATTGGTGGAAAAATGATGCACTTTCAAAAGATGCCTTCCTTCCCACAAGGAGGTGGCTAAAGTTCTAACTGGGTTGGAATCATTAAGAAACTGCAGGCTTACTACACAAAACGTTGGGCTTTCACAGACCTTTCTTCTCCAATATGAATTCAAAGTGTGGTCAATTCTTACTCAAGGGGAGGAGTGGAGGTGTGGATAATCAAAAATGGCAAATGATCTTAAAAATAACACACTCTCTGTTTTTGTACTTATATTTGAATATGGGTGTGTGTTTGAGGTTCTGGGAATTCACTTCAAACAAAATAATGAAGTCACACTCTGAAGAATTGATTTAAGAGGAGCCAGGAAACTTTGTGGAAGCTGCTGCCCTGCTCCACATCTGCCTTCAACCATCTTCCACTCTGGGAATAGGTCATGCTCTCTTCCTCTGAGCCCTGGACCGCCCATTCTCAAACTTGGAACATAGCAATTGGCTTGGAGTTTGGATTTCAAAGCATTTCTTTGCACACAAAAAAGAGGAAGTTAATGTCAACAAAACTATAGTAATTTAGATTGGGATCTGTTTTAATAGTGGGTTTAGAGTCAGTCAACAACAACAACAAATTATTATTAGCTTGGAAAAGTCAATGAATTTGGAAGCAATATTGGTGAACTGGAAACTACAACTCAGATCACAGATAAACCAGGGTCCAAGATGACTACCAAGCTGCAGTCATGGGAGAGAAGTGGAATTTCTTTGCCTTCCCTTTCTCTGACCATTCCAAATTGGAAATTGAGTAAATTAAAGAAAAGGGTTGGACCCTGCTTCTTTCTCTCTACCACAACACCAAAGTGATGGGCAGGCTTTAAGTGTTCATCTTGCCATTAACTTGTCCCATATGGCTTCCTCTGCACACATTTTCGCTTGGAATTGACAGGAATTCTATACATGAAATGGGCCTTGGTCACAGAGACTGTAATCCCATCCATTAGCAGAGTTCAGTGCCTCAGCTAACCAAGGATGGGCTGATGGTTGAGATTCACTGATGGCGGCTGAGATTGTGGCCCCCCTCTTGATTGAAAGCAGAAGACCCTCCCCTCCTGCTTTGGCTCCTTCGTTATGAACAGTGTTGATCTATTTCCTGTTCCCGCAGCTAATTCAGACCAGGGCAGACACAAGATCAGAACGAGGGACCCTGCATTTCAGCACTTCCTTGGGGTAGTGTTGATGGGAATAAGTGTTTGCAGGCGGCAGGTCCCCCTTCAGCCTCCCATCTCAAGGTTTTAGAGTTCCCAGTTAACCAACTCCAGCCCAGAAAAGTCATTCTAACCCAGCACTCTTCAAATCCCCCCACCCCCTTGAAGTATTGACCACCCAACCATTCTCACTCCCAATTTAAAATAAAATATGGGGACTCTCATCTGGGTTTCAAATGAGATGCAATTGTCCCTTTGTTCTGCTGAAATCAATCAGAATCTTACTCAAATGGAGGGTTTCAGGTTACCACAAGGAATGTGTTTCCAGGGGTGTTTTTGCTGCCTTTTCTCTGGAATAAAAAATGTGATAATCATTACACGAAGGGCCAATAATTATGAGTATTTCCTCTCAGAGTCGCAGAGAAAAAAAATAATGTCAAGGAAAATATCAATGCAAGGAAGAGGATTTTGGAATTTCTGTCTAGTATTATAAGACACCTGGTTGAGACAATGCCTAGCCTTTCTTTCAATGCGAGGACATTTTTCATGGGAGCTTGAGTCTGATTGAAATTGCCATCCCCATTTCCTCAGCTGTGGGAGTATATGTACTGAGCGAATGGATGAGGGTGAGGTTTTTCAAGGGGAACAACCATTTGCAAGAACATTACTGAGCTTTAAAAAAATGTAGGTAATTTGGTCAGTATTGACATCTCCTTCCTTGAGACAGAGTCCGAGTTTATGTAATGCCTCACGGTGGGGTGGGGAGGGAACCCTGAGTTCTTGCAGGCTAGGCCAATGGGGACATGCTCTGACAGGTCCTAACATGCTTGAAAGGATCTGAGTGTGGGCTCCGTAATGGAATGTGCATCTGTCATTTGAACTAAATTTGGTCTCCACCGCTGAAGGAAGGACTGGCCACCATGCTTGTTTGTATGGTTTTTTCCTCCATCAGGACAACACCAGAAGACCATCCACTCAAATACAGAAAGGTTTTGACATGCATCACACTGAAATCAGGGATTCGTAAAGTAGAAGCACATCCTAAACCCTAAGTGACCAATGGCTCCAGTTTCACTTAGGTAACATTTGAAATGGAATCCTTGAAAAAGAAGTATGGTGATATAGCATGAAAGAAACTGAACTTGGAGTCAGGGCACCTGGGTTTGAGTCTCAGATCTGTTTCATTAGTAGGACCGCTCCCCTCTTTGGACCCCAGTCTTTTCATCTTGTTTTTTGTGGTCCAGTTATACTAGCTTATTTATTGTTCCTCTCGTCTGAGATTTCATCTCCCATCTCCACGCCTTTGTACAGCATAGCTCCCATCCTGGGAGAATACAGATTGATGCTTTTCCTCCTCGTGCCTTTTCTTTAATTCCTCTTGGAATTCTTGGCTTTCTTTACCACTCTGTTCAAAGGGCACCTTCTACATGAATTCTAATGAATGATTCTCCCAGCTACCTCTCCAAACTATCTACCATTCCTTTTGTGTATATTATCGTTAATATGGTTTTGCTTTTGTCTTCATATTCCCAGAGCTTGGTACTATGCCTGGCACCTAGTGGAAGCTTAATAAATGTTTTTTGATTGATTGAACTAGATGAACCCTTCAGGGTCTTCTATCACTGATGACCTAGGATGATAAATATATTAGAGATTTTAGTAACTAATAAGCTACCAACAAGAAGTTCCCCTGACTGTCAAAACCTATAACACTTTGCCTTTATTTATACTGTCACATTATGCAGTAGCTCTGTAGCAACTGTCCTCATGGAGTCTTCAAATAATTGAGGCTGGAAGGAAATTCAAGAAGCTTCTTTCTGGTCTAAACATCTGCCACCCGCAAATTTCAGTCGAAGTGACAAGTCTTGCTTTGAAACTACAAAATGTCATGCATGCCAGGAAGATCCCAATTTCTTGAGGTAAGCCTCCACTCCATTTCATTCCAACATAGATTGATGCAGCTAAGGCAGTTATTACAAGCTATTGTCATCTCCTCCACAGGACCAGTTGGCAGGAGAACTATTTCTCTTCAAGGTCTGATCACCATGATCCCCAACTAGCCTTCTAACTAGGTAAAAATACATGGTGGAAAGAGTGGAATGAGAACAGGCTCCAGGGTCAAAAGATTTGGGTTCAAATCTTCCCTCTGGCATTACTCATCTGACTGTGGGCAAGTCACTAAATCTCCCTAAGCCTCAGTTTCCTCATCTGTAAAACTAAAAGTGTTAAACTAGATAGCTTTTGAGCTTTTTCCAGTTCCAGACCTATAGATATGTGCTTGTTCTTGCCTTTTGTTTATGGACTTTCCAAACCTTGTGAATTATTCTTGCTCTGGCATAAAGTATATGAAGCCACTAACCGTATCAGAACCACACTTCAAAAAGTTCACTTTATGTTATTTTGCATAGTGAAGTGGGAAGAACACTGGATTGAAGTCAGAAGTCCTGGGTCAAATGTTGGCTCTACAACTTTTGCCTTGGTAATCTTGGATAGGTCATAACTTGTCTGAGCCTCAGTTTCCTAACTTATAAAATAAGGAAGTCAGAATAGATCTGAGGTTGCAAACAAAATCAAGATCTTTTCTGAATTTTATGAACTCAGCAGGAACTCCCTCTGTCTGCATTTGTATGCAGACATACAATATATACTACATCTCAACAAAAATACAATCTCAAAACATTATTACCCAATTCATAGATAATCAGTTCTCTCACCCACATTTTCAAATGTGATTCATGAATATTTACTTCTTAGTAAAACTGATTCTTTTGTTTGACAACACTGAATTTAAATCTTCCATTTTCATTGAACAACAAAAAAATTGTCCAAGTTCCAATTTTGTTTTAATAAACAGCATACTGAATAGACCCTCCCCCTACCCAATATTGTCCATAGGTGAATTTAAATACACTGCTGCTAGAGTCTGTCAGCTACTAAGGGGTAGATTGAGGTGCCAGAAGTTTTTCTAGTCTCATGAATTACTACTACATACACTCACATGCACAAATGGACACAAAATCTAACAGATAAGTCTTTAGATCCTTCTTACCAAAAGTAGATGATGAAATTATACATTTCTGTAGTATTTCTAGATCCTTAGCGTAGCTATCCTCCCTCTCACTTCTATGAAACACCCCCCCCCCCACAAGTGGCTAGAATGAGAACTTTTGTGCCAAACATTATGCCAATATGTGCTGAGCTGTCTGATTCTTACTCACTACTGATACATGCACTACTGATACATGCAAAGCCCAGAAGAAAGGAAAGATGCTCCTATCTCTTTCTGAACACACCAACCCACCCACTAACTCATTGAAACCAACTTATCTTGAATCTGGGACCCATTTGAAGATAATTAAGAAAAAAGTCTAGATTCTTTATAATTTTCTTCTCCCTCCCCCGAAAGATCAATTCATACACATTTGATTTCATTCCAAAAGGGAAGAGGGAGATTGTTGTTGTTGTTTTTTTCCCCCCAGTGGGTACGCATGAGTGAGCAAAGGGGGGGGGGATCCAAATTGAGTGGCAGCTGAATGTTTAAGTGTAATATATTCTGTTACACCAACTGCACTACCACAGGCCAAACCACATGCTGGACTTGTGGTCTGAATATTAAAAATAAGAACTTGTTCTAATCCAAAAGAACCAATAAAAAATGCTGACATTAGTTTAAAGCATAAAACAAAATCTTTGGGGAAAGAGATTGGAATCTGAGAGCATCCTCACAAAGGTACAATGCTCCTTATTGCTGGGAGTTTAAAATAAAAACCAAAACCCAACAAGGTACCGTATTTCACCTACCTCTTTCGATAATCTCTCCATTTGAAATGCATATTCAAGTCAGGGATAAGAAATAGACTATAACTTTAACAGAAAGCTGTACACAAATGATGCTACAGACCACTTCTCAGAGGCTGAGCTTCAGTAATACTTTCAGTTTTTAAAGTCTATGCTCTGAGAGAGAACCATTGGCACATGGACCAGGCTGGCCTATCTTGCAGGCAAAGCAGTGTACAACTAACAGACTGGATTGTCCTGCTTGTTTACTCACATAAAGCTCTGTTGAATGATTCAAAATGATACTTATATGTGCTTTTTCTCTATACTATATTAAATGATCCCTCTAGCTGGGCAGCTAGGTAATATAGTGAATACAGTGCCAGGCCTGTATTTTCAGGAAGACTCATCTTCTTGAGTTTAAATCTGGCTGAAGCTACTTACTATAAGTGTAACCTTGCTTATTCCCATTTGCCTCAGTTTCCTTATCTATAAAATGAACTGGAGAAGGTAAATGGCAAACCACTTTAGTGTCTTAGTCAAGAAAACCTAAAATGGGATCATGAAGAGATGGACATAACTGAAATGACTGAAGAACAACAGCAAATAACTTGTCTTGCAAGAGGGAAGAAAGTAGCTGCTTTGGTATAAGGGTAAGAATTTCAAATTTGGTCAAAATTTGCTACCTGTAGATTCTCCTTTCCCACACAAAAATATTTTCTAAATTATCACTCACATTTAACACCTTTCATTGGTTGGACAGAGAGTATTATTTGTAGCTCTAGTTATCTGAATTTCTTGCTATGGTTGATAAAGAATCCAAGACAGAAGTAAAAAAAGTCTAAAAGCATAAATATTAAAGATGGCAATTACCTGTATTAGCTGTGTGCCAAGTATTGTGCTATGTATTAGGGATAAAAAGTAGAAACAATCTCTGACTTCAAGGAGCATATATTCTATTGGTGAGGCAATAAAGAACATATAAGTATAGAGAAAATATATAGAAAAGAAATACTAGATAATTTTAGTAAGGAGACACCAGTATTTGGGAGATGAAGAAAGGCCTCATACAGTAGAAGACATTTAATCTGAGTTTTGAAGGAAATTAAGAATCCTACCAGAGGGAGGTGAGAAGAAAGAGCTTTCTCAGGAGGGGAAGTGCCAGCAAGCAGAAAGAGTACTATGATCAAAACTGTGCTTTAGAAGTATAAGCATACCTTCGAGATATTGTAGGTTCAGTTGCAGATCACCACAATAAAGTGAATATTATCATAAAGAAAGTCACACAAATTTTTGGGTTTTCCAGTGCACACTATCCTCTAGTTCACTAAGTGTGTAAAAGTATTATGTCTAAGAAAACAATGTGCATATCTTAATTTAAAATAATTTATTGCTAAAAATGCAGGCTCTCATCTAAGCCTTCAGTAAGTTGTAATCTTTTTTGCTGCTGCGGGGCCGTGCCTTCGTATTGAAGGCTACTGCCTAATCAGGGTGGTGGTTCCTTGAGGTTAGGGTGGCTTATAGCAATTTCTTAAAATAAGACAACAATGAAGTTTACCTCACTGATTGACTTCCTTTCACTTGAATACTTAAATCAGGGGTCCCCAAACTATGGCCTGAGGGCCACATGCAGCCCCCTGAGGCCATTTATCTGGCCCCCACCGCACTTCCGGAAGCGGTACCTCTTAACATTGGTGGTCAGTGAGAGGAGCACTGTATGTGGTGGCACTGCAAAGCTCACACACAGTACTACTTCCGGTGACATAACCCTTTGTGTGAAGCCTTGTTCTGAGAGGAACTGAATGAGAACGAGGCATCGCACAAAGGATTATGGGGCTGCACAATGGAAGATGTCAGCATGGTGAGCAGTGACCTGGGGGAGGGGATTCTGCACTGTGTATACTGCTTCCTGGTATAGTGGTGGCAGTGATGGGCCTGTGCAAGATGTGATAGGCCCATCACAGCCAGCAGCCTCCAGTATCCCATACAGCCATATACAGATTTGTTCATAGTTTTGTTGTTTTTTTTTTATAGTCCAGCCATCCAATGGTCTGAGGGACAGTGAATTTGTCCCCTGTGTAAAAAGCTTGGGGACCCCTGACTTAAAGGTCCTGGTAGGGTGATTAACTGGCCCAATTTCAATATTGTTGTGTCTTAGGGAATAGGAAGGCCTGAAGAGAGGGAGAAAGATAGATAATAAGGCAGGTAGAACAGTCAGAACACAGAAAACTTTGTCAACAAGTTTGTCATCTTTATATGGCACCCCAAAATAATTAAAATAATAGCAAAGTTCACTCATCACAGATCACTATAGCAGATATAATAATGATGAACAAAACTGAAATATTGCAAGAATTGCCAAAATGTGACAGAGAGACATGATTTGGGCACATGCTGTTGGAAAAATGACACTGATAGACTTGCTCTGATCAGTTGCCACAAACCTTTAATTTGTAAAAAATGGAATATCTTCAGAGTTCAATAAAGTGAAGCGCAATAAAATGCCTTTATCTCTTCAGCAACTGCATGGAGAATAAATTGTGAAAGGAAGTGACTGATAGCAGACCAATTAGGTGGTTATTTGCAATAGTCCAAGTGAGAAGTGATGAGAGTTTGAATTAGAGTGGTTGTTCTGTGAGTGTACAGAAGAGAATGAATGCTGGGGAGACAAAAACAATAAGATTTAGTAACCCTTTTAGATAAGTGTGGTGAAGGACAATAAAGAGTTTGGGATGATTCTGAGGTTGGGAAGCTTGGTCATTGGAAAGATGTTGGTGTCAGAAATGGGGAAATTGAGAACTCCGAATTTCAAGAGAAAAACCAATTCGTTCTATTTAAGACATGTTGAATTCAGGAAGACAAGGGTCCACAGGTAGGTGATAATGTAGGACTAGAGCTGAAGAGAGAGAACAGAAATGGATATAACTCTGGAAATCAACTATGTGACTAAACCTATGGGAACTGATGAGGCCACCAAGAGGGAGAGTATAGAGAGAGCAAAGGAGAAACTCTAAAACAGAGACTAGTAAAAGATAGTGGGAAAAAAAACCTGTTGAATAGGCAAGAGGAACTAAGAGACAATTGAATCACAGACCCAGGAAAGAGAAAGAATTTCTGAGAGAAATTGTATCAACAGTACCAAAGGCTGCAGAGAGAGCAAAAAGAATGAAAATTCAGAAAAGGCTATTAAACCTGGAAAGTAAGAATTAATAATTTTGGAATCAGTAGTTTGGATAAAGTTACCAAGATTGCAAGTGATGATCAGGTTGCAAAAGATTTAGAGAGGAGAACAAGTGCAGGAAACAATTACAGGCAGCCTTTTCCAGGTGTTTGAACATGAAAAAAAGAGACATAGAAATACTGTATATATATATATATGTATGTATATATTTATAAAATCCATGTATGGACCATGATACAGAGATATTTATATGTCACAAATGTTTTTCATACATTGGTACAAATATAACCCATTTCTGTAAGTGTTGTTCCTTTCTTCTAATAGAATATAAATGCATTGAAACTCTATTTTTAATCTTGAGATCAGCATGTAACACTGTCTGGCATAATGTAGGCATTTAATAAACACTTATTAGGTTCAATTAAATTGTCTGGTTCTGTGGTCACTTATCCTTTGTGGATTACAACCTATCCTAGTCCTTATGCCCAAGCTTGCCTTTCTCTCCAAATCTCAAGGATGGTAATGATGGATAAAGACCAGGTGTCCAGGGTCTAAGTTCCTGGGGCATTTGAATCCCTCCTCAATATTTACTATCCTTACTGAAAAGAAAAAAAAAACTTAAAATTACTCAGGTCCTTTAAATCTTAAATTTGTGACCAGGGAGGGCAAAGTATAATAGGTAGACTGAGGGGAAGATGGGCCTGCCACAGCAATTGATACATCTACTACTGGCTAATTCAGCTTCAGGCTCTAAAGGACCTTCTTCATCTGCAGTTCCAGCTCCATTCTTGAGGCTCCTCTACTCTGGACCCTGTTTCACCTTTTTCATTCCCTTGCTTCACAGTCACTGACTCAACTACCTAATCATTTTATTATCTCAACTATATCCTCCCATGGCTATTCAACATCCTCCCACTGGAGGCTGCTTTTTGGTGGCCTCGTCAGTTCCATGGGTTTAGTCATATAGCTGACTTCCATTTCATCTTAAACCCTCATGACTTCGACTGAAAATCTTGAGGTTATGCAATGCACTGGACCAGATCCCACCTTGTTCTCAGGATGGAAATTACCCTCCATTTACAAATGATATGAACATGAATGAGTTAATGATAACAATAATTAATAACAGCGAGTGAATAATAATAATAATAATAAAATAATACTGAGAATCAGACAAAAGAAGTATAGATTGACAAATTGTTAAATATCTTTTTTGGTAGGTCCATTACACACACACACACACACACACACACACATGATTGACATATAAAAGAGTCATGGTTGATGATATCCAACATGGTTGGATATATATCAAAAATAAAATTATAGTAACAAGTGGGAACAAGTACAAGGTGAGCACAGAGTATCATATCAGTTGAAACATTTGGAGCTGAAAAAGAGCTAGAAGTCATTGAATCTAATCCACTCGTTCTGTAGATAAGGAAACTGAGGCTGACTGAGGTTAAATTAAGTCTATGTTCTCACAGCTAGTAGGCTTTTAAAATGTTTCTTTTTTTTACAGGTTTTTAACAATTTAATTAGTAATAAAATTTAATAATTGTTGTCTGACATTTTGTAATCTATATTCTCTCCCTCCTTCCCATCCCTAGCCCCTTCCCAGGTTGGTAGGTAATATGATCTAGATTATACATATGCTATCATGCAATACATATTTCCTTGTTCATTATGTTGTGAAAGAAGACACATATCACTTACACGAGGAAAAAAAACTCACAAAGGAAATAAAGTGAAAAATTGTATGCTTCAATCTGCATTTAGACTCCATCAATTCTTTTTATGACAGTGGAGAGTCTTTTTCGTCATGATTCCCTGGATCCTTACATAGCTGATAATAAAGATGTTCACAATAGATCATCATATAGTATTGTTGTTACTGTGTAATGTTCTCCTTAGTGAGCTCTTGAAATAGGATCTGAACTCACATCTTCCTTGATTCCAGGCTCACCATTCTACCCACTGCACTTTGGAAATAGGCTCTAGAATATAATTGGTTTTCTCTAGAACTTGCAAATTGACATGTTTGTAAGCATGGCATCTATGACTTTATCAGAGTCATTTAGCAAAGTTTTAATAGTACAGGGCCAAGAATAGATCCTTGGAGCATTCTGCTGCCAGCTTCTTAAAAGTTGACATAGGATTGTTCATTATGCGTTTGACTTTTTAACTCTTTCTAAATCCAGCTGGATGTACTATGGTCTAGTCCATACTTCTCCAATTTGTCCATAATATGGTATGATAAATCTTATCAAATGCTTTGCTAAAAATCTAGGAAAACAAAGTACAACTTCCTCCCCAACCCTTCAGTCTAAAAAGCTATCTGCAGAAGATCCTACCGGGACAATGGAACTTGAATGTGATTTTTCTGAAGAGAGATTTTGGCCAGCTTGTGTAAATCATTTTTAAAAAAGAAATACAGCCTATAATTTTAGAGAAAGTAAAAATCTTATTTAATTTGGTTTATTGTTGTGTGATATAGTAAGGGCAAAATGGTGTATTGAAAATAACATTGGAATCAGGACATGAAAACTTGGGATCAAAGCCTGCCTTGCCTTTAATTAATGACAATTTTGGAATGGTCACTTAGCCTTTCTAACCCTACTTACTCATTAATAAAATAGGAATGGTAATTATTGCACTAGCTACTTCACAATGTGAGGATCAAGTATGATAATATGTGTAAAAGAACTCAATAAACCATAAAGCATTATATCATTGTGAGTTATTATTATTTTTTACTGGGCAAAGCTGCTGCCAAGAATTTAAAATACATGTATGAAGTGAGATTTATTTTTCCTGTAACAGTGGTTAGCAGGGCTCACTTACTGATTCACTCAGGTACTTACTAACTAAACTATAAATGTGGCTCTCATTCAGGAACTCAGAATTCCCATGAAGTTTCATAGGATGGAATGGGGCCCAGAAGAGCGGGCAGAATACCTACAGTAGAGTTCTCTCTGATAGTGTGACAATGATGATAATGATTTATATAGTATTTATATAATAATACACTTGCATCTGGAAAGATTACATAAAATGTTCTTTTAGTGAAGTACTTTCTCATACATTATCTAGGCTAATCCTCAGGACGTGAGAAGAATGTTAGGTTCATTGGTGTACACAGCATCAGACAATTTCTTTGGCCTCAGATTTGCTCTAAATTTTATAGACTAACATAAAACCTGGGGAAAGGATGAGAGAGCATGAGAGTGCACTTGGGGGAAATAGTGGACAACAATGTTGTGCAGATGTCTGAAAGAGAATCTGAAAACATTTTTTGAACTTGGAAATTTTATGACAGTAGAGCCCAGCCTAGAAATGCAGAATCAGAGAATCTTAATGTTGAAGGGGATTTCAGAGATCATTTTTCCCCATTCCCTTACCAAGTGGGCACATTTCTGAGAAGTGGCCATACAGTCTCTCTTTGAACACTTCTGTCAGTGGACAGAATACATCTTGTAAAGCAGCTCACTCCAAATCTGGACAAGTGTTAGAAACAGAAGCTCTTAATTTGGAGTCTGTGAAATCCTCCCCCCCCCCCCAAAAAAAGAAAGAAAATTCTAATACCTACACATGGATAGAATTGTTTTACTTTGTAATCCTACGCATTTTACTTTAGGCATTTAAAAAACATTATTTTTGTTTAGCCCTTCCCCATTTGATGGGCCTCATTTCAATTTCTAGTTCTTTGCCACCACAAAGAGAGCTACTATAAATATTTTAGAACATAGAGGTTCTTTTTTCCTTGATCACCTTAGGAAATAAGACTAGTAATGGTATTGCTGGGACAAATGGTATTCACGGTTTTATAATTCTTTGAGCATAATTTCAGATTGCTCTCCAAAATGGTTGGATCTGTTCACAGTGTATTAGTTCCCTATTTTTCTACATCCCTTCCAACATTTGTCATTTGACCCTTTTATCACTTCAGCCAATCTGAAAAAAGTTGTGCATATGACTGTGATGGAAACTGTGCCATAAGAAATGAAAAACTGGTTAATTCGGGGGAAAAAAAAACATAGAAAGACCTACATGAAATTAGGAAGAGTAAAACTAGCAGAACCAAGAAAACAATGTATATAGCAATTGAAATATTGTTTGAAGAATGACTTGTGTATGCCCAACTCCAGAGAAAGAACTGATAAATAGAAATAAATAAGACATGGTTTTTATCTTTTTGTGAAATGATGCCTTCTCTAATGGGCATAGTGGAAGGAGGAAGTGAATTAACTGGATATTTTAATGTAACAAACAAACAAATGCTTGAAAAAATAAAACAAAGTAAAACATTATTCTAAGAAGGGCTCCACAGACTTTCCCAGACTGTCTGAGGGATTCCTGTCTCTCTCTCTCTCTCTCTCTCTCTCTCTCTCTCTCTCTCTCTCTCTCTCTCTCTCTCTCTCTCTCTCTCACACACACACACACACACACACACACACACATTAAGCACTGCTGATTATAAAGCTAATCGTGTTGAGTTAAAAATATGCCTTCCTCATTAAGTTAGATTTCTGTGTTTAGCCAAACTGGACAATATCCTAAGTATCAACTTACACCTTTAATGCCTTTTAGCTGCTCAAAATGGAACACCCCTATCTGTCCCCTAGTGATAACCAGATCCCTAAGTGTTAGAAAAGTGTGGGAGCAAAGGACTGTGTGATTTCAGTGAGGAGAGGGCCTTCTGTTTTCCATACATTTGGACCTCCTGGATCAACAATTGATAAACCTCTTGAAAGGGATGTGGGGGACTTCCCAGGGTCCTTCTAAGGGATGTCTGCGAGCTTGAAATGTTTTCAAGCTACAATGTTGTCTCATGTCCTCTACGGTTGCCTAGAAGGAAGCTCCAGAATCCTGAATAGCCTGGAAGCAATGATGTGGGCTTCTACCAAACTGATCTTCAACTAATCAACAAATATTTATTATGAGTCAACTAAGCAATAAATTTGCTAAGACTGAAAATATAAAAAAATGCCAACCATAAACTCCCTGTGTAGGATTTTTTGTTTGTTTTTATAACTTTGGTGCTTAGCAAAATTCCAGTTACTTGGTAAACTTGTAATAGAGATGGACTATCCTGTATGAAGAATAGCAAGTAGACCAAGATGCCTGGATTTCAAAAAAGGGTAATTATATAAGAAGACTAGGAAGGTAGAAAAAGATACAGTTGTGAAGAGCTTTAAATTACAAATAACTTATCCCCCTCCCATTCCAAATATTATATTTGATCCTAAGGAAATATATAAGGAGCTACCAGAATTCACTGAGTGCAGGAATATGGCAGTGACTTGGTCAAATTTGCACTTCAGGAAAATTACCCTGGCAGTTTTATGATGGATGGAGTCAGGAGACCCTCCAGGCAGGCTGACCACTTAGAACATTATTTTACTAGTCCAAGAAAGAGCTAATGAGAGCCTGAAGTAGAGTGGTGGCTGTGAATGAAGAGAAGGGGATGTCTACCAGAGATCTTGAGGAGGACACATAACAGGATTTGGCAACTGGTTGATTATATAGAGTGACAGTAAGGAGGTGAGGAGGGTACCTACTTAGGTGCCTAGAAAGATGGTGCTTTCAATAGTTACCAGAATATTCAGAAGATGGGTGTGTTTCTCAGGGAAAGACAATGAATTCTGGTTTCAACATGTTGAGTTTGAGATACCAATAGAAAATCCAGTTTGAAATGCAGTGTAGGCAGTTGTTTTCTTTTGCTTTGGATCCATACAGTCTGGGAAATGACAGGCAGTAACTCACTTTTTGTTTTTTTGGGCTGGTGGAGCAACAGCTGGAAGTAGTGTTCCCTTGGTGGCCAGAGAAGAACTCAGATACAGCTGTTTCTCTGTCTCTCTTTGTCTCTTTCTGTCTCTGCCCTCTTTCTGTCTCTGTGGCTTTCTTGTTCCTCCATCTCTCTTTGTTTTTCTGTCTCTTTCTCTCATTACCTCTTTCCTTCACTTGTCCCCCTGTAGCTCTTTCTTTGTTTCCCTCCATTTTTGCTTCTCTTTTTTCCTCTGTTTCTGTCTTTATCTTTCTATATCTGTCTTTCTCTCTTTCTTTTTATTTGTGTTTCTTTGACTCTCTGTCTCTTTCTCTCTCTTTCTCTTTCATTCTGTGTCTTTCTGCCTCTCAGTCTATCTCTCTCCTCTGTTTCTCTTTTTCTCTCCCCTAGTCTCTCTGCCTCTATCTTTCCATCTCTGTCTCCCTTTTTCTTTCCCTCCATCTCTCCCATATACACTTGTATATCTTCTGTTTTTAGGGCTATTATTGAAAATTATATTCTCAATGTAAGAAGTTGCTTTTGGTGGATTTGAGCATTTGTGGTATAAATGTACTGAATGAAAATGTTTTCCAAAGCTCCTATGCTTACTAGGCCTAGAGGAATACCATTTAAAATATTTCAGAGAACAGGCATAGAATTTCAGAGGAAGAAGTGGCCTTCACATTCTGTAATTTCCACCCATTTATCCTAGTTCTTCTCTTTGAAGCTACATACAATGTCTAATTCCTATTGCACATGACAACTCTTCAAGTATTTGACCACAGTTATTATTTATTCCACCTCCAGAAGTTATAATATGTGGAAACTGAACCAATAATGTCTCTGTCATTGTCACTATTCCTCTTTCTTTCCCCCTCTTTTTCTTTTCTCTGTTTAAGAATGGATATTCTTTTTCATTGTGCTAGGTGGATCAAATACAGACAGGAACCACTTCAAACCTACACTTTCAAACAAGGGTCAGATGAGACGTAGCTGGAGAGATTCTCCTCATAATCTGAACAAAAAAAGTTGTGATGGCAGTTCTGTCTAAAATTCTGTCCAACTTCCAGGTAAGCATGGCGGCAGATTAGACGTGGCTCGCTTCCCCTCCTTAGACCCAAAGATACAGACGACCTCAAAAGACCCCCCCCAAAACCATCTTCATAAGAACAGAGGGCACCTACAGCAGGGAACAGCACTGAAGGTATGTGGGATATGGGCATTTCCACACGATAAGGGAATGAAAAAGCTCCCACCGAAACCTGAGCAGACCTACCCTCCCCCACCACACCTATGGAGCCAGAGTTAAAGTCATTGTGCGCCAGAACCAATGAGTTAGGGAGGGGTTCACCAGGAGTGAGCAAAGGGCAGCTCCAGGTCTGGGGAGCTACTAAGAGCACCAAGGACTTACCCCTGAGAACAGTAACACCCGAAACCCCGGCAGGTGGACAAGGGGAGCTCAGACCTTGGGCGTTCAGAACCAGTGCACCATAATCAACGAGTGTGCAAAGTGCACCCCTGAAGTGAGCAAGGGGCACCTATAGGTCTTGGGAGTTAACTAAGACCACCAAGGACTCACCCCTGAGAACAGTAACACCTGAAACACTGGCAGGCAGGGGAGGGCAGACCTTTGGCTCCCCCAGGAAGATAGCCCAGCTGCGGAGAATTGAGAGTTGGCCCAAGGCAAAAAGCCTTGAGCATTAGATCTATACACAGAGAACCAGCCCTCCTCACTCAGATTACTGACTGGAAAGGGAAGGGAAAACCATAGAGATGGCAAACAGTGCCCAGGAACAACTTCCAAACACCAAAAAAAGCAAGAAGAAAGGGTTGACTTTGGATAGTTTTTACGGGGGAAAAATATAGACTACAGAGGAAATAGCAGAAGAGGAAACCCAAATAAATGCTCCAAAACCTTCCAAAAGAAATGGAAATTTTCCACAAGCTCTTGAAGAATTTAAATTGGAGGTTATCAAAAAGATGGAAGCCTTCTGGCAGGAAAAATGGGAAATAACACAACAAGAATTTAATAATCTGAAGGACGAGAACTCCCAATTGGAGAAATAGCTTGAAACCTCAAAAAGCAGGAAAGACCAAACTGAAAAGGAAAACCAGAGTTTAAAGACCAGAATTAAGCAACTGGAAGACAATGATCTTGCAAAACAGCAAGAATTAATAAAACAAAGTCAAAAAATTAACAAATTAGAAGAATAAAATTCTGTCCAGGGGGCAGCTAGGTAGCTCAGTGGATTGAGAGCCAGGCCTAGAGATGGGAGGTCCTAGGTTCAAATCTGGCCTCAGACACTTCCCAGGAATGTGACCCTGGGCAAGTCACTTAACCCCTATTGCCTAGCCCTTACCACTCTTCTGTCTTGGAACCAATACACAATATTGATTCCCAGATGGAAGGTAAGGGTTTAAAAGAAATAAAATTCTGTCCAATTACATAGAAGGGAGAGCTGATTTGGTTTTATGCTTATAGTACAGGAATGCCAAAAAAAGAGCAGAATATTTTTGCTGAGTGGTATATATAATAGAGGCAGCAATATAGAACAAAAGTTTTGAGGTGGAAAGTGATAGCCCCAAAGATCACATTTCTTCTTTTGTTCCCAAGTAGATTCTTAAAAACAAAAACAAAACAAAAAACCCCTTACCTTCTGTCTTGAAATCAATACTGTGGGTTAGTTCCAAGGCACAAGAGCAGTAAGGAATAGGCAATGGGGGTTAAGTGACTTGCCCAGGGTCACATAGCTGGGAAGTGTTTGAGGCCAGATTTGAACCTAGGACCTCCCATCTCTGGGTCTGACTCTCAATCCACTGAGCCACCCAGCTGTTCCCCCCACCCCCAAGTTGATTCTTATGGCAACTAGGAACATTATGAAAGCAATAGCTGGGGAGATCTTCATCTCTCTAGCCCCTGCTCCCCAAAAGTATGTATGTTTGTTGTTTGGTGTCCCCAAACGTTTTAATGTATGCTGCTCCATGTCTGACCTAGTCAAGTGTGTTCTTTTGTGTGTATACTCCTACTTGTGTTATGACTTTTGAAAGTATCCTTAATGTTATTGGGAAGGGAGGGTGGGAAAAGGAAATTTTGTCACATAATTTACTATGCTATTTGATCAAATGCCTTTTGATTTGAACTAACATGTCTTTTCCTGGTGTTTCTGTGAATAAGCACATTGATGACCTGTGAGCCATCATTTTGAGTGGGTATTAAGGCATGATTAAGGGATATGTTAAGGAATAAACAAGTTTAGTTGGTGTTCAATAAATGCTTATTGAATTAAAAAATAAGTGAATGAATCAGTGATTTGAGGAGAATTAAAAAAGCATATTTTTAACTCTGAGCCTAATAATTAGTTTAGATTAATATGGTATTAATTAAATGTACTAAATATTGGGCATTCAAAAATAAAAGTGAAATCTACCTTGTCTTCAAGGAGTTTATATTCTATCATATAAAATACTTTTATGGACAACTGAAGAAGACACAATTAGAAAATTCATTTTAGTCCTAGATTGAGAGCTTCTGTTGTCTTTTTCCTGGCCTCCTGGCTGGCAAGCAGATTCTTTTACTGTGTGTTGGAGCTATGTAGACCAAAAAAAAAAAGTTTAACCCTCAGTTGCAAGGGAAAGTGATTACCAGTGGCTGTGTACCAGCAGATGGTAGTAGAGGGCAGCAGATGGACCAATGAGACCAAAGATCCACAGATGGTAGCAAAAAGTCCCATAATTAAAGACCAACAGAGACACTCTGAAGACCAAAATGGACAGTAGAGACACACAATGCCCAGCAAAGGACAGTGACCAAGAGCTCACTGTCAGCTAGAGAATATTGGAAATAGGTGTTGCCCCAGAAAACTCTCTATCTAGGTCTAGCATGTTCTCTGGATATGTGTCCCTCCTTGTTTCATCTAGTCAAGTGTATTCTTTATGTGTATACTCCAACTTGTGCCATGTTAACCTGTGATGGAGAAGATCTTTAAGTTTAGTTATAAGTGTAGGAAGAAGATCATATCACATAATTTACTATGTAATTGATCAAATGCCTTTTGATTTGAACTGACATGCCTTTTCCTGTCTTAATGAATAAATACATAGATGGGGGCTTGTAAGCCATCATTTTGAGTAGGTATTTACCCATAATTTGGATTACCCATATTTTTCTACCCATAATTTTCACCTTTCACTTTATTTCACCCGGTGACCCATACTTTTCTACCTTTCAAGGGTCACTGGCTTGTTGGATGTTCCATGATCAAGACACGCCATCGCTCAGCTTCTAGCATTTTCTTTGACCATCCTGTAGGTTTAGAATACTTTCTCTCCTCCATTCTGACTATTGACCTCCCTGCCTTCCTTTAAGTTCTAACTAAAATCTCTTTTATAGGAAATCTTTCCCAACTCCTCTTATTTTTATTATCTTCTCTTTCTTCATTATTTCCTGTTTATCCTATTAAAATCCATTTTAATCTTAACTTGCTTCGTATATATTTGTTTGCATATTGTCTCCTCCAATGGATTGTGAGCTCTTTGAAGGCTGACTTTTGCCTTTTCTTTTGTATCCTCCGTGTTTAGTACAGTGTCTGATATATAGGAGATACTTAATAAATGTCTATTGAATGATTATCTCCAATTTACTCTTTATATTTCTTGTTTGTACTTCATTGTTTACATATTGTCTTTTTCATTAGATTATAAACTCCTTAAGATCAAAGACTGGTGGGAGTTTTTGTTTTTGGAATTATTTGCCTTTCTTTGAATTCTCATCATTTAGCAGCATCTGGTAGGTGCTTTTAAATTTCGTTTGGCCTTGGAATAGCTTTCTGGGGACTCATGTGAGAGGGCCCCCAAGGTGCTAAAAATGAAAACCACAAACAGGGTTCCAGTCCAGGAACCTTGCTCTCCCAGGAAACATATGTAACTCATTTCCATTCACTCTGGAATTTTCACAGTTTACTGAGTTCAGTATAGTGGTACTTTGAATAATAAGTATACTTCAGTCAGCCCATGTCTCCATCCTAAATACTCTAAGAAATTCTAAAATAATCTAAACAATCATAGAAATTTACTAATGAACTAGTAGGGAAAAGAAAGTCAACATTTTGAAACCAAATAATTTAATTCAAATTCTAATAATTACTAAAGAAATAGAAAAATAGAAATAGCTTATAGCTGATATTTACATAGCTTTGAGATTTGCAGAGGAAACTCATTTTTATATATGCTAATTCATTCAGTACTCACAAGAACTCATGAATTCTTATTATCCCCATTTTATAGAAGAGAAACTGAGGCAGACAGAGGTAAGTTATCCAAGCTAACAAAGCTAAAAATGTCTGGCTCTGGATTTGAACTCAAGTTTTCCTGGCTTCAGGTCCAGTTCTCTATCCACTATGCCAACTAGCTGTCTTTTAGTCTTTATTAGATCTGGCATGATTAGAATTTTATCCCAGAGCAAATTACAAGGGGTAGGGTGTGGCTTAAGTGAAAGAACAAATTCCAAGAGAACTCACATTCCAGGGAGGACATTGCAAAGTCTCTGCTGTGTACTTGGATCAAAGGTTGGGCAGATTCACTGATTCACTCCTGTAACATCTGTTGTTTTTCACCATCTCAATCATAATAGGAGATGCTATCTCTCTGATCCTCACACACTTGACCTCCGTAATCAGCAGAAAAGTTATGCCATAGCAGGACTTTCATTCAGAAGTCTGCAGAGGATCACCTATGCCAGCAATTCACTGTTGACCTGAGTTTCCTCTTCAACAGATTAAACGTCTCTAATTCCTTATATAACATGGGTTCCAGTACTCTTACCATTCTGAGGTGATGAAAAGTATGAAGTGAGACAGCAGTGAATCTGCCCTAAGTTTGGTCTGGGTCTACGGCAGAGATTTCGCAATAGCCCTTTTCAACTTAAAGTGTGAGTTTTCTCAGGATTTATTCTCTCACTTCTTCATCTCTCATCCTTGTTTTCCTTCTACAGGGCTTCTTAGCATTTTTCTGTGTGTTATGGATCCCTCTGATAGTCTAGTGAAGCCTATAGACCCTTTTTCAGAATAATATTCTTCAATTTATAAAATAAATCATACAGGAATACAAAGGAAAACAATCATATTGAAAAATTTTTCAATTTTTTAAAAAATTCATGGACCCTTAGGTTAAAAACTTATGTTATTGGTTATGTTTTAGCCTTGGCATCCCCTTAACTAAAATATATTATAAAGAACTGAATACAGTAGGTCAAAGGAGTTTTCAACAGGACAGAGTACAGTGGAATCATAACCACTCTTCCTCTTAATTTAATTTTACACAGTCAAAGATTACATTAAATTTTGTTATTGTTGTTATCCACATTGCAACAACTCATATTTTCTTTTCCACTATTTATCTTGAAGCATTATTATTTTTATAAAGCATTTTCACTTGCTGTTCCCCATGTCTGGAATTCTCACCCTCCTCATCTTTATCATCTGGCTTCCTTAGCTTCCTTTGGGAAATGGCTAACATCTCACTTTCTAACATAATCCTTTGCCAATTCCCCTTCATGTTTGTTTTATCACTTTAAGATGGTAATTTTCAAAGTGTGTCTAGACACCTCGAGGTCATTCAGGAGAGTTAATGAAATCAAAATACTTTTCATGAAAATATTAAGATGGCTTAATTTTTAATGTGGTATATATCCATAAATATAACCCACATAAACAAATGCTCTTCAATAATGTAAAGGGATCCTGAGACTAAAAAAAAATTGAGAGCCACTGCTCTAAGATCATCTCAATTTTTTCTGTACATATCTTATTAGTATATAGTTGTTTGTTGACTCTTCCATTAGAATATAAGCTCCTTGAGGGCAAGGACTATTTTTACCTTTGTCAAATTTCATACCAAAAATAATCAAACTTTGCTGCTGACAGATATGTATAACAAAAACTGGAAAGTGAGCTAAGTGGGAAACCTTGACCTTGCTTCCATAATTTATCTTTTGTTTTGACTCAAATTTAATTTCAGAATAAGCCAGAGAAAATTTTGGAAGTATTTAAGAATATCTAACTCTTTGGAGCAGCTGGGTAGCTCATTAGATTGAGAGTTAGGCCTAGAGATGGGAAGTCCTACGTTCAAATCTGTCCTCAGACACTTTCCAGCTCTGTGACCCTGGGCAAGTCACTTAACCTCCATTGCCTAGCCCTTACCATTCTTCTGCCTTGGAATCAATACACAGTATTGATTCCAAGGTGGAAGGTAAGGGTTTAAAAAAAAAAGAATATCTAACATTAAATTAGATAAATTAAATCTTATACCACACATAAGATAAAAAAGGATCCAAAACAAGCCTGAATGTTATTAGGTTAGTATTTTGGCTATGATTAAAGGGCTATCAGCTTGTACTCATTAGGGAGAGGTTCTAGGCACTATACCCTTGCAGACTAAAGCTAATATGGCTAGGGTGGCCCTTTGAGAGATAAGTCCAAAATATGGGTATAGGCAGCAAATGCTCATCAGAGTAACATGAATTTTAGTGGGGGAAATGGGAATAGCAGAGAGAAAAATATGTCCCAAATACCATGAAACCAGACTACCTATACCACAATCATCATGGGACCCTTTAATCAGAGATCAGTTTTCACTATAAGATCAATGGAATCTAGTGGAATATTCAGCAAGCATCAGTCTTAGTAAGATGAGAAAAATTTCATCATCTGGAGATTTGTGGTACTGCAAAAACCCAGGCCCACAGTCAGAGGCATCAGAAACTTATGTACACATATTTCCCATGGATGGGTCTTTCATATGTAATGATTATTCATGCTTATTCTCTCCAAAGGTCATATGTATATGTTGAAGGGTACACCTTAATTTTATGGAAGTAGTGGAGGGTAAGGGGAAATATCATATTGAAAATCTTCTTGCTAGACTATATTATTAAAGGTCTTTGCTTTTAACTAATTGCATCCTCTAATTGACTAGAGAAAAAAAGGTAAAAACATTGGCAAGGCTTTATGAACCATTGTTTTGAGTAGAAATGGATCCACAGAGTACTCTGAACATGGAGTGTCTATCATAAGATCCCCATTGTGTGAGATGGCATACCTTGATTATTACATTGTCATTGTATATATGACTCTCTTAGTCTATCTTCTTTACTGTGAATCAGTTTGTACAGACCTTCCAATATTTCTTTGCTTTCCCTGGTATTCATTCTTCATTTTGGCACAATGATTTTCTGTTAACTTCAATTTGCTACAATTTATTCAGCTGTGCTCCTAAACAATGGACACACACTCCATTTCCATTTTTCTTACTTCTATGAATATTTTGGTATATATGGGATTTTTTCCTTCATCAACCTCTTTGGAAATATCTGGCAAGTAGAATCATTGCATCAAAAGGTATAAATAACTTTGTAACTTTTAAGCACAATTTTAAATTATTTCCTGCAATACTTGTCCCTCCAATAATATATAGACATAGATATAGATATAGATATATTGCTCCTCCCACACCCCTTCCAACATTATTTCTGTCTTTTATTCCTTACCAATTTGATAGACCTGAAGTGATACCTGAGTTTTAATTTTTTTCCCTTATAGTCATTTGGAAATTTCATATAGTTGTTGATAATTTGACTTTTTATATCCTTTGGTTACTACTCTTTGTATATGGCTCCTGTTCTTGCCTATCAGACTTTCATTAGAAGTGATTATTAACTTAATAAAGGTCTTCTTTTGTGTGAATTGCTATCCATCTATCTTATTCTTTATTTGTAGACTGATGTAACTGAATTTTAAAACTTAAGTGCAAGATGTTCTACTTCTTAAATTCTATTTTTAAAAAAATATTTGATATGTCATTCTAGACTGTTGAGGGATTTAAAAAATTATCCATTCATCTGAGATAATTTGACAGAGTGGAAAGAAAGCAGGTCTCAAAACAAAAAAGACCCAAATTCAAGTTATGTCTGTAACACAAAATGGTTTTATATCCTTGATAACTCTTTTACTCTCACAGTGACATAGACAGCTGTCTAAGACGATTAATTTCAGAGAAGGTGCCACCCTGCATTAATAAAAGAAATTTGTCTGTCCTGTGGTTCCCTATACCAATAAATTCATAAGTCCTATCCTTTTCTTTATTCTTGCATATAAGGGCCCTTCCAGCTCTAAATCTGTGAACCCAGGGGCTAACAGATTAACTGTGATATTTACATTGTTGTCACCTGTAGATCTGAAAGTATATTATCTTTATCCTTATCACGGATATTAAAAGTTGAACAGAACAAAGCTAAATCCATAATTGCATCATCTACCATCAGAGACCACCCCCTCTATATTATTAACAACTACTAATGAGCATATTTTGCAGGTTAGCATCCAGCTAATTCCCAAAATGCAAACATTTAATATTACCCAGTTCACATCACGATATCTTATCCACAAAGATGCCATAAGAGATATTATCAATGGCCTTATTGAAATCCAGATATAATCCCTTCTAGAACAGAATAAGGAGGGGATTACATAGACAAACTATGTATTTAAGATAGAGAGGCTTGGTAAGGATTAGTAAGCATGAGATTTTAAATTTTACATGTAAAAGAGGCAGTACTGCATACTGGATAAAGTGGTAGGCTTGGATTTGGAAAGAATTGGTTTCATATCCTACCTCTGACAAGTACAACTAATCATTTTCTCCTCCTGGATACACTTTCTTCCTTGACACAGGGTCTTCCTGACTGCTTTCTCCTGTCACTCTACATGAGTAAATGATCCTTTCCATTCCCCTTTACAGGATTCTTATATGGATTTTGACTCCTATGGATGTAATACTCCTTCCCTCCCCACTAGACACTCTCCAAGGGTCTGTTCAATTTTTTGAGTTTATCACGTCCGATAGGTCCAATGATCATCTCTAAGCAGATGACTTCCAGATTTACATTTCTTCTCTGAACTCTAATTTCAAGTAACTAATTTGTCTATCAGATATCTCCAGATGGACATCCTTTACATCTCTAACTCAACTTGTTCAAAACATAGCTCATTAGCCTTTCCTGTAAATTCACCAATCCTCCTAACTTCTCTATCTGTGTTGAGGATATTGCCATCTTTTCTGTCATTTAGGTTTGTGACATCGGTTTCATATTCACTCTTCACTTTCCATCAACTTCTCCCCCATGTCCAATCAGCTCCCATAATTTATCTACTTCCAAAATATCTCTTATCTAGCCTCTTTTCTCCACTTAAATGGCCACCATCCTAGTTTAGAATCTCACCAGTTCTTTTCTAAATTTTTAAAAAACCTCACCAAATATCAGTTCCAAGAAAGGTAGGAAGGACTAGACAATTGGGGCTAAGGGCTAAGTGACTTGTCCAGGGTTTCACAGCTAGGAAGTATCTGAGGCCAGATTTGAACCCCAATCATCCTGATTCCAGGTTTGGTGCTCTATCCACTAAGCCACCTAGCTGGCCGAGAGACTAGGACATTCTAAGTATATGTGAAAAAGTATAGGGACAAAAATTGGAGCGCGAAGTTCAGGGACTAACAAGTAGGTCAGTTTAGCTAAAATGAGTGCATAAAGGAGAGTTATGGGCAACTAGGTAAGGTCTCAATGGAAAAAAGGAAGATTGGAGGAAAGGGGTTTAGTTTTATGGGGAAAGATAATGAGTTCCATTTCTGACATATTTCCCTGGAAATACGTCAGGAATGATATATTCTACTTATTTTTTACAGTATACCCAGTTGAAAATTTCCAAACTGCAGCTGGTGTTATCAGATTGGAATGCAGGAGAGCTATTAGAACTAGATATATATCTGGGAGTCATCTGCATAGAGATAATAAATGAACCAATGGGAATAGGTAGGATCACAGAGAGAGTGGTTAGAGTGAGAGAAAAAAGGAGACCCTAGAATAATCTTATAAAATACCCATGTTAAAGAGCCTATAGTATTGATAATAAAATCCAAGAAGGAATGGCCAGATTTAAGAAGAGAACTAGGATGGAGCACTATGAAAAAAATAAAAAACTCATGGAAAAGAAAAAATGATAAAGACCAAATGAAGGAATGGTCAGAGTTAAGAGGAGAACTAGAAATCAGAGGTAGGAGGTGAACTAGGAAGGAGCAATTTCAGAAAAACTCATGAGGAAAAATCCCCAGGAGAAGGAGGAACAATTGTGTCAAATGCAACAGAGACATCATGGAAATGAGGATAGAGAAAAGACCATAGAAACCTTGAAGAGAATGGTTTCAACCAAAGGATACACTTAGAAGTAAGACTCCAAGGGGAGTAGGAGGAAAATAAATGGAGGTGGTAAATACAGTCAGCTTTATTTTTTAGAAATTTTTTTTTTGTGAGAGAGTGGAAAGATATATGATGACAACAAGATTGGATGATGAGTAAAGGGATGTGTGCATCTGTGATTTAAGGCAGTTGAATAGGTAATAATATTTTGAGGCATCAAAGAAGGAGTCAGTAGATAGGGAAAATTGATCATTAAAGGAGTGATGATTAAGAAGCTGCTACAGATTTTCAATTATACAGATGAGATATTAGGTGATTAGATCAAGGGCACAAGTAAGAGGTTGGCTTTGATGAAACAAAAGGCCATCTTCTGAGCAAGACTAAAGAGAAGGAGAGAGGAGCAAATGAGAGCAACGATTATAGAGGCTTAGAATAGGATGAGGTCTTCTGTTGAGAGGGAGGGAAGATAATTTGGTATTGGAGGTTGGAGGATAAGAAGCAAAAGTCTGAAAGGCCAGAGAAGTAGGTGTGAGCCAGGATGTGGAAACATTTGTATCTTTAGACTTTATTCAATGGGCAATGGGGAGCCACTGAAGCATTTTGAGTATGTGTACATATGTGAGAATGATGTGATCAGATCTGTATATTAGGAAGATTAACATGGCAATTATGCATGAGGCAGGCTGAAGGAAGGGAGTCCAGTTTAGGAGGCTACTAGTCCCGATGAGCAGTGAAAAAGGCTTGGATTAGGGTGGTGATGATGGATTTAGAAATTAGTGATGACAGATGAGAAGCATGGATAATCATAATGTGGCACCTGATTAAAGATGTAAGGTTGAGGAAAGGAGAGGAACTGAAGATGATTTAAAATCAGATAATTCAATGCTGATAGGTACTCTGAAAATTGTACAGAAAATCTATACAGTTAACATAGAGGACAATTTCTGAAAAATTCTGAATTCCTGCTTCCAAGAGTCAGAGTTGCCTCATTTTAGAGTTAGAGGGAATTCAGTGATCATCTATTCCAGTCTACCTGAATAAAATATCCTCCAATATACTCAATAAGTAATCTTTCAGGCTTTGTTAGAATACTTCTTATTAGGGGAAATTTGCTACTGACTGAGGCAACATTTCAATTTTGGACAGCTCTAATTATTAGGAAGTTTTGTCTTTACATCATACCAAAATTTGCCTTTCTATAACTCCCACCCTGTTCTCCTCAATTTCTTCTTTTGGGCTAAAAATAAAAAAGCCAAGTCTAATCCTTCTTAAGCATGATAGACCCTCAATTATTTTGAGTCATTTCAGTAATGTTCAGCTCTTTGTGACCTCATTTGGGAATCTTCTTGGCAAAGATACTAGAATGGTTTTCTATTTCTTTCTCCAGATCATTTTGTAGATGAGGAAACTGAGGCAAACAGGGTTAAGTGACTTTCCCAGGGTGACACAGTTATTAAGTTTCTGAGACTATGTTTGAAGTCAGGAATATGAGTCCTTATGACTCTTAGCCCAGTGCTTTATCCACTGTCCCATCTAGCTGCCCTAAATATCATTTTGTTTCTTTGTTTGGTTTGAACTCTTATATAACTTTGAGCTTAATCTAGCTTCCCTAGTCACAGCCCTCTGTAAATGAGGTATTTGAAACTCCCTTCTTGGGTTCAGAGTTCAGAGTTGGGATTTGTCCAATATGGCCCCTGAGTTTCTCTGTTGTCTTGGTTCCCCTCTCACCTCTATCCATTGCCACCTTCTTAGGCCTCAAGGATGGGGAAAATGAAGCATCATAAAATTAGAGTTGGTGAGATCCCATCATCTCTTCCCTCTAAGTCAATCTGGGTCCCTATTTCTAGTCAAGTTTGACACAACTTTATTTAGAAGATTTTAAACAGCTAGCATGCTATCTCTTAAGTCTTTAATTCTCTGGAGTAAACATGTCTCTTCTCAGATGACATGATCTCCTTCGCCAGACTACTGGCCTATCTCTGAATATTCTCTAGCCTACCTGTGCCCTTCCTGTAAGAATGTTCCCAGAACTGAAAATACAAAAACAGGCTTTGATCAGGACTTCTTGCCACAGAAAGGGGATGGGGGTGGGAGTGTTTAGTAAGTGCCTACTATGTGCCAGGCAGGCACTGTGCTTATCATTTTATAGATATTGCAAACAGACCTCCCTGAAGAAGTGGAAAGGGTACTGGACTTGGAGTCAGTAGACATAGGTTCTAATTCAGAGTCAAACAACTTGACCATTTTGAACTGATTTCCTCAACCATCAAATGAAAATTTTTAACCAGCTGAGCTCCAAGCTCTCTTCTGACTCTCAATTATTTGTTCCAAATAGATAATTGAAGTTTATGTACCAGTATTTGTTACAGAGGAAGAAGAAGAGTCTTTGAAAAACTTGGATAAGATCATCCCAACCAAGTGAATTAAATGAATATTCTTTGCCACCCTCTCCTCCTGTCCACTGACTACCTTCCAACTAAACCAGATGATGATATGGTCTCTGACCTCATTCACATCATTTCCTACCAAATTGTATTGGTGCAGGTTGCTCCCTGTGCCTGTGGCACTCATCCACTTCTCCATATCCTGACCAGATGAAATTATAATCTTCCTTCAAGATGCAACTCTGGGTGTGACCCCCTCCATAAATCTTTTCTCATGCTCCTGGATTCCTCCCATCTCTCCTCCCCTATGTCCCAAAGAGATTACCTTTTTCTTCTTTTTTTTTCAACTTCATTTCCCAAGATCTCTCTCTTCTTTTCCTATCCAGAATGCTATTCTTTAAATTAGAGAGCAAAAAGAGAGGAAGAAAAAAAGGCAAATGAGCAAAACTTATTAATATAAAAACTGAGCCTGATTGTGTATCATATTCCTCACCTAAATGTTACACTGACTCAAAGAAGAGATCTACTTCTTTTTTCTAACAGCACTTTAAATAGTCCTCTCCTTTCTCTCTATCACATTCATGTTAATCATGATTATTTTGTTGCATTCTACACTAAATTTTTATTTACCACCTATTAGATTGTGAATTCTTTACCTTAAGGAAAGAATTGTTTTATTTTGTTTTTTTCCATCTGTTTATTACCAACTTCCAGCACAATTATGTTATCTTAGAATCAATGCAAAGTATCATTACCAAGGCAGAAGAACAGTGAGGGATAGACAATTAATTGTCCAGGGTGCTGGACAATAGCTATGAACAAGCATAGGAATTTGTCTGAGGCCAGACAGTGCTACATAGCTGCTCCCATAATAAGTCTTTAATAAATGTATATTAAGTTGAATTTATTATATTAAATTTCCTGTATTATATGCCTCTCAGCCAGTTTCAGTCAAAGATTGACATCCACTTGAAAAGGAGAAAAATCAAGGCAGCAAGAACAGGACAGAAAATAACTTTAGTCACTCAAGTCAACCGATAGATTTATAGAATAAAAATTTCAAAATGTGGGTTAATTACCTTCGGCATGTAGTACTTTGTGCTAAAATAGACACTGAGGGGACATAAAAAAAAGCCCATGATTCCTGACTGCAGATGGATAAGACTTATTTACAAATAACTGGTAGAAAATAACGTTGAAGTGTCATATGAATCTGGAGTAGGGGAGGTCAAAAACAATTGGTGATGTCAAGGAAGATTTCTTGGAAGAGAAGACAACACTAAAGTTAGGTTTTAAGGGATGAATCGAGCTTTCAAGGACCATAGGGTCTATGGGGACTGCATTACAGGCACTGGAAACATTGGGAACAAAGACATGGAGGCAGAAAAGTATAGGAAATACAGAGGGGATGGAGAAGTGTCAAGAAGTTCCATTTTTATGGAGGGCAGAATATGTAAGTTAGATAAGTTTGGAGTGTTTAGGATGACACTAGATTGCCGAGGGCATTAAATAACAGGAAAAGAAGTTAGGCAGTTTGGAGTCACTGCAGGACTTTTGAGCAGTCAATCACTTAGTATTTTTATTCAGTGCTGTGGTTGTTGTTGCGAATCCTTTGTTTTGGAAGAGGGCTAAGGACATCATGCAGTGATCTTTTGATTCTCTCATATACTGGACTTAAGTGAGGCGGAGTTGTACAAAGTCATCTGCCTCACTCTCTCTTCAGAGTAATCCAAGTCCAGTGGCAAGACAAAAGTCAGAGTTACTAGTGATGCCTCAGGATGCAGAGGATGATCTCGGTGGCTTCCATGCTCTATTCTCTCTCTCCACAGTGTCTGCTTTCAGCTACCTTCATGGTGTTTGGAAGAAATCATTCTCATCCACCTATTCAGCCATGGGGAAGTCTTCAGATGTCTGGCTCTAGGTGCAGGCACTGGGCTAAGCTTTGGGCATACAAAGAAAGGCAAAATTTTCCCTGTCCTTTAGGAGCTCATATCATATTTTAGTAAGGGAGATAATATATAAACATCTTTGTACATACAAGATATATGCTTTGTATATGACATGCTTACTGTATATGTAATTTGGAAGAATTTTCAACCTGGAAGAAACTTCATAAATGATATCACCCAAACTACTTATTATACAGATGAGGAAACTGAGGTCTAGGAATTCCAGTGAGGTGTAAAATTATGGTCACATCGCAGGCTTATTTCTGTAACTTGCCTCTGGTGGTTCATTTATTTCTATCCCTGCCCTTTGCGACCCCAGCTTTTTTGCCCCCTCACTTGTCAGTCTGTCTTTTGAATGCCTGTATGGTCCTTGTCTGCTTCTGCCTATCTGATGACTGAGCCATACTTTGCTGCCCAATTTTCATGCTGTCCAGTCATCTCTTCCCTGGTAACTTCTCCTGAGTGGACTGCTCAGACGTACTCTAGTTTAATGATCAGCATCATAAGATGATATCTGTGCTCTTCACTCTGACTCACTTCTCTCCCACTAGACTTTCTACTGGCATCCTCAGTCTGGCTACTGTCTTTGTTATTCAGTCATTTTTCAGTTGTGTCCAACTCTTTGTGACCCCATTTGGAACTTTCTTGGGGGAGATTCTGGAGAGTTTTTGCTATTTCCTTCTTCAACATATTTTATAGACCAGGAAACAGAGACAAATAGGGTTGAGTGATTTGCCTAGAGTTACCAAATAGTGTCTGAGACCAGATTTGAACTCATGAGGATGTCTTCCTGACTCCATGCTGGGCATTCTATCCCTTGTGCCATCTATCTGCCTAATTACTGTCCTCACACCCACATCTAGCCTGATATCTGGTAGGTCCTACATCCACTTAGTCATTGATCAGGGCATTAGGGTTGTATAATCAATAAGAATAGTAGAGAAAGGGAAGCAACAAGCAAAATTGCCATAATTTTTCCCATCCACAGTTCCCTGGTTTAGGAGACTGATGGGAAAGCAAGAATCTATGAATTGGCAATTCATGGATGAGACAATATTTTTTGTGCATCCTCTGACCCTCATCACACACACACACACACACACACACACACACACACACACACATACACACACACACCTTTTCCTGCTATACAGTAGAGATTATCTAAATCTAGTATCTCCCTTTGCTTATGTTTTTTTTTCTTTGATCACTTTCCCAACTACTAGCTGGCAAAAAGTAAGTAAACAGCTCCTCTCAATTCAGGAGGAATTTTGAGAATAAAGCAATGAGCTATACTTATCTTCCAATGGAAATTTGAGAGCTCCTCTGGCCATGCTTCTATTGTAATAATGGAAACTTTACAAAGAAGAGTTGATATAGGCACCAGAGGGATTACTCCCCCATTTATTCATGTATTTCACAACAAGCACTTATTAAGTGCCAACTGTATTAAGTGCCAACTAGCACTTTCTTAGGCAATGAGATAGGTAAAAAATCTCCTGTTCAAAGGCAATTAGGTGCACAGTGGACAGACCACTGGCCAGACTCATCTTCATGAGTTCAAATTTAGTTTCTGACACTTAATGGTGTGTGATCTTGAGCAAATCACTTAAAACTGTTTGCCTCAGCTTCTTCATCAAAAAACTGAAATGGGAAAAGAAATGGTAAACCATTTCCATATCTTTGCCCAGAAATCCCAAAATGAGATCATAAAGAGCTGAACACTACTGAAATGACTACAATTAAAAAAAACCAACAAAAACAAAAAATAATAAAACAACAACAACAACAAAAAGAACAAACCTGTTCTAATGGAGCTTAAAATCCAACACAGGTAATGAATACCCAGAATTACAGTTACAGGAAAATTCAAAGATCATCTAGTCTAACATGCATCTTAATAGGAATGGTCTCTATAACCTACACAGCAAATGGTTAAAGATGACTTCTGATGAAATACAATTCCTACATAATGCACATTTGGTGTTTCCCATAAATGCTGTTCCCTCCTGGTAGTATAACGGATAGAACACTGGACTTGAAGTCGGGAAGACCTAAATTTGAACCCAGCTTCATACACATTGACTTTGTGAGCCTGGCCATGTCGCTTAACTGTCTCCCTCAGTCTTCTGATCTATAAAATGAGCTGAATCAGCACTAACTTCTTAAGGTTTGCTGTGAGGATAAAATGAGTTAATTTTGAAAATACTTTGTAGATCTTAAAAGTACTATGTAAATGTATTGATAAATTATAAATATGTTTAACCATTTATACAACAAGGATGATAATTCTCTCTCCCAGTTCCAAGCCTTTGCTTAGACTGCTCTCTGTACCTAGATTTCAAACCCTAGCCCTTACTGCTCTTCTCCCTTAGAGAATATATTGATTCTAATATAATATAATATATTAATAAAATAATATAATAATCAACAGTATTGATTCTAAGATGGAAGGTCTGGGTTTTAAAAAAATCCTTAACCTCCTACAAGGTTCAACTCAAATGTTGCCTTTTCCCTAAAGCCTGTCCTTACCTACCCATTGTTAGTGCTTTCCCTTCTCCCCAAATTATTTCCTATTTATATATGTGTGTGCATATATACGTATAATATATAATAGTAATGAAATATCTGGGTACATGTTCTTTCCTCCCAATATTGGAATGTAAAATCCCCAAAAGTTGAGATTGTTCCATTTTTGTTCTTGTGCTCTCCCCACTGCACCTTGCAGATAATTTAATAAATGCTTGTGGAATGAATTAATGGATAATACAATCCGATTCCTAATATGCCAATTCCTATTCTTGTACCTTGTGCTTAAAAAAAAATCTGGCGAGGGTGGCTGGTCGGCAGGAACTCACGAAAACCCGTATCTTTACCAGGATTTTCTTTCTCATGCCCGAATGCAGTCAGGTATGGGCCTTGGGCATGAAGAGATACAGGAATGTTTTCTCAGAAAGTAATCTCAGTTTATTAGTGCTCCTTGTCTCAATTCAGAGTATAGATTTTTGAATACTTCTGCTGACAGATTGACCTCCACTCTGTTTCCCCCCCTCCCCATTCAGCAGCCCAATAGATGCTTATCATCTCGATTTGTTGACTGACAGGCTTTCAAAGTCCTAATGCCCTGTTTGATACCTTGGAGAGACATCTGCCCTCTTTGGCTAACTAAGTTATCCTGATAAAAAGGAGAGCCAAGCTCAAGTTTTCAGAAGCGGGCCAGCTCCTCGCTGCTCCGATGAGGCCGACGGGGGCATTTTGTTTTTATTTGCCTGCTGTGGAAACCTTACAACCTCTCGTGAAATGTTTTTTTTCCTTCTTTTCTTTTCTTTTTTTCCCCCCTCTCCTCTCTCTAATATTCCAGTTTCTAGACCATATACTGTGTTTATAGGCCTAGGGCCCTGGACTAAAGCGAGATTGGATTTCCCTCAGGTAAGTACTTCCAGACACTTTATCTGCTGTATCATTAGGCCTCTGCTCTGTTTGTTACTGTACTATGTAACCCAATCCACGCATTATATTCCACATGAAAAGCGGTTTCTGCCTCATCTTGTCATCGTCTCATGCCCGCTGCTTTGAAGCCGTTTTGAGTTCGGGACTCAGGGCTGAGCAGCAGAGGCTCAAGTGCCCGATGCCGTATTATTTACTCAGATGGGGTTAATTGTGGAATAAAAGAATGGTTCCTTTCAGTTTACCTTTTTACAATCTCGGCTCACACTGGATATGGAAGACAGGAAAGCCTATGATCAATATCAAACTTTCTAATCAGAGGCGAGGCCAAGTTGTATTTGGAATCTTGAACTTAATCCAGAATCAGGAAATGCAGCCCCTTGTGTTGCTGTTGCTGAAAGACAAAATGACCTTTTTATTGTCTCTTACATTCACCATTGTGCTTGGGAACAGCAGTGGGGACTGGGGCGGGGAAGCCAAGGCCACAGAAGGGCTCGGTTTGGGGGGGGTTCCCCTTCTTTTAACAGGTTGGGTTCAGCAAAAAGCCTTGGGATGGAGCTCTATCTTGGGGGGGGGGTGGAGGAATGAGGGAGGTTTTCCCAGAATAAGTCCTACAGGTGGTTCTCCCCAAATGCATATTGGCTTTGGAAAATCACCAATTTATCATCTGATTCAGGAGATCAGCTGATGCCATGATGTCACAATGCCCTCCTCCCCTTGCCATTTACCCAGTTGGCTTTTGGACCACAAAAGCACAGGATTTCCCATATTAAACAATATTCCACCAGCCTTCGACTTCCCCAGAAGCAGAGATTATAAACTCTTGAGCCTCCCCACACCTTTACAACCAATTTCACTCAACAAGCGTTTATTAAGCTCTACTTGCTCAGCTCTAGTAGCTCCACAGTAATCCACTCTCCTGGGCTCCTGTCAGCCCTACTAGGTACTACCACAGACAAACCAACAAGTCATTGCCCTCAAGGAGTTGACATTCTTCTAAGGGGCAACAGCAGGTACACAGGTAAGAAACAGTACTGCAAGATCACTGTCACAGGCTCAAAGATTTGTAGCTGGAAGGCACCTTAGTGATCTCTTAATTCAAGCCATTGGAATGAAAATCCCTGTACCTTAGAGTCAGTGATGAGGACTATGGATACAAATACAAGCAAACAAGATAGGTTCTACCCTCAAACAGTTTATTGTATAATAAGGAAAAACAACATATACAACAATATCTATATCTATCTATAATATATAAAGTATCTATCTATCTATCTACATAATAGGTCTATCTATAGATACAGATATTATATACAGTGAGAGACTGAGAGAGAGCGGGAGAGGGAGAGAGAGGAAAGAAGAAAGAGAAAGAGAAGAGAGGGGGAGAGAGGGGAGAGAGAGAAGAAAGAGAGAAAGAGGGAAGAGAGGGAGGGAGAGAAAGAGAAGAAAGAGAGAAAGAGGGAAGAGAGAGAGAGAAAGAGAGAAGAAAGAGAGAGAAAAAAGAGGAGGGAAAGAGAAAGAGAGAGAGAGAAAAGGAGGGAGAGAGAGAGAGAGAAGGAGAGAGAGAGAGAGGAAGAGAGAGAAAGAGAGAGAGAGAGAGAGAGAGAGAGAGAGAGAGAGAGAGAGAGAGAGAGAGAGAGAGAGAGAGAGAGAGAGAGGGAGGGAGGGAGAGAAAGGCACAGAGAGAGAGAGAGAGAGAGAGAGAGAGAGAGAAAAGAGGGGAGAAAAAGAGGAAGGAGAGCTGGAAGGAGAGAGGGATGCTGGGTGGTCAGAAAGTGGTATGATGGTTTCAGGATAAAGTGTAAGGCAAAGTGAAAATTTGCTACTTGGCCTCAGGATTCCAATGAACAGATAAGGAAACTGAAGCCCAAGAAATGCAATTTGTGGAGACAGTTGGGTTGCTTAGTGGATTGAGAGCCAGGCCCAGAGATGGGAGGTCCTAGGTTCAAATCTGGCCTCAGACACTTCATCGCTGTGTGATCCTGGGCAAGTCATTCAATCCTCATTGCCTAGCTCTTACCACTCTTCTGCTTTTCAACCAATACACAAGATTGATTCCAAGATGGAAGGTAAGGGTTTAAAATAAAAAACAAAAAGAAATATAATTTGCCCAACATCACACAGGGAGCAAATAGAAAATATATGTATGAAGGCAATAGAAAGTAATTTAGGTGACAGACAAGAGCAGCAGTGAGGACTGGGACAGGGAAGCTAAGGCCAAAGAAGGGTTTTTTGTTTTGTTTTGTTTTTTCTTCTTCTTTTAACATGTAGAATACAGTTGGATTCAGCAAGAGCCATGGGATGGAGCTGTATCTTGGGGGAGAGATAAGGGGGAGAATCAGGAAAGTGTTCTTGTGGGAGGAAGTGTGCTTACTAAGTTTTGAAGGGAAGTAGAAATTCCTAGAGACTGAGGCGAGGAGGAATATATTTCAGGATAAAGCATAAATAGAATCAGGAGATGGAATACTATGTTCAAGAACAGAAAGAACAATTTGTCTGTTGTGTATAGTAGAAGGGGAGTAATGTGAAATCAGTAGGTCTGTTAGTCAACAACAAACATTTAGTAAGAACTTACGTTTAAATACTGAGGATAGAAAGATCAGCAAAAATATGGTCTCTTTCCTCAAGGAGCTCATTTTCTAAAGTAGGGAGACAGTCAAACATTTGTGGGCATACAAGATATATTTAAAGCAGACAGCGAGTATGGAGGTTTCAATGCCAAAAGGGTTTATACTTTATTCTAGAAATAACAGGGAACCATTGAAGATTCTTGTGCCTGAGGACATGGTCAAGCTTATACTAAATTAGGAGGTATGATTATTTTGTCAACTAAGTGAAAGATGAACCAAAGAGGAGATAGCAGAGAGTCCAAATCAGGGGCTATTTCAGAAAGTTCAGTCCTATGCTAGGTTCTATTTTAGCAATGCTGCAGGGAGGGCTTGGGATGGGAGGATATATGGGTACATTACAGTGAAATATCACTCACAGACAGGTAATTTGCCACTAAAATATGACCTAGGATTAAGCAGCAGGAAACACCGGGTTAGATTCTGAGGGGGAAAAATATGTATATATACATATATATGGACTCACAGATTTAGGCAGCCAACTAGATGATAGGGGCAGTCAAAAAGCAGGGCTTGCCTCCCTAGAAGCATATGCCAGATAAAGTATAAAACGAATCTAGCCTTTATTTATTGTCAAGGCTGTTGTGACTTGCTTTACAACCACTTACTTCTCTGAACCCCAGTAAAATTGCTAACCCAGCCCAGACTAATCTCCTAGGATGATTAAAGGCAAGTACTTAATGGCCCATGCACTTAGCAGGGGGTGGGAGGCGGGCTACGCAAGGGACAGGGGTTCTGGACATGTGCTCCCCAATTCACTCATGCTATAAAACATCCACGCACAACTGGTTGATATGAAGTCCCCCTTTGGAAGTAGGACAGGGAGAAGATAAGTCAGTCAATCAGTCCAAGTATTTACTAAGTGTTTATCATGCACTAGGATCCATGCTAAGTGCTGATGATTCAAAGAAGGGGGAAAGATAGCCCCTGCCTTCAAGGAGCTCACATTCTAATGGGGGAAACAACATGGGAACAATTATATGCAAACAGGATCTATCTAGGGTCCACTGGAGCAAATTTCAGACAGAGGGAAGGCACTAGCACTGAGAGGAACTAGGAAAGGTGTGACTGGCAGATACTGTACACCTCTTTCTCCTTTCCATCCTTTCTATCAACACTTAGCTCCCCCCCCCCCACTCTCTTGACTAACCATTTCATCAAAAACAGATCTTATGAACTAGTGTTCACGGGGTTTTGTTGACTGGTATCATTTTCATTCCAGAGATATTTATGTTTTAAGCGATCCTCTGGAGATGTAATGCTATGATAATTACTATCCAGTGGAGAATTGTTGGTACTATGGCCAGAATAAGTATGTTGGGACAGGGAGACCTCTACCTTTTAAATCCTAATACACTGTGTTTAATCAGGGCATGGTCCTGAATACTGTTCTAAATAGCTTCATTCCAAATCTTTCAATCTTTTTCTGAAGGCATGGAACAGCCAGTTTTATTTCCACACAGAAAGGGAATACGAAGAAATCAAGCATAACTGAATGATTACCATCAGTTGAGAGCCTGGGAGAAAAGGGAAAGCCTTCTTTCCAAAGCCACATTGATGAATGGACTTTGAATGGTTAAGTATCCTCAGATTCAAGCCTGTCTGACACATTTGCAATGGCGCTGCTCATTACCTGTTTTACTTTTCACCTCCACTGAAGTCCTCCCATGGAATGTCATGTGGGCAGTGCTCTCTCTCTCTCTCTCTCCCTCTCTCTCTGTCTCTCTCTGTCTCTGTCTCTCTGTCTCTGTCTCTGTCTGTCTGTCTCTGTTTCTCTGTCTCTCTGTCTCTGTCTCTCTCTCTCTGTCTCTCTGTCTCTGTTTCTGTCTCTCTGTCTCTCTCTGTCTCTGTCTCTCTCTGTCTCTGTCTCTCTCTGTCTCTGTCTCTCTGTCTCTGTCTCTCTGTCTCTATCTGTCTGTCTCTGTCTCTGTCTCTCTCTGTCTCTCTGTCTCTGTCTCTGTCTCTGTCTCTGTCTCTCTCTCTCTCTGTCTCTCTCTCTCTGTCTCTGTCTCTCTGTCTCTCTCTGTCTCTGTCTCTCTCTGTCTCTGTCTCTCTGTCTCTGTCTCTATCTGTCTGTCTCTCTCTCTGTCTCTGTCTCTCTCTGTCTCTGTCTCTGTCTCTGTCTCTGTCTCTCTCTCTCTCTGTCTCTCTCTCTCTGTCTCTGTCTCTGTCTCTCTCTCTCTCTCTCTCTCTCTGTCTCTCTCTGTCTCTCTCTGTCTCTGTCTCTCTCTCTCTCTCTCTCTCTCTCTCTCTCTCTCTCTCTCTCTCTCTCTCTCTCTCTCTCTGCTGGCCATCAGTCTGCTACTGCCTCTATTTCCAATCAACTTCCAAAGTCATTGATACTCCATTGATCAGGTGTGAGGAACTGCAGTGGGAAGAGGCAGGAGAGGGAAGATGCCACCTGCCTTTCAAGAGCTCATTTGATGTCTTATACTAAAGGAAAGAAGATGCAAACAGGTGGTAGCCCACATCCAGGTATGCTTAGAATACCTTTCTTTTAGCCTGGGAGTGGGGAGAAGCATCCCCTGCTGTAAGTCAGAGTCAATCTTCTATGAATGGCCAGTGGGAAGAGAGAGAGAGAAAGGCTACCTTCTCTAATCACATGGAATTGAACATAAATTGCAAATGAGTAAGTATCCCTATATTTACTCTGTCAATTTTATAAAGTGAAAAAGCAATTCCTCAGCAGGAATGATGAATCGGAATGAGAAAACTTCTGATTTAGAAGGGATTGCAGGAGTTTTCTAATCTAATCCATCACTGGTACATACATATCTCTATGACATCACTTATGTATTGAGAAACAGGATCACAGAATATTCAATCTAGAAGGGGCTTTATTTAAAGATAACTAGACCAGGCTCCTGGAATACATAATTGGGGGTAGGAATACTTTTATCTTTTACTTATTTATTTTTTTTTAAAACCCTTATCTTCCATCTTAGAATCAATACTATGTATTGGTTCCAAGGAAGAAAAGCCATAAGGGCTAGGCAATGGGGGTTAAGTGACTTGCCCAGGGTCACACAGTTAGGAATTGTCTGAGGTCAAATTTGAACCCAGGACCTTTCATCTCTAGGCCTGACTCTCAACCCACTGAGTCACCTTGCTATCTCCCCCACCTCATACCAACCACAATTTAATAGCTGTTTAGAAGATATGGTTTTACATATTCATATAGTGTGGGAAGTGGATAGAGGGAGATACATGAAAATTTTAATGTAGTAAAACTAATTAATTAATTTTTAAATTTTTAAAAGAGAAAAAATAATTATCTGGGAAACTGTTTTAGTTACTGGGGGAAATGAAATAAAAGTTTCAAATAAATATTTTGAATTGTTATTTTTGGTCATAGTATTTGACCCCCCAAAAGTAGATGTCTGTTTCTGCTTAACCACTCAACAATTCATATTTATGTGTCAGTAGATCCCACTATATCTTTCTCAGATCTTATTTGATTTTAACTAAATTTTCATGAATTTCTAGAGGTAACAGGTTTGAGTCAGGTATCCGTCTCTCATTTGGCAATAAAATTGTGGGTGATAAACATTTTTTTTCTAGTGGGAATATTATATGTGATTGCATCGAGTGAGGTCTCTATTTTGTCAGCATTTTCCAATCTCTGACTCTCAGGGTCCTGCCCAGGGAGACTTGGAGAAAATGTTCAGAGATGTAGCTTCCATTCCATTTTGTTTTAAACCATGCATTTATTTCTTTTGGGCATTGAGCAATTTGGGAAGAGACACTCACAATTTCTGGGATACAGATACCATATTGCCCCCCCTTCCCCAGGTTGTGCTGGATCTAGTTAGATCCCACTCAGCATTAAGTTTTCAGTATGAGCATTATACCCTAGAAATAAGGAGATTATATAAATAAGGACTTGTTTTATTGTCTAGAATTAAGAAACTAATAGAGAAAATATTAGTAGTGCAGATTAAGCTTAAAAGGTTATGGTAGAGGAACAGCTAAGTGGATTGAGAGCCAAGTGTAGGGATGGGAGGTCCTGGGTTCAAATCTGGCCTCAGACACTTTCTACCTGTATGACCCTGGGCAAGCCACTTAATCCTTATTACCTAGCTGTAAGGGGGGAAAAGGGGTTAATTTATATAAGGGTTGGACTGAATTATTTAAGAGTGTGGTCACCAGGAATTTATATTAATTCCAAAGAGATTTATTTATAATTTATTTACAAAATGTAGAAAGAGTAAAGTAAGGAAAATCAGAGAGAGGGATTCTAGCCTAAGTACTAAGTAATTTACTTTTGGCTCCTAGCCCAACCGGGGCAGGGAGAGTGGGTTCTTAACTGGCCTTGGCAAAGCCAAGGACCTCAGGAAAAACTCTCTCAAGAGGCTAGTCTCTCCTGAGACTAGTTTCTTCAGAAAATATCCAGGAAAGGAATTAGCTCTTTCACTCACCATGTGTCAGTCCAACAGTCTCATCAGGAACACGGTCTCAGGTCCAGTAAACAGATTTCTCCTTCAGCCTCCACTCCAAAGAATGAAGAAGTCTCCCTCACAGCAAGTGACTTCTCCTTTTAAAGACGCTTCTTTTGTATCACTTCCTGTGTCTTCCTCCACTTTTTACATGGACAAATCAAAGTCTAAAACCTTGCTTAGGACTGCCCAGGAGACAGTCAGTCAATTCTGATTCATCGCCCACTATTGCACACGTGGGTCACAGACCTCCCATTTAATGATTAAGTGGAATGCTTATACTTTTGGTGATTATATCTAAAAGAATGGGCAGATCTTCCCACTCAACTTTAAGTAGGGTATTTTAAAAATAGGCAGGGGTTACAATTTTAATCTTCACAATCAGGGGAGAGTTAATTTTAATCTTCACATAGCCCTTACCTCCTACCTTGTTGCCAATATACAGTATTGATTCTAAGACAGAAGGTAAGGGTTTCTTTTTTTTTTTAAAGGGGGGTATGATATGCATATATATGTACATATATTCATCAGTCTTTCTTTATAAATAAATCATATAGACACATATACATACATATTTATATCTGTTGTTAAATATTTACCAACACACACCTTTTCCTACCTGATACTGCCCAAGAACAACTAGGAAGGGGCACAAATGGCTCATACATGAAGAATTTCTCTGGGATCTCCAATCACTACATTGACCTGCCATATTCCAAATCTTACCTGGTTCCTCTTTCAGTCTATCTCTAACACATAATTTTGCTGAAAAATGCAAAAATGTAAAAGTCATCATTAGCCATATATACCCCAAACTCATTTGGGCTGCTTACTTTCCTTAAATATTCTGGGTAGAAGCACTAAGCTTCTCTTCGCCTAACTCCTCCTCAGTCAAACAGGAACTAATACATAGGACCATTAAGTCACATATGAGTAAATGTAACATATCATATACCACTATCACAAAATAATCATTTACAAACCATTATTATCACCTTTGCCTTGACTGCTGTATTCTCAGAATGCCTTATATTCAGCACCATTTTCAAAGTGCTGCAAGACAGAAAAGGATCTACCAAGGTTCACAGATCATGTATCAGCTACATTAAATTACTTTGTTGTTTGACTCATTAGCCAATGGGAGTGAGGTGGCAGTGTGTAGGGAGAGAGAAGATTGGATACTAGTAAAGCTTCTCTGCCTTCAAAGAGTTTAGAATTTAGTTGGGAAAAGAAAGAGAGTGTAGTGTAGTTGCTTTCAATCTTTTTGCACCTGAGGATTCCCTTCTTAACAGATGTATTATGATATAGTGGATAGAGAGAAGTCTGAGCTTGGCTTTTGAAAAACACCAATTCAAATGCTGCCTCAGAAACTTACCAGAACTATGGTCCTCAGCAAATCACTTGATTTCTCAGAGACTCGAATTCCTCCTCTCTTATATAAGTATAATAATAGCACCAACCTCCCAGGGGTCTTTGGAAGATCAAATGAGATAATACATGCAGAGTGCTTTGTTCACTTTGAAGTGCTATATAAATGTGAGTGATTATTATTGACTATATGTATATATGAAGGATTCTCTCCTCAGTAGTGCTTACCTTACTCATATCAGTTGATTAACAAAAGATGCTGAACATTCAAATGCTCAAGAGAATCCATGATCTCATAAATGTGAGTCACCTCCAACAGTGTCAATTATAACTCATCTAGAGCAATTCTTGTCATTATCCTCACCTCACACTTTTACCCCAAGGATCCATCCATTATGCTTGCTGGAGAAACTTATCTTCTTCTGACATCAAAAGTGTACTAGTACAGGAACACTCTGGCTAAACCTGGTTCACCCCTCACTTCTATTCTCTAGCCAATCCATATTCTTTTCCTATCATTTAATTCTTTGATGACATTTTGTTTTGCATCTGATCTTCTTTCATTATATTATAAGCTCTTTTGAAGGCAGGAATTGTCTCTTGACTCTTTTTTTATCCCTATAGTAGGTGCTTCATGAATATTGATTGATTGAATGATTCAAAGCTCTTCATTGGTCATATATTGCTGCCTGCTCATACCCACAATGTGTTTCTGCATTACCCTCTGTATGGGGGTAATTCCTCTTCAGTGATTGTTCTATTCTATGTTTCTGTAACAATGACAACATTTTTAGAAAGATAAAGCTATGAATTAAGTGATGATTTATGTTAATTTGCATTTTAAACATAATAGTATTGATATTTAGAAATATTAGTATATATATGTGAAATGTATTATTTAGTCTACAAAATGTATGATTGCTTATTTTTTATGTCATCTAATGAGACAGACTCATTGAATGAATGGAAAAACATTTGTTAAGTACTCTGCCAGATACTGGGCTAGTCACTTTGGATAGAAATACAAAAAAGAGAGATAGTCCCTTCCTTCTAGAATTTTATGTTCTTATAGGAGAAGACAATGTGTTTGGAGGATGAATGACATGGGGAAGGTATTTGAGTTAGGAAGTCACCAGGATGGTATTTAATACAGTAATAGTAATAGAATGGCACACATTTTCCCCAAAAACAATGGTAGTGTTGATTTGATTATAATTCCTAGAGTAAGAAGAAAGTAGAAAGCTGCACAAGGGCATGGCAGGAAGATACTTAGGAAACCTATAGATGGTCAGCATTAACTTAGACAAATACAAAGAAAATAATAAAAGGCAGGAAAGGATAAATACCAAGTGAGTAGAGTGCTAAGTTCTGAGTAGGGAGAGATAAAATTTCCAAAAAGTCTTTTCTGACAACCTCTATTTTCTCTCCTCCCTGCCCCTTGCCTGCAAAAATATTTGTATTTTCCTAAAATTTTCATGGTATTTTATTTGTATCTTTCTTTTGTTTTTATTGCACAACCTTCTGTAATATGACTATTTGTGTATTTATCCTTTCTCCCACTAGATTGTACGTTTTTTGAAAGCAAGGTCTAAGTAATATATATATATATATATATATATATATATGTATATATACATATCTTTCCATTCCCCTTTAATTTTTACAGCATCTCTTTAATAAATATTGAATGAATAAATGAACGAGATCATATTGAGATAGTAAAGGAAAACTTTGAAGAGGAAGCAGAACTTTAGAACTCAAGATGGCCTTTAAGAATGGATGTGATTTGGTACAGCTAGGTAGCTCAGTGGATAGAAAGTCAGGCCTGGAAATGAGAGGTCCTGAATTCAAATCTGGCCTGAAATACTTTCTAGCTCTATGGCTTGGACAAGTCATTTCACTCCACTTGCCTAACTCTTACAGCTCTTCTACCTTAGAACCAATACTTAGTATGAATTCTAAGACAGAAGGCAAGGATTTTTTTAAAAAGAATGTATGTGATTCAAATAGAGAAAGAGAAGAGATGGACACTATAGGTGAGAGGAATAGCTTATGTAAAGATATAAAGGTATGAGTGTAATTAAGAGGGTGTATTCAGGAACAAGTGGTAACCTTGTTTGCAGGTCTGTATAGGTCAAAGCTATGGTTTTCCCAAGAGCAATGTATGACTATGAGAACTGAACTAGAATGAAAGCTGAGTGCTGTGACACTTTCACATTATGGTGATGGAGAATACCTTTGAATTCTTTGGATAGCAAGGAGATCAAATCAGTCAATACTTAAAGAAATTAACCCAGACTATTTACTGAAAACTTAGCTATTGAAGCTGAAACTTAAATGCTTTGGTCATACAATGAGAAGACAGGACCCATTGGAAAAGTACCTGATGTTGGAAAAGATTGAAGGATAACAGGATAGCAAAGGATAAGATAGCTTCAGAGAAACAATGATGATGAACTTGGACAGACACTGAGAGATAGTAGAAGACAGAAGGTCCTGGTGTGCTATGATCCATAGGCTCACAAAGAACTGGAGACTGAACAATAACAAATGTGTCTGGCATCATGCTTAGTACATCATAAATATTTCTCATTTTTTCTTTGCAACAGCTCTGGGAAGAAAGTGCTATTATTATTATTTCTATTTTATAGTGGAGGAAACTGAGTCAAATAGGGATCACACAAGTAGGAATTATCTGAGGCCATATTTCTTCCTGATTCCAAGCTCAACTCTCTATCCATTGTACTAATGAGGCAGGTTGTGAAGAACATGGAAAGTAATGCCTGTTGCCATGTTATATAAATAAGAGATAAGTTTTAGACACTGAATGAAATCTAGATATCTGTACAGATGTATAGATACTTACTATATGGAAGCTGCAGGGGACATAAAGACAAAAATGCAATAATCCATATTCTTAAGGAATTTATATTCTACACAAATAGAGTAGAAGGAAAACTGAGGTGGGAAACAGCATTTATTACTAATAATAAATCCTTGATTGTTTGATTCCTAAAACTAGAGGGGATCAAGGGTAATTTCGTGGAAAAGGTAGCCCCTGAGTTGAGTTTTGAAGGAAGACAAGGAGTCAGAGATAAAAAGAGAATATGGGTGACCGAAGTATGAGAGACAGCTAGTATGAATAATATACAAGGGAAGAAAATAGCGTACTGAATTTGAGTAAAACCTAGTAGTCCAATTAGACTAGAATATAGAGTTTGTCAAGGAAAGAGAAAGAAATAAGGCTGGAAAAGTAGGCTGGAGCCAGATTGTTGATATGATGGCAAAGCAGCACTCTTGGCATAGCATGGCATGGCACAACATGGCACCATGTGGCAAGGCATGCAGTGGCTGTCTCCAGATTTGTTGGAAATCAGGTTTCCTTCAGATAAAGAGATTATTTATTTACTTATACTGGAACAATGGTTCCCCTTGTGCATGGAGGTGGAAAAATACCTTTTGCCATGCTGGGAAGTTTTAAAGAAACTATTGTAGTAGGGAGAATACAGAGATCATGGAAACAAAGAGGGAGGGGGGTTCTGTCTGGGTGATTGGGTAGTTTTATTGTTCCTGAGAAAATAATTGGAGAATGAAGGCTGAATGCAGAGAATTAAACCTGGCCATCAGCAGACTTTGCTCTCTTCTGGATATCATAGAGGACTTACAAGACTGCCAGCAAAACAGATTTTCACAATAGTAGATGAGAAAATATTTCTGCTATGTACTCTTTCTGCTCCCCAGGGGACCTATAGATTCATAGACTACTATTTGGGTTGAGTCAGCCTGTGAAATATTCCAAAGAATAATAGAGACTTTTGGGGACCTTCCAGGAGTAAGTGTGATAACTGGTGACATGATGATTGGCTCAGCTGACGAGACAGCATAGCTGAATGCCGGTTGGAGATACTTAATTCAGAGAGCCAGAGACAGAACTCAGCAGAGACAAGATACATTAAAAAGTGGCAGAGGTGAAGGGCACAGGTCATATAGTAACTCTACAGGGAATGAAACCAGATCAAGGAAATGTGAGGAATGTAGATCACATGCCAAACCCTGTAGATAAGGTTTCCAGGGACTATGAGAAAAGGTTTGCTGTGTAGCTATGTACACACCTCACAAGACAGGTATCTTTAAACTCTTAAGGATCCTCTGCAGAGATGCAATTGATCTGTGGCTATAGGCAGTTAAGGAATTTTGTGATGTTGATGAATGCTTATTAGTTTATAAGGTCAATGAGTTCTCTCCTCCTCTTTCATTTCAGTTTGCTATCTTTCCTAGATGTTAGCAAAAGGGCTCCTTGAAGAAGTAAGTGTTTGTTGAATGAATCAATGAAGGGATGAAGAAATGAATCCATAAAGCCCTATAGCAATGGAGTGACATTGACAGGAGACACTCCAGAGGTAATCAAGTCCAAGCCCCTCCTGTATCAGGAATCCTGCTGCAACTTTCCCAACACATGCTCATTTAGCCTCTGGTTGAAAACTTCCAAAGGTAGAAAAGTCAGTCTTCTAAATGTATCCATTCCTCTTTTAGGGGAGAAGGAATATAAGAGAAAAGGGAGGGAAGGAAGCAAGCATTTATTAAACACCAACAAGTGTAGAAGGATGTATTCAAGAATAAGTTGTAACCTACTTTAGCTGGGATAGAAGTTTTGGCAACATGGGAAATAATGGGAAACAAGGTGGTAACAGAAAGAAGGAAACAGACATTTATAACATGCTGCCTATGTGTCAGGCACTATGCTAAGTGCTTTAAAAATATTATATCATTTAATCCTTACAGCACAGGAAGGTAGGATCCATCATAATCCCCATTTTATAGTTGAGGAAACTGAGGCAAACTGATTCAGTGACTAGTCCAAGGTTACACAGCTAGGAAATGTTTGAAGCTGGATTTGAACTCGAGTCTTCCTAAATCTAGATCCACAGTATCATATGAAGTCATCTAGCCCAGTCTCTTCATTTTACTGGTGAAGAAGCTAACATGTACAGTAAGGACTTAAGCCAGAACTTGACCACAAATACCACAATTTATTCTATAGGACTCTTTCACTGAAATACACTGCTGGGAGAATGCTAGATTTGGAGTCAGGGTGACCGAAGTTCAAACCCACCCCTGACATTTACCAGCCATCAATTAGACAGGTCTTCAAACTTCTCTGAACCTCAGTCTCCTCATCTGTAAAATGAAGGATTTGCATTAGGTGACCTTTAAGGTCCTTCCTCATTTTAATTTGATGATCCTTCATTTGAATAACCCTAATTGCTAGGGAGTTTTAAAGTCCTTATGTTGAGCTATATTCTGCCTCCCACAACTTGCACACATGACTTCTTTTCTGTCTTCCATGCTTGAAAAATCTACTCTAATCCCTCATCTGAATGACAGCCCTCTCTATACGAACAATCAGCCAATCAAGAATTCTAGACTTGATCGAAAGTCCTAGTTCTAACTCTTAGCACGTAGCCATGAGAATTTGGACAAGTCTCTGCCTCGGTTTTCTCATCTGCAAAATTGAAGTTGAGAATGCCTGCACCACCAACTTCACAGGTTTGCTATAAGGTGCTTTAGGAATTATAAAGTGATGTACAAATGTTAGCTCTCAGCAGGGGCCTCTGTGGGCAGTGATACAGTTGAGAAGTAGTTACCACTTCATCTAGAGTATTGGTTTTCAGTTAGAGGGAAGTCTGCACTAGCAAAGGGAAAAAAAAGGTTTTGGCAACAGTATATACACTATGGATGTTGCACAAATATGTATCTGGCAGAGATAGGGGCTGTACAGACAGATCACAAACCACTAGGCAACACACCTGCTAGACGACCAAGAATGTTATTACTGTTAGGAAGTTATGATTTATGAGTAATCTATACTCCAGGAAAAGTCTTCCTTATATAGGAGACGTATTGTCCAGAACAGTTGCAGACCCTCCAACTGAGGAAATGACACACTGACTTGAAGAAACAGCCGAGTGTACCATGGAAATAACCAAAACACGGGACCCAGAGGCCAAAGGGAGGTGGAGCTCTGAGAAGGAAAAAGATGTAGCTCCGATGTAGAAGTAGCTACTTCTCCAGATGCTATGAAAGGACCACTGAGATAAGAAAAAATAGAACAGGCACAGATGTTTTCGACTACGCAGAAGCAACTGCTATGGGGTACTAATAGCAGCAAAGAATTTCAGCCGGAGCTGTTGGTGGGAGGATAAGAAAGAGGAGAAGGTTGGCCAGAACTAGTTCTACAGAATAGTCCATTACCTTTTGATTTTAGGGACTTCATTCTGTAATTGTTATCGGTCTTTGGTTTTGCTGGGCAACTTTTCTCTTTCTTTTTATAAGTGGTAGACTCTTTCTGATGACTACCTGTCATCATTATAAACTCTGTAATATGTATTTTCAACAGGGAAGTATATTTCTTTCATTGCTGACAGTAGAGAAAATACAGAAATGGGTGTGGTCAAAAGTTTCCATAGTCACAATGTCTGGATTGCGAAGGATAACAGCAGGATGTAAGCTTCTTGAAGGAAGGGGCTATTTTATTTTTTTGCCTTTGTATACCCATCACCAAGCACAATATAGGGGCTTAGTAAATGTTGTTGAACATGCTACTTGTGAGGGTCAAAAAAGAAAGAAAGAACAAGATTTTGTAAAATCTAACACACTAGAATCATATTCTTTCCTGGATTTGTTTTAGTAAAGAGGCAGCTATGTTAGATGGGCATGAGTGCTGGATCTGGAATCAGAGATTCTGGATTCAAAGCCTTCTTTTGCTACTTGCTAGTTGGGTGATCTTGGTTGATCATTTCCCTTCTATTCATGTGTACACATTGCTTCATGTGTAGAATGAGGGCGCTAGATTAGATGATTTCTTAGGCTTTTAATGAGATTCATATTATTTTGTGCAAATTAAATAGATATCTGTATCCTCTCTTAGAAATATATATATATATAATCCCAATTATAAATTTAGATTTGTTATATATGATATATGCCACATATAATATATACACACATGCATTCGTTTTAATGACATCTATGTAGATGTTATTAAAAAGATGGTGCACGAAGATTTGGAAAAAGAGGCAAAGATTACTTGGAAGCAATGTGCCAAAAACAAATCAGGCCAGAAGGATATCATTCCATTTTGTTTGCCAAAGTTATTAGAATGGAAAGTCAGGGAGTGCTTGAAATGATGCAGAGACAGACAAGGCATTTCTAGTTAGTCATATACATAAAGAGGTGTTGGCCCAGTATCCAGGAGCCTTACTACCCATGGGTCACAGTGATAATTCAAATTACTATGGAAAATTTTTCTATTATGAGAGTTGAGCCTAGTGATCCTGACCCACTTGGATAGACCAGTCTTTTCTTTGGATTAATAACTGAGAATTGACCACATCTCAAAATGTCAGATCTACCAAGAAAAGGAAGATGAACCTCTGACTTACTTCTGAAATTTAGAGTTTGACAACATTCTTCTTTCAGCCCAAGTGGTTTTAAGATCATAGATTTAGAACTGCAGGAAAACTTAGAAAAGCATATAGTCCATTATCCTCATTCAATAGATGAAAAAAACTGAGATCCAGAGAGTGGAGTGACCAGTACAAAGCCACACTTAGTAGTATAACTAGGATATGAATGGAGGTTCTCTGAATTTGAATGCAGTAATTTTTCCATTGTACCATACTACTTCCTTAATGACTATCATTTCATCATATCATATCAATTTCATGGATTAGAAAGAACTTCATGATTTTCTCATACATTCCAGAAAAAGGATGCCCAAAACATTCTAGGTAGAGGAATGATCTTTTCTCTGAGATTAGCAAATTATTTGCCTTAGTGTCTCCCCTGAGTTGCAGTATACAAATACAAACTGCCTAGTGTAAATAGGTGTTCAAGGAGGACTAGCACATCTGGCATGAGGGCTTTCTGGAACCTTTTCAAGGATACTTATCCACCTTAGGTGTCCAACCAGCATTCAATTCTGACCTGTGGCTCTAAGAAGCTGTAGCATGTGCAGCAGCCACACCTTGGTAAACCATTTCATCAGAAGGACTAAGCAGATTGCTGGTAACCCATAGAACACAAACCCATTAGTGGCTTAGGGGTGCTTCTACCTCAAACATGCAAAGACATCCCCCAGTGGAATGGGTGGATAAGAACAATTTGTCCCAAAGACCATGAAGGTGACTGAAGCAGGTGATGTGGAGCTCTTAGAGTTTTGTCAGACATCAAAGATGCCTGCATCCTGGGCCATCATCAGTAGTCCTTACTCTTTTCTTGATATTGGACTTCAATGGCTCTGAAAGAAAGTATGAAGATGACACCTTTGGACAATTCTGCCTCACTTAAAACTAATTCATTCACAAATCAAGATATCAACCCTTGATATCATTGGTCCCCTTTGAAAACAAAGGACAAATAACAACCACAAACTGCCTAATGGATATTTCAAAGTTCCATAAGCATTGCAAAGACAAGTCCAAGAATGAATTTGTTACTTTTCCCTCCAGGCCCAATTCTGCTTTGAACTTCCTTGTTTTTTTTTTTTTTAATGAAGGTATCATTTTTCATCCATTCATCTAGATTGTAACTTTTTCAGATCATAATGCAATAAAAATTATAATTAGGAAGGGTTCCTAGATAGGCAAATTAAAAATTAATTAGAAACTAAATAATCTAATTCTTCAAAACTGGTGGGTTAAAAAACAAATCATAGAAACAATTACTGATTTCATTGAAGACAATGACAATGAAGAGACAACATATCAAAAGCATTTATGGGATATAGCCAAAGTAGTACTCTGGGGAAATTTTATATTTCTGAGTAACTATATCAGTAAAATAGAGAAAAACAGAAAAAGAACAAATTAAAAATCCCCAGATAAATAATAAATTGGAACTCCTATTAATTGTCTCTCAAGCTCTTAGTACAATGCCTTGGACATAGTAGCACTTAACAAATGTTTTTTGGATTCAATTAGATTGATCTCCCTAGCTGCTAGGTCTTTCTCCCCAAATTATCTTGTATATATTTCTGACTACATGTAAATATATATATATATATGCATATAATATACATATACACACATATGTATATATTATGCATATACACTTATAATAGTATATATACATACACAAATACAGTGACTCCCACAATGAAATGTAAAATTCTTTTTTTTTCTAACCCCTTAACTTACATCTTAGCATTGATCCAAAGCATTAGTTCTAAGGCAGAAGAGCAGTAAGGGCTAGGCAATTGGGATTAAGTGGCTTGCATAGGGTAACACAGCTAGGAAGTATGCGAGTTCAGAATTGAACCTAGAACCTCCTGTCTCCAGGCCTGTCTTCCTATCCTCTGAACTACATAACTGCCCCCCAAATGTAAGAATTTTGTGAGGATAGACTTTCACTTTTTAAAAATTGCATACTCAGAATCTAGTACAATTCTTGGTATACAGTAAGCATGTAATAAATGCTTGCTTTCATGATTGATTATAATGGCCATCTATCAAAATGCCAGGCAAGTAGTGACTCAGTGGATGGAGTACTAGAATTAGAGTCAGGAAGACCTGAGTTCAAATCCAGCCTCAGATACAAGTTGTGTGACCCAAACCATGTCACTTAACTTCTTCTTTTTTTTTTTGGCCTGAATCCATTGGAGAAGGAAATGGCAAACCACTCTAGTATCTTTGCAAAGAAAATTTTATGGATAGTACTGACATGCTGTGGTTCGTGGGGTCATGAAAAACCAGACATAACTGAATGATTGAATAACAAAAATCTAAATGCCAGCATTATCCAAGAACATGACTAGTCTAATCCATAGCATCTCAGTCATTTAATAAGAAAAAAAGAAAACAAAATAAAGCAATATGCAATTTACAAAGATTATTCTTACAATAATGCCATGGGCTCAGTAGAACAATTACTGTTATTCCTATTTTACAGATCAGAAAATTGAAGCATGAAAAGGCCAAATGACTTGCTTTTGTCCACATGGTTAAGAAAGGGCAAAGTAAATCCTCAAACCCAGTTTTCCTAACTCAAAATTTAGTGTAAATTATTCTATTGCATCTTTTTTTCCCCTTTAAAACCCTTACCTTCTCTCTTGGAGCCAAGGCAGAAGAGTGGTAAGGACTAGGCAATGGGGATCAAGTGACTTGCCCAGGGTCACACAGCTGGGAAGTGTCTGAGGTCAGATTTGAACCTAGGGCTTCCCGTCTCTAGGCCTGACTCTCAATCCACTGAGCCACCCAGCTGCCCTCCACTATTGCATCTTTTGATTACAATATCAAGGATGGATTCCCTTTGGAGTTAATTGTTGCTAATCTATATTTAGATATTATTCTATAATTCATCCCAGGGTGAGCATAGATCTAGTGGAAAGACTGCTGAACTGAAAATTCAAAAGAACATAGATTAAAATCCCAGCTCCAGTTACCAGCTCTTTGACCATGAATATACCAATGAATATCAGTCTCCTCCTCTGTAAATGGGATAATTGTTTTTTTACTACTTACACCACAGAATTGTTGTGAGGAAATAATTTTATAAATCCCAAAGTGCTATATAACTGCAAATTATTAAAAATATTAAAAGTTATAAAGTAATTTGGCATTACAGAATTCATAATTTTATATATTCTAAAATCATTATATCAGTTATAAATTCTTTCATAGAATAATAAGCCCATAATTGGAGACCTGAAAGGTCATGTAATCTAATTGTCCTCCATATACAGAAATCCCTTCTATAGTATCCCACAGGATCTGAGTCTTGGAGTCAGGAAAATGAATTCAAATCTGGCTTTAGACAATTACTAGCTATGTGCAAGTCACTTAATTTTTTTTGGCATCAGTTTCTTCATCTATAAAATAAAGATAATAGTCCTTCCCTTCCCTACCTTACAAAGTTGTGACTAACAAATGACTTAACATGATTTGCATTTTGCAAACTTTAAAAATTTAGATAAATGCTAACTAGCTGCTACAAATATTTTAGAACATAGAGGTTCTTTTCCTCTTTCCCTGATAACCTTAGGAAATATGCATAAAATTGAACTGCCGGGACAAAAGATATATAGAGTTTTATAATTATGGGGGCATAATTCCAGATTTCTCTCTAACACTGTTGGGTCAGTTCAGAGTTCCATCAATAAAGAGTATATTAGTGTCATTTTTCTACATCCCCTCCAACATTTGTCATTTTATCCTTTTATAATTTTAGCCAATTCAATAGGTATGAAATCCTATCTCAGAATTGTTTTATAGCAAAGAACTGAAAATAAATGGGGAATGACTAAATAAGTTGTGGCACATGATTGTGATGGAATATTATTATGCCTTAAGAAATGATAAACAAATTAATTTTAGAAAAACATGGAAAGACCTATATAAAATTATGAAGAGTGAAACAAGCAAAAAAAACCCCAAGAAAACATTATATACATCAATAGAAATATTGTTTGAAGAATGTCTTGTGCATATCCACCTCCAGAGAAAGAACCAATCATTGAAATAAGTAAGATATAAATTTACATATACATATATCTTTTTGTTAAATTATGCCTTCACTAGTGCAGAGAGGAGAAGGGGGTGGGAGATACCTGAGAATTTTAATGGAACAAACAAATAATTTTTAAAAAAATGCTAGCTATAATCTACTATGGCAGAAAGCTTCTCCCATATCCAACCTTTTCTCCTATTTTGAACGCTGCTGAAGTCAGGCAGGTATTACTGACCCTCTCCATGTATCTCATCACTTACTCTTTTAATTTTCAACACAGATACTCTACTCTAGTAAAGGATGTAGCTTACTCTCTCCTATATTACCCATATACATGGTGATGCTATAACTGGCAAAAGATGAAATAACTGAGGAAACAAAAGTGTGGTCTTCTGAACACATCAATTTATTAAACAATGCATGCCAGTTGTCTAACAAATGGGGACTAAACTTTTTCAGTTTGGGGATGGGCCCTGAATACAGGGGTAGACAGACTTTCTATATGGTAAAAATAATTATTCAAATAAGACCAATTAATTAAAAGGAAACACGGTAACATTAGGTAATCTGATTACTAATTGAATGAAAGATTAGGGACTTTTTGAGTTGGGAAGGGGAGCGTGAGCAGGTGCAGTTTTCTGAATTCAGGAAAGAGCTGTCCTACTCCTCCACAATATCTGTATGCAATCAAAGGACCATGGAAACAATAACTGATTGATAAGTATGGGGCTAGTTTTCAGATAAGCTTGAGATGTACAATTATGAGAAAACTCCTTGTATCAGTCTTAGGATCTGACTGAGTTTCTGGTCAACATGACTGAGGTTCTTGATTAAGGGTCTCTAAACAACAGGTACAGGTGGTCCAGTTTTCCAGCCATCCAGGGCGAGGTTCAAACAATGCAATAAGGTTTTCTTCCAATTCCCACAATTGAGTACATTTTTCTTACAAGAGAATTTGGACTAGGCCCATAACTGAATAGAAAGGGAACTGAGCTAGCTCCAGAACTGAATCACAAAATGGTTTACTCAGTTCTTACAATTAACCACTTACTGTCCTATTCCCTTCAGTTCCTAACTGTAAAACTGTTCCTCCATTCTGAATACATTCACTCACCTTCTCCTTCCTGATTATAGAAATCCTTCTCATCCTTTTAGGCTCAGACCAAGTCACCTCATCCATGAAGCCTTCTTTACCTCATCTAGCCAAGAGTGAGCAATGAGGTTCTGTGAAGTATACCATCATAAAATATTGATTAAGAGATGGGAGAAATGTGAGCAGTCATCTAGCTCATTTTGCAAATGATAAAATGGAGACCTAGGGTAGTTAAATCAGAATTTGAACTCATACTCTTGGATATCAATTCCACTACTTTTTTTTTTCTATACCAACATAGATGAACAATTAGTTGAATTCAGGCATTAAATCTCATAATTCTTTTGAATCTCACACAGTGTTAAACATAGTACTTAACTTGGAGCTTTTAAAAAGTAAATCTTGTACTTAATTGATTATGTTAATAAAGTTTGACATTAGAGATCATTTAATCCAACTCCACTCAGTAAAGATAATTGAGTGGCTGCTTGTTAAGAAAGGAAAGCATTGGGGTTTTTTTTGTACAAAACCTTTTTAACTTAATGTAATCAAAATGATTTATTTTACATTTTGTAATTTTTTCTAGCTCTTGCTTGGTCTTAAAATCTTTCCTGTCCCAAAGATCTAACAGATATCCTATTCTGTGTTCACCTAATTTACTTATAATTTCCTTTTTATATTCAAGTCATTGACCCATTCTGAGTTTATCTTGGTATAGGGTGTGAGATGTTGATCGAAACCTAATCTCTCCCATAATGTTTTTCAATTTTCCCAGCAGTTTTTATCAAAGCCAAAAGCTGGGATCTTTGGGTTTATCATAGACTGTCTTGCTAAGGTCACTTACCACAAGCCTATTCCACTGATTCTCTTTTCTTTCCCTTAGCCAGTACCATATTGTTTTGATGACCACTGCTTTGTAGTATAGTTTAAGATCTGGTACTGTTAGATCACCTTCCTTCACATTTTTTTCATAATTTCCCTGGATATTCTTGATTTTTTGTTCTTCCAAATGCACTTTGTTAAGGTTTTTTTAGAATTTAGTAAAATAAAAATTGGTATTTGATGGGTTTGGCACTAAATATGTAAATTAGTTTGGGTAGGATTGTCATTTTTATTATATTAGGTCATCCTACCCATGAGCAATTAGTGTTTTTCCAACTCTTTAGATCTAGTTTTAATTGTGTGGAAAGTGTTTTGTAGTTGTGTTCAAATAGTTCCTGTGTTTGTCTTGGCAGATAGCTTTCTAAGTATTTTATATTGTCTAGGGTGATTTTAAATGGAATTTCTCTTTCTAACTCTTCCTGCTTTTATTTGTTGGAAATAAATAGAAATATTGATGATTTATGTGGATTTATTTTGTATCCTGCAACTTTGCTAAAGTTGTTGATTATTTCCACTAGCTTTTTAATTGATGCAACCAAAATTATAAGGGAAGCAACACATTGGGGAAAAATTTTATAACAAAAACCTCTGACAAAGGTCTAATCACTCAAATTTATAAAGGAGCTAAATCAATTGTACAAAAAAACCAAGCCACTCCCCAATTGATAAATGGGCAAGGGACATGAATAGGCAGTTTTCAGATAAAGAAATCAAACTATCAATAAGCGCATGAAAAAGTGTTCTAAATCTCTTATAATCAGAGAAATACAAATTGAAATAACTCTGAGGTACCACCTCACACCTAGCAGATTGGCAATCATGAAAACAAAGGAAAATAATAAATATCGGAGGGGATGTGGCAAAATTGGGATATTAATACATTGCTGGTGGACTTGTGAATTGATCCAACCATTCTGAAGGGCAATTTAGAACTATGCCCAAAGGGCACTAATAGACTCCATGCCCTTTGATCAAGCCATAGTACTACTGGGTTTGTACCCCAAAGAAATAATAAGGGAAAAGACTTGAATCAAAATATTTATAGCTGTGCTCTCTGTGATGGCAAAAAATTGGAAAATGAGGGGATGTTCTTCTATTGAGGAATGACTGAACAAATTGTGGCATATGTTGGTGATGGAATACTATTGTGCTCAAAGGAATAATAAAGTGGAGGAATTCCATGGGGACTGGAACGACCTCCAGGAAGTGATGCAGAGTGAGAGGAGCAGAACCAAGAGAACATCATACACAGAGACTGATAGATACACTGTGGTACAATTGAACATAATGGACTTCTCTACTAGCAGCAATGCAATGATCCAGGACAATTCTGAGGGACTTATGAGAAAGAATGCTATTCACATTCAGAGGAAGAACTGTGAGAATAGAAACACAGAAGAATAACAGCTCCTTGATCACATGGGTTGATGGGGATATGATTGAGGATGTAGATTCTAAATGATCACCATAGTGCAAATATCAATAATATAGAAATAATTCTTGATCAATGACACATGTAAAACCCAGTGGAATTGTGCATTGGCTATGGGAGAGAGGTGGGTGTAGGGGAGGGAAAGAACAAGAATCTTGTAACCATGGAAAAATATTCTAAGTTAATTAATTAAATAAAAATTTCAAAAAAGAAAGAAACAAAGGAAAACAAAGATAACAAAATGATGTCATTTGAGTAGGGGGAACCATACTTCCTAGCTGTATGACCCTGAGATTTTTACTGATATTCTTGAGTCTCTGTTTCCTCATCTATAAAATGGGTATTATAATACATTATTGAACACCTCATCAGGTTTTGTGCTTTGTAATGCCAAAGGGCCATTGAACCGTGTTATTAATATTAAATGCCAACACGAGCAGTCTGAATAAAATAAGAATAAAGAGTCAGTCATTGACTAAGATGTGAAGAAAAGCTTAACACAACTGATAGTAAACATGAGCTTCATGTGAGACTGAAGGAAAGTCAAGTAATTTTGAAGACAGTCCCAAGTACCCCTCGAAGAAAAAGCTCCTTGGGGTCAGGAATAGTTTTATTTTTATATTTGCATCTCCAGGCTCTAGTATTGTGCCTCACACATTTGTGTGCATGTGTATGAATGGGGGTGTGAGTATGACCCCCAAGTTCCTCACACAGAGCAGATAATAATAAAAGCTTGTTGAATTGGGTTGAATATACAAAAAGAAGAAGCTAAGAGCTAATGAAATAGGGACATCAGACCTAAAAGGAATTATATCTCCCCCCCCCTTTTTTGTGTTAAGCATTCATCTGTGTCTGGGAGGTAATTCTGAATTTATTTTCTAGGGAAGATGATTAATTGTGGAGGAACGGCAGAAGGATAAGGTTGAGGGTAAGAGAAGGAGTGAAGTAGCTTCTGTCATTGTGGAATTTGCCCCATGTGAATTTTATGGACCACATCGAGGTTTTTGTGGCCCAGCAGTTTTTGAATACTATTTTTAAGATCTGTCTAAGGGAGGAGAGAGAGATATAATCAAAGAAAGATGGATACAGGCCCCTAGCCACCTTTAGCCTCCCTTCCTCACATGATCTAAGAGAATGAGGCCCATGGCAACAACTGTGAGCACAGTTACATATTTTTCACACCTCCTACTAAAACTCAGCAAATGCTTGACTTGCCGTTACCAGAATAATTTTTCTTCCTGTAAAACTTTCTCAGGATTATCGCTTGTGACCGCACGTATGCTATGAATGCTCATAGGAAAATGGAGTGAAAATATTTGTGCTTAAGTCCCTGGGAGCAAATTCCTGAAGAGAGAAGCATCTCATCATGAGCCGGGCTACAGGGGTTTGTCTTCCACTAATCAAATGCAGTTTGGGAATTTGAATCAAATGTGCCATTCAAATAAAAATGGACAGACATGAGATAAAATACTGGCAAGTTTTAACCCTCACATTTTTCCCTTATCCATCTTCTTAAGTCATTCAAGGCTCTCGGTAACATATGGCTTTCTTTGGGTCAATCTGAGATGTTTATCTGCTGAAATACCCTTATTGCTATTAGGATGTGTGTGTGTGTGTGGGGGAGCAGTCCAAAATATATAACAGATGCCCAACTGCCACCTGGGATGATGCATTGTAGATTCAGAACTGTCGTCACCTCCCCCACCCTCCCTTCTCCCTCCCCAATCCCACCTCTAGTGTGTATTTGCTCATGTGGTTTACACCTGTGGGATGCCAGTTGGGAATATGATTACCATGAGGGAGAGAGATGCCCAGTTTCAAAAACCAACACTTATATATCTTAGTATCTGTATGGAAGCATGAAATATCACCCCAGGGCTAGTAGCAGGGTTGTGTGTATATGTGGAGGGGTGTTTGTGGGTTAAAATTGAAGTTTAAGTGTTCTGAGTTCTGGGGCCAGCAACTTATTGTGAGAGCTTTCTTCAATATGGCAACAGGTGGCCCAGTAGATAGAGTGCTGGGCCTGGAGAAGGGAAGTTGTTGCTTTTGAGTTATTTCAGTCATATCCGACTCTTTGTGATGCAATTTTTGGTTTTCTTAGTAAAGGTATTGGAGTGATTTTCCATTTCCTTCTTCAGCTCACTTTATAGATGAGGCAAATAGGATTAAATGACTTACCCAAGGTAACACAACTAGTTAGTGTCTGAGACCAGATTTGAACTCAGGAAGATGAGCTCCTATTCCAGTTCCAGCACTCTATCCACTTGCCAACTCAAGAACACCTGAGCTGAAATCTAGTCTCATGCACTTACCAGTTGTTTCATCTTGGACAAATCACTGAACCTCCATTCACTTCAGTTTCCTCAACTGGAAAGTGGGGAAAATAATATCATATCTATCTCAGGGTTGTTGTGAGGACCAAATGAGTTCATATTTGTAAGAGGCAAAATGTCAGACGCATAACAAGCTCTATATAAACGTGGACCTTTTCCCTTCCCCCCTGATATTTCTTTTCCTCGATCTCCTCACCTACACACTGGGGCGAAGGCTTTTAAGCATGGTAGCCCTTCTTCTTAGCATGAGTTCCTTTCAATGGGATGGAGGTCCAACATGAATTTTGCTTAAAAGCAAGTTTCCATAATATCTTCTGAAACATCCCAAAACACATAAGTCAGTTCTTTGCTAACCTGTCATAAGAATAAGAGTAGCTCATATTTGTGTAACTCTTTAAGCCTTACAAAACACTTTCCATGCAAGTTCAGAAAAAACATGGTTGTCTGGTTGGTGCTTGTCCTTCATACTCAGAGGACCAAAATGGCATCAGTGGTGCTATCGTTTGACTCATGCAATAAGCTGGATTTAAAAGGATTTAAAAAGTTGCATGAAGTCATCAGCCACACTCTCTCTCCTGGAGTCATTGAAGTCCAGTGGCAAGACAAAAGTCAACCACTAGTGATGGCTCCGGAGGCAATGGATGAGCTTGGCCTCTTCTTTGTTTAACCAAGATCCAAATGCCCCACAGTGTCTGTGTCTACTGCCTTCAAAGCTAAAGAGGCATTCAGTGCCAGAAAGACATTGACTACAACAGCAAGTCCATTTCTCAGTGTTCTAGGAGCCTCTTTAAGATTAGGAGTTCCTTATAGCAATGATATAGCTTGTCCCTAACCTTCCACATAAACAACCTTCTCAAAATCTTATGATTATCTCCTCCATTTTAGACAAGTCTTAAGAGCTTTCTAAATATTGTACTATCACTCAGGATGGATTTCATGCTTAATAGCTGCTGGGTGAGAGATAGGTAAGTGATCAATGGATAGAGAGGCAAGCATGGAGATGGGAGGTCCTGGATCCAAATATGACTTCAGACACTTGTTAAGCTGTGTGACCCTGGGCAAGCCCCCTCATCACTTAGTCAATATTTCTCTTCTGCTTTAGAACAGATGCTTATTATTGATTCTAAGACTGAAGATAAGGGTTTTTTTTTAATAGCTAAGAAGCAGACAGCCAAAAATCAAGCAAGATACCATGTACTAATAATAGCTGACATATTTACATAAATAGATTCATACATAAATACATATATTTTGCTTTAAGATTTGCAAAGTGATTTCCATATATTTTCTCATTTGATTCTTAATTGAAATCCTGTGAGGTAAGCACCCTTATTATCAATGCATCAAGAGTTGGAGAAGACCTTTAAGGTCATAAGATTATAGACTTAGAATGAGACAAGAAATGAGAGTCGATTTTACAGATGATAAAAATGAGTCCTAGAGGGTGACACAGATAGTAACTGTTGAAGCTGGGATTTGAACCTATGTCTTTGGACTCCAAAGTCCATATTCTATCCAGTATACCACAATGATAACTGACACATCTATCTTCCCCTTCTAGGAAGATTGCTAATAATTAGAAAGAGAATTTTCTGTGTAGAAGAGAAATGGGGGACTTTGTACATGGATTGAGAATATATTTTACCTTTCAAGTATGCCCCTGAAAGTCTTTCCTGTCCAAAGAAATATCAGTATTTTCAATTTGGATAAATCTGCTCCTTCCACCTCTAGTTTCTTTACATAATAGTTAATATTTGTAAAGGATGTCCTGAAAGTCTTATTGCAGATTAAAGGTTTATCAATTTAAGAAATAGCTTTCTACTCCCAAAGACTTTTGAGATACTCCATATAGTGCTTTGAAGTTGATAAGATTCTTTAAATATATCTTTTTTTGAGCTTCACTATGATCTTGTGAGGTAGGGGCTATTATTATCCCCCTTTCACAGACAAGGAAGCTGAGTCCCAGAGAGTTAAGTAACATGCCCAAGTTAATAAACTTACTCAGTGTCTGTGGCAGATTTTCAACTCAAATCTCCCTGCCTGAAGATTCAGTGTTCTAACCATTATCTAACATCACTCTCCTGTTCTCCTGAGGGAAGGAGAGATAATCCTGTATAGGACCTTCAGCAAGTCTGAGAGTGGTAGGTCCTAAAGTTTTTGTTCTCCGTGGATAATTCTGTTCTTTAATTCTAGTGTTAATATCTCTTATCTATTCTGTGGATAGCTTGCCTTGTATATATTTGTTTGCATTTTGTCTCCCCCTTTTGATGCTAAGCTCCTTGAAGACAGGTACTGTCTTTCCTCTCTTTTGGTATCCCCATAGCAGTTAGTACTGTGCCGGGCATATAGTAGTTTTAATAAACTAGAGCAGAGAAAAATGTTTGCTTTCCTCCCACTATTCACCCAGTTCTCCAAAGATTCAGATATAACAAGTGCCAACACCATATGGGTTTTGACTCATGCTGACTGGACTAGATATCTAGCAAAAGTCTGCTTTATTTCATATCATCAATTTAGAGTTAGAAAATATCTTAGAGATCATCTGGACACCTAAATGGAGCAGTGAGTAGAACACAAACCTGAGGCTGAGGAAAATGAGAGTTGGAGTCCTGCCTCAGAGTCTCCCTAGACAAGGTAACCCTCAGTAAGTCACTTCACCCTTTTGTGACTCAGTGTTCTTATCTGTAAAATATAAACAACCACCTCACAGATTGTTGTATCAAATGAAATTATACATGTCCAATATTTTGTAAACTTTAAAGCACCAAATAAATATCATCATCATCATCATCATCATCATGGTCCCATTGTTGTTGTTGTTGTTGTTGTTGTTGTCTTCATTACAGTACTGATTTGATTAGATTAGTGCTTCCAATGCTCATAGGAAGACTTGGACCTTAGACCCTCTCCCTGAAACCTCTTTGATTTTTTGAGACTCTATTTTTTACACTTTAATGATTACTTTGTCTCTAAATACAATAGGTCACCATATCAGTCAGCTCTAACCTATTGCTCAAATACAAAAAAAAAAGCATTCTATTTGTAAAAGGACTATAGCTTTCTGGGCCAAATTTAACACATTTAAAGAGAATAAAAATAGGTTTTTAATCAGATACATAAAGTAGATTCACTCCCAGTATCCACCAGAATGCCAGGTTTGGCCACCACTAGCATCTTGACATTTTCCCTTTTTGTTCATGTCTCTTCATTAGGAATAACCTGAGGACCCAAACATCTAGAGTCCCTGTTTCCCCCCCTTTCACACCTCCTCATCAGTTAATCAACTTAGTTTGGAAACTACTGGATAAAGGCAAGTGAATCAGTTCTTACTTTCACCCTCTTTGTCTGGCTCACCCAGATCATGCTTAATCCCAGGAAGACAATGGTTTGTTTGCCATATCCTCTGTGGAGTATACTTAAGATTCCACTTCCTCTGTCCCATTACCTTTTGCTTATGAAAAAAATATTCAAATGAACATTAGCATTGCTATTGGAGAAAAGGAGGATTCACATGAATGTGTTCATAGATCTTTAGAAAAATGGAAGGATGATTCTAATCATTTTTTAATATAAATCCTGCTAAGGCTGGAGGTAAATTAGATTCAAAAGGTGATAGAATGAAGCACAGTTATGGAGTTTGAAATAAAGGTCCAGCTGGAGTTTTAAGCCTTCACTGAGGAAAACAAGAAAATATGGATAATGTGGCAGTGATGCAAAAATCCAATGGAAATATGGATTTACTTCATTTCTTTAATAATAATATAAATATGGATTTACTTTATTTCTTTAAGAATCACTTTCTTTGGGTGTAAAATTTGGAGGTTGGGGCTTTTTTTTTCTTGGCTATGAAATGCTATTGTTCAATGATTTCAATTCTTCTCCCAAATCCTGCTCTTTTAATTAACTGGTATTGGGATATCCTTGTGATGTTGAAGTCTGTGGCAGTAGCTTATCAGTGCTGGTAGATTCTACCAAGTTAGAAAAACCTTAAATATAAGTCCAACAATGAACTGTTATCTGAGGGCCAGCCTAGCTCTCTTTGAGGCTCATTACCAAAAAGCTGGCAACCATGAGATATATTTTTTGACCACAGAAATGCATAAAACTATCTACTGACAGGGAAGTTATGGGATCTGCATCTATGGTAGGAATATCCATGTGAATACAAGCATGGATGTTTGGAAGTATGGATGACTAATAATCACTCCACCTGTACCCTTGATATGAAAGGTTAAGCATGACTTAGAATAAAAAGATGGCAGAATCAGGCAATATGGTAGAGTTTAAAACAGAATTCTAGCCTATTTTTTAATCTTTGGGGGTTTAGATGACAAATAAAATCATTCCATAAATATGTCAGTGATGCTGCTGTCCTTGAGCTATTTTTACCAAAGTCAATTGAATGTAGAAAAAAAAATCACATTCCTTGCCCAAGAATCCCCAAGGATCCTCTTGAGTGAAGGGTCTCTTTAATGACCCTTCAGACCAAAGACTGTCAGGATTTCAAACTCTAACAACTTTAAGTTTCTTTTGAGTTCGCCCTCAACCATCATTTAAATCTGAACTACTGTGAAATGCTTTCTGCTACATGAAGGAAGTTAAATGATTTTCTTTTTTAAAAATTTCCCATTCAACCCTTTTTCCTTTACAGATAGAAAGTCAGAGAAAAAGAAACAGAGACAGATAGTCAGAGGCACAGAGACAGAGATAAGGAAAACAGAAAAGCCATGAAAGACAGACAGAGAATTCCTGAGGTTTCCATGCTATGAGTACAGTGGAACAAGTGCTGAATTGGTAGTCAAAAGACATGGGTTTGAATCCCAGTCCTGCCTCTTAGTAACTGTGTATGTAAACTTAGCAAGTCACTTTTGGCTTCAATTTCTCATCTCTAAAGTAAAAGGATTGAACTAGCTGACCTGTAAGGTCCCTTCTAGCTCTAAATCTATGACCTTAAGATTCTATCACGCTTGTCAGTATGAAGAAGTAAGCACTTTGCTCACAAGTTGGAACTGGAGAACACAAAGTACAGTTTCCTTATATTTCTCCTCTCTCAATCCCTCCTCCCCCCAATATCTCTGGGGCAATAACTGTGTGTGTTTTCCATTGGATCTTTGCATTGCTGCCCCCCTCCACAAGTACCAACCTCATCCTGACCTCTAGTGGTAAGAAAAAACTAGCTTTTAAGAGAGTGGTGAAGTGTCTGTATTTTGCCCAACAATTCATGATCCAGAATTTAGAAACAGCAAGGAATTTAAAAATATCAACAAGCTATGAGAAAATAGCCACAGATTCTAGTAGTGTAGACTTTGAGAATGCTGGAGCCAGAAGGAACCTTTAGACCCATCTGGGCCAGCTTCCTGCCTTCAAGTAGATGTATATCTAAAGTTGAAGTAAAAACATTGTTTTATCCCTTTCTCTCAAACACTATTGACCTACAATGAAAAAAAATAATAGTTGTAAGTTATTTGCAAGTACAAACAATCTTGTTTCTATCTTTTAGGGGAGAGATGATCAATCATTTCATTCCTCTTAAATTAATAACAGGAAACAATTATATCATCAAATGATTAAAGCTTTTTTACAGCTTTCATATCACTTAAAATCAGTGTAAAAAAACACAAAGAGTAATAGAAAGAAGAGAGGTAAGGAAAGAAGAATAAGAGAAAGGGGAAAGGATCAAAATGGAGATAGAATAGGAAAGAGACCCAAGGAAGAGAGAGAGGAGAAAGGGGGTTGAGGAGGCAATATGAGGAAGACATGGGAAAAGGGTAGAAGATAGAAGGATATAGATGTGAAAGGAAAAAGATAGTGATAAGACAGATGATGAAAAGAATGTGTTTTGAGAGGGAAAGTGCTCTTGTCACAACCTGTCATTTGTACAGGCTAGACAAGTTGTCACCTGCTGTTATCTTTGCATTGTGAAATCTCTCCATCTTTCCAGAATTTTGAATTTAGCCCTTCCTACACTTTAAAGATTTTTTAAATTAAGATTTCTCTTTCCATGGGGCTTTGAATATTTTATAAATATACTTTGAACCTTGAATTGATAGAATCATCTGCCAGTTTGCCAGTTGTACCCTGAATATCTCTGACATTTAAAATGCTTTTTTGATTTAATTTTACTCCTTAAATGATTAGAGCTGCCCAATTCCATAAGATTTCAACGTTATATTTGGAACCACCATCTATTTCATTGTTCTGAGTCCTTTTTAGCAAATTCACTATAGAATAGGAAATAGTAGTAGTGCTAATATAGTGCTGTAGCAGTGGCAGTAGTAACAGAAGCAGCAAAAGTGGTAGTTAGTAGTAGTAGTAGCAGCAGTTACTGGTGGTGGTGGTAGTATTTACTAAAGAAGTTGGCTTTTGGGTGAATCCTAGTCAGCCCTTAGCAGTGTTTGACTCATAGAAGGTGCTAAATAAATATTGAATATTAATAATATATAATGGGAAATAAAACAACATAATTAAGAGAAACATTTCTTTGAAAAGTTCATGTAAATTCTTATTCCTAGATCCTTAACAATTCTTATCAGGGTTTTGTGGCATCTCCAATTAAATAGACTTGCCTCACCAACTTCCATACCTCCAGAACCTAGGACAGTTCCTGGACATAGTAGGTATTAAGATTAAAATTCTCTGTATCTTAATTTATAATTATTTAATACATTTAAAAGAGTGGGTCAGAGAAAGAAAAGGCACCAACCACAAGTGGCTGGCTTTTCCCTTCACAAGCCTCCTCACCTAGCTGGCTGTGCCTCAGATGTATCCTAGTCAGCACTCAACCTCTCAGAGATCTCTCTTCTCATTTCCTAGCAAAAGAGACCTTCTTTGTTTCTGGACAAAAATTTATATCTGTCAGTGACATCATTTTTTCTGAGTTGCTCTGATTTGGTGGACTTGGCCTTAATCTGGGTCAGAAGCTGACAGAACAAGAGGCAAACATCTTCTGGGTTCCAGAGAGCCATGAGGCTTCTGACCTCCTCCCAGAGTGCAAATGCATTCCCCTTATACAGATAAGCCCCAGACCTTGATCTTAATTCAATCAAAGGGAAAGATTGAATTGCAACCTCAAAAGAATAGGGGTTCAGACTAGCAAATTCTCATAGTTACTTAATTGTTGAGTTGAATTCAAACAAAATGAATCCATAACCTAAAATAATAAAAATAAAAATAAAAAATAATGCTGTGTACCTGTGCAATATCACCTCCTTCAGAAGAATGAAATTAAGCCATAGGCTAGATTTAACCTGCTAAGCATAAATTATTTATTCCTAGCTAACCTACGTAGGAAGAATGATAACAAAGCAAATGACCAGGAAACCAGAAGATGACAAAGATTTATTAAAAAAGTAATTCACTAAGAATGTCCCAGGGTGTAATATACAACTCCTTCCTCTCCCTGATCCTCTCTTTTATCTTTATTCTTTTCTTTTTTCCTCCTCCATCAATATTCTTCAGGGATCCTTAATTTCAATGGTGCCAGTATTACCTCCACTGATGAAAAACCCAACATGTCCATAAGGCAACAATGGAAAAGTCAAAGAAGACAAGCATTTATTAAGTGCCTGCTATATTCCAGACACTGTGCTAAGTGCTTTAAAATCTGACATCATTTGGTATAATGATAAGAGTAACTGATTTGAAAAACCAAGAATCTAGGTTGAAATTCTGCCTTGCTTACTAGATATATGATCACATTTAAACTCTCTGACTGACACTTTTGTGAAATGTAAAATCAGGCTAATAATACCTGTGCTCCCCACCACACAAAGGTCTTCAGAGGCAAGTACTTGTTATGCTTTCAGTTGTTGAAAATTATTATTGGAATGACTGCCAATAGCCACAAAATGCACCCGATGGCCTAGTGAGCCTCCACATTCTTTGCAAATTTTGTCCTTGAACAATAGATGTCTTGGTAAGAAAAGGCAAAACTTATATTCCATTGGCACAACTTTAACCAATTTAGGGTCACCACCTTGACACAATAAGGTAACAACAGAGTAAGAGTACTAATAGAAGAGTACTAACGATAACAATCAAGATATGATTGTGTTTTTATAAGGTGCTTTACCTTTTACAAAATAATTTCCCACAAAAAATCTATGATCTTATCATTCTATGATTTCAGTGTCTAGCCTTTAAACGTGTACACACACACAAACACATGTGAGTACATATATATATATGAGAGAGAGAGAGAGACAGAGAGACAGAGAGAGACAGAGAGACAGAGAGACAGAGACAGAGACAGAGACAGAAAAGCCTGTACTCTAAGGCTTATAAATAGCACCAGTAGAGATTAGTGCTCACACCTACAAAATTACAAGTCCTCAAAGTAACTCAGGATAAAATGGTGGAATAAATACTAGATTTGGAGATGAAAGATATAGATTTGAATGATGCCTCTCTAACTTATTACTTGTGTGACCATGATCAAGCCACTTAACCTCAATTGCTTTCTAAAAAAATGGGCTAGATTTTTAAGGTTTGATGCCTAGCTCCAGTGTCTAAGCTTGTATATGTATATGGACTGTTTGTTACCAAGGAGGGCAGTGTGGTACAATGGAAAAAGCTCTAGGTTTGGAGTCAGAAGACTTAGATTCAAATGCAGACATTCCTACTCTTAGTGACCTTGGTCAAGTTACTAGGCTTCTGGGGACTTAGTTTTGCCATCTATTAAATGAGTCACTTCTTTATGACTTTATGAATTCTAAAATCCCCGTTTGGTTCTAAATCTTTGATCCTATATTTTGTTCACTAAGACAAAAAATAGGATCGATGTTTTTTGACAACAAAGGTGGAAAAAATCTCACTGTAAAAAAAGGAAAATTAAAGCTGACCAAACCTCTCTTTTTGTGAACATATTATTACCCTTGGATGTTGGTTGTTTTAAGCCTCTCTTATGTTATACAGTAATTAGATGTTTTAACATTTCACACTTCTAGAGACCCATAGGGCCCAAGAGCTGGGAAAAACTAACATTGTAAGGAATACAGCCCCTTCATTTTCCAGGGGTGAGGTAGTTTATATAGCATTTGGCTTTAGACACGCCCATTTTCTCTACATTTGCATATAGAACTGTCCCAGGAGCAACAGGCAAATGAAATCAGCACATTTAAAAGCCTGTTACATATTCATTGCTTGTCAAAAGTGATTGTATCTCCTGATCTTCTAGATACAGGCAGTAGAAGGCACAGGGGATTCCAAATGATTATTCCCAAGCCCTGTTAATAATAGGCTTTTAAAACGTGCCCCAAGGGCCTATCTGAGTGCATAAAATGGCTTTTTCAGTCCTACTGACCCGAAATCTGGAGGCAATGGGAATTCAGCTTTCACAACATGAAGAGAACTGTGACTTATAGCTTATGCAAACATTTAGTCTGTGCCAAAATATGAACAAAAACTCAGACTCTATTTTAATGTCAAAACAAATCATGATAATAATTAAAACATTTTCCCTTCTGATAAATCATTCCAAGAACTATCCTTACTGGAGTGTCATGGAGGGAGAGAGACAGACAGACAGACAGAGCCAGAACCAGAGACAGACAGACAGAAACAGACACACAGAGAGAGAGAGAGAGAGAGAGAGAGAGAGAGAGAGAGAGAGAGAGAGAGAGAGAGAGAGAGAGAGAAGCAAAAGCTTCACATTATCAGATCATAAATTTAGAGCTAGGGTGGACCTCAGAGACCATCAAGTCTCTTATTAAAACCCTTTATTTTACAGAGAAAAAAAAACTGAGTCTTTAGAGAGCTTTAGTTGTCCTAGGTCACATAGCTGGTAAGTATCAGAAGTAAGATGTGAACATAGGTCTTGCCTACAAGTCTAGTATTTTATCCACTACCTTAAAAAGATGAAGGTAAAGGGTGTGGTTCTTTCCGTGAAAAAAAAAATCAATCAACAAGCATTTATTGAGGGCCTACTATGTGCCAACAGTGCTATAAATACTGTTATGTGCCAACACTGCACTAAGGTCAGTGGAAGCTTGGCTAGAGATGTCCAAGAGATAATGATGGTCATGAGGTCATCAAACAATTATGCTTCAAAAGAATATTTTAGAAAAATACATGGCTTCTTTTTTCCTTATTAATGTGATTAAATTCTTATAAAATAAGGCTGCTTTAACCTTGCCAATGTGCTGTCAGAATCCATTTTATTTTAAAGTAGGAAATAAACAAAAGACTATTATTATAAAGAATCCAAAGGGGAAAGTCAGAGCTTTATGGTTTGGATGATTGCAGTTGAAATTAAAGTTTGCATGTCAAAGCAAGACACCATCATCCACTAGAAAATTGCCAAAGTGCCTTTTGACTTGAGGCATATATCCTAGGGGCAATGAGATCTGATCAGAAGGGCAGGCATACTGTATATCTATTAGAGAATCGTAATTTAGTAACAAATTTATATGGACTTATTAGAGATTGTCAGAAATAAAAATAATGAACACTGTACAAATCTAAACCATATGGCCTATAACAGAGCATCTATGTTCTTCCAGAGTTTTTTTTTTCCTCCTTTCTTTTGAAGCAATAAATTATTCTATCACACTCCTAATAAAAGTATTGTCAAAGAAAGGTCAGGTGACCCTGAAGAGCTCAAATCCAGTTCAGGAATCCAACACTAAAGGTTTATATTTCGTCAGCACTTTCAAAAGAGAATGGTATCTTTTCCCTCAAGTATTTAGGATGTAGTCCCCATAGGTGAGCTAACTGTCTGGTCTAAGAATGGTGTTTATTGAAAGAGGGCAAATGTTGATAGAGTGGTGAGCACAGTGACTTCTGAATCAGAAGAGGTTCAAATCTTAGATGCTACTTAGTTCCTGTGTGATCTTGAAGGAAGACCCAAGCTTTATGGACCTTAAACTCCTGCTCTGTAAAAAAATGACTGGATACCTCTGAGTTCCCCTCCAGCTAAAAATCCATGATCTGAGTTTTTACTGCTAGTAGCAGGAACTGTGCTATCACAGTTAAGTCCCAGATGTATGCTTGGAGGTAAATAATTATGGAATAGTATATGCCACTTTAAAAGGATTATTTCCATGGATGTAGATCCTAAGAAGATGGGCCAGTGCCTGCCCATGTGTGCCCTCTCCAGGTAAGAGACTGACTCAGGAAACTGCCATGGACATCAAACAATGATAAATCCAATTCAACAAGAGATTGACTTTAGCAAAATGGAATTTTGCTCAGATTTTCATTTGAGACTGGAAGGAAAGAGAAAAGAATGACCAAGGATAGAGAGATGTCTTAAGATACAGAGTTGGAAAAGAGACCATTTGTAAGAAAAGCCTTTGGTCATCTTTTCAGTTGCAGATAGAAGCTATGGGGATGAAGATGGGGGCTTGAGAAGAAAGATAAAATGATTACTCTAAGGAACAGGATGAGGTACCAATTAGAGATTAATAAAATAATTGCCCTGAAGCAGTGGGATTTAATAACATAAAAAGGAATCCCACTAAGATGATTTTGTGATGTTTTTCCAACAGCATTCAGAAATTCCAAAGTAGGAACAAAGAAGACAAATTATAGGGATTATTAATTTCCCATTGTTAGTTGATTCATTGACTCTTGCTGTTGTGCTATAAAGAACACTAGACTTGACTTTATGAGCATGAGCAAAGCCATCACTCTGATCTTCAGGTTCCTCAACTTCAAAATGGAGGTGACATTTGCACTACCATCCTCACAGAATTGCTGTGAGAAGAGTACTTTCTTTTTTCCCTTTAAAAAAAAAATCCTTACTTTCCTTCTTAGTTACAACTCTAAGACATTTGCAGGGCAAATAAGTTTAAGTGACCTGCCCAGGGTCACACAGCTAGGAAGAATATGAGGCCAGATTTAAAATCAAGTCCTTACAACTCCTGCCCTGGTGCTCTATCCATTGTACCACCTACCTGCTCCAGAAGAGTACATTTAAAGTTATCTATCATCATTTAAATGTGAGCTTTTCTTTTTTTCCTTGAGGGAAAAACAAAACAAAACAAAAAGATGCTCATGTTACATTCTCCTTAGCAAAGTGGACAATATAGAGATTTGACCCCATCTTTTGTCTCTCTCTCTCTCTCTCTCTCTCTCTCTCTCTCTCTCTCTCTCTCTCTCTCTCTCTCTCTCTCTCTCTTGCATGAAAAAGTCTAAGAACTATTACTACAAAGTCCAAGAGAACTTTACATACGGTAGAAAGTTAAGGAAATGTTTTCAGAATGTATTGATGGGGAATCAACAGCATACATCTTATGTCATCATTGACAAAATTCTTTGATGGAGACCTTACATATGCACAATTTCCAGAAAATTACCTTGAAACTTTAAAATGAAAAAACCTTTAGGCAATGTTTTTATTTCTCTTAAATATGGTTGTGACCACCTGAAAGAGTGTGGGCATGATCAATAGTTTTCAAATTATTTGTTTGAGAAGAGCCACAGTTGGAAACAGATGCTTAAGGAACGACAAGATTTGGGGAGTCACAGTCACTGAGACTTTGATTGCTGCTCTTTGACTAAACCAAATAGGATATCTGGGGCATCAATTAGGAAGGGGCAACTTTCCATGCATTCAAGCCCTTTTAGTATTTTATTCCTTCACTGATGAGAGGGAGCAAGGTCTCAAGAAACCAGTTGATATACCTAAAAGGGAGATTTATTTACTTTCAAATATTATGTAAAATTTATTACAAAATTAAGGTTTGAGATTTGTGATTCCAACAGCATAGGGAACCCAAGAGTGAGGAAATTTCCATTAACAATGCAGATTGGCATTTTATAAGTTAGTTTTTGATATTCTCCAAGAGCACTGAGATGCCAGGTAACTTGCCTAGAGTCACATGGCTACTATGTGTAAGAACTTAACCTTTAAGCCCACTTTTCCTTGCTCAAAGGAAAATTTGCCATGCTGCCTGATTATGAGAAAACTTGGAAAAAAGTAGAAAGGAAAAACATTAGTAGTGTTAATTATTAATTGCCTCTCTTCTTAAAATAATTTTAAATGAATGATAATTGTTCTAGGAGCCTAGTCTCTTTTCTGCCAAGAGGTGCTTCTATACTGTGGTTCTCCCAACTAGCCAAAGCAGTTATTCTGTGGTAATTGGAGAAATATCTCTGGCAATCAACACCTGCAAGCCAGTTAATGTGTTCTTAAGATCTGGGGGACTCGGTTGGCCATTGCTCAACCTTCAACCACTTCTAATTAAAGTAGAAGCATTCAACTAGAAGTAGGTGTAAGGTCAAATGATCACATATCAAATCTTGTGAGGAGCCAAAGGAGAGGACTTCTTAGTTTCTTATTCACTTTCCTGCAGAAGACTCAGCTCTTACTCACTATGGAGAGTTTTTCTTTTGTACTTTTAATTTAAACCCCTACAGAGAAACCAGGAAATTGTGAAATTAACTAAGCTCAATACAGAAAATGTAGAGAGGTCTGAACAGACCTTGGAAAACCACATAAAGAGGGAGAACCTCCAATTGATTATGTTTTAAGTTACTAGAGGAGAACTGTAAGAGGCAACTTGACATACCAGATAGGGAACTGACCTTTGGATCAATAAAATTGAGGTTCAAGTCCAGTTTCTGATATTTTTAATTGATTTTCTGACCCTGGGCAAGTCACTGAATCTCTCCATTCTTCAGGCTGTTAGTTATATAGCAGTTACTGATCTTCTTAAGTGTAGAGAATTCCTTTACCAAAAATTCCCTTTACCAATGAAATTCCAGTTCCCTGGCTCATTGCATCCAACCTTCCTACTTCCCAATTCATGTGAAGGATCATCTCTAGGAATAATGAGAAGGCTTGCTATTAAATAGTGATGTTCCTAGAATCTATCTTTTATGTCCTCCTTCCCAAATTCTCTTCATTCTTTTCAGTTTTGTTTTTTGTTAAAAAATCAAAGCTGTGTCATTTATCACTCAGGCAGCAATCATTTATTAGCTATATGCCCCATCTAATTGCAAAGGGGTTCTATAAGGATTAAATGAGATAAGGAATGTATTAATCTCTTTTTTTTTAATTTTATAGTATTTTATTTGATCATTTCCATGCATTTTTCATTAAAGACAAAGATCATTTTCTTTTCCTCCCTCCCACCCCCCATGGCCAACGCGTGAAGGAATGTATTAATCTCTTAAAACTCTAAAGCAATAGGCAAATAAAGATGGCAAAAATTTCCTTCCTATCTTCTATTTTCTAATCTCCAGTCCCTACCATTGTTGATTATATCAGAGGCAAAAGAAATCTACAAACTGATGCCATAAGGAGTCTGGATAGCCAAGTGAAACTGGAAATGCAAATAGGAATTGGTCTTGAAAATTTCCAGAGAGATTAATTAATACTGTAACAACCAACAGAATGAGAGCTGTGGAGTTTCTGCCTCTGGAGATTTTCAAGAAGAACATGGGCAAACATCTGTCCTAATGAGTAAGCTATTGAGGATAAAGACTGACTCCATTCTGTATTCCTATCTTCGATTCTTAGCAGAATGCCTTGCACAGAGTAAGAACTCAAATGGTTTTTAATTTATTATTTCATTCAATTTTTTTTCCAATGGGTGGGTGTGGTAGCTTAGAGGAAAAGCAGGGGGTTAATGGGTAGAACGAATACTCTCAACTTCCTATTCAGCTCTGTAGTTTGTAATTCACACTCTTCTTTTGGGGAGCAAAAGCACTAGGTGAGGAGAAGAGAAAGGGAAGAATGAAGTACAGCTATACCCTTTCACATCATGGGGTTTAGGGAATATGATGCCCCTGTAATCTGGAAAATCCAAGTAAAATTTTTTTGGCCCTCCCTTTGTACCAGAGAAGGTCTGAATTTTTTTCTTTTTCTTGGTATATTTACAATGTCTTATTGTAAATTTTGTATTAAGTATGCATTTCTAAGACTAAACTTTTTTTGTTTGTCATCTGTTGGCCTTTACCTGTCATTTGTGGCTTCTGCAAAACTCCTTCCAAAATTCCTATTTAATTTCTTATACTGTTGATATGTTGAAATCTCAGTGAGGAAAGATGCAATGTGGAAGGGATAACTGTAGTTTGGTAAGGTAATGAGTCAATTGCGTATTGCTAGACCAAAAGCCTAGGATCAAATAATTTAAAAGTTGGAAAGAATCTTAATTATTAGCTATTGAATTATTACTCATCCTCCTCAGCCTATACACACATTTACTTTATAAGTGAGAAACCTGGGGCTTTCAGGGGATGTGTCTTGTCCAGGGTAACTTATTAGCATATCTGGAACTAAGACCTTAGAATCCTTCCTATTCCAATATTCCCTCTGTTGCATCACACTGCCTTATGTCTCCAGTACGCAAGTAAATTTATGGGCTTGAAGAGACTTCAACCACATCTTCAAATCATGAAGCAGAGTTGAAATGTATCAGTAATTCAGTTATCCTCCTATTGTGGAGCATATAAAACAAAAGAAGAAGAAGATCAAACCAAACCAATTAGAACCAAGAAAAAGAGGTCTGGTTGAAACTTATCAACACCCATGACCTGTCTAGTCTGGTGGTCTCATGTGCTTGCAGGCTTCAGACAAGATGAAATGGAGCTAGGTTGTTGTTACCTTAATCTTCATGGGTTAAGACTCCTCACAGAGAATAACGTGAACCTCAAATGCTCCCATATCACTAAATGCTCCTTAGAGAACCTGAAGGTGGCAAAGACTTTTGGAAACCCCTTCTTCTTTGCTTTATAGCCTGACCCTGCAATAGCCTCACTCTTGGTTCCTCTCCTCTTTTCTCTTTTCCAATGTTTTGTCACTTACTAACCACTCAGAAATTCCACTGGCGCGGGATTATTTTGTGTGTGAAAGTCTCAAAGTAAGGACATTTAGTGTTTTTTTGAGCTGAGCCCCCATTATTAGTCAAAACAACACTTCTAGCCATTCCAATTAGTTATTTACTCAGAAGTTCACATCTTCTTTCTATGACTATAGATGGTCTCTAGTGAACATGACTTGTTTTTTCCTTATGGTTGTTATTATATTAGGTTACTCAAGTTTACGTTCCATGTTAGGAATGTTCCACTTGCTAAACTTTTTGAGGGTTGTTTAATTCACTAACATATTCATCAGCTAAATACGGGGTCCTCTAAAGAGCTTTTGTCTTTCCCTTGCATTTTTCCCCCTCTCTTGACTCCAATGTTAAAATATATACTTGATTAATAATGTCTTTGTAAGGTTACTTCAGGGCACCTATAACTCTGTCAGAGAGGTGCCTCTGAGTACTTGAAGATTTAGACATGTTAGGTTTCATTTCTCATTCTTAACATCCAAAAAGCTCACAGAGGCACCATTTTGATAAGAGTTATGGGATTTATCCATCTATGCACATCCTCTTATCCCTGGCTTGGCTCCTTTCAGAGAAGAGGGGTAAGAAGAGACTGGACAGCAGAAATAGAGTGGTGGGGGGAGAGGTTTGAAGTATATGAGAAAAAAAGAGAAAAAAGTATATGAGAATGACCAAAAGAAAGAAGAGAACAGATGGAGAGAGGCTAAAATGAAAAGCAAACAGGGGAAGTATAGCAACTATAGGTATAAAATTAGACAATAGCTTTTTAATGCCCCTTTTCACTCATTATCTATGGTTCTATCATACTAAAAGGGAATAACACTACAAATTGGTAATTGCCCTAGCTACTGCCCAAACTTATGTGTTTAAATTAGCCTATGATTGATTTAATATTCATCTCAATCCTTTTGAAAGAGAGTAGAAGAAAGTGAGCCACAGCCTCAGCTGGGATTGTGTAGTCAGGTTAGAGAAGTGCATGGTGGGCAATGGTGCCCTTCAGTGACTTATTTTCAGAGCAGAAGAGATAGCATGGCATGCTCTGGAGGCCAGATGTGGGTTCAAGAAAATGCAGGTTCAAATTTTGCTTCAGATACTTGATCCTAGGATAATTGCTCGGTCTCTCTTAGCTTCCATTCCTCATCTGTAAAATGAGGTCTTGGATCATGGATTTAAAGTGGGGAGGGACCTTAATAAGGTCATGTAGAACAACTTAAATATTTTACAATAAGGAATCTGAAACTTAGTGAGGTCTAGTGATTTCTCTCAGGTTATACAGATTATAAATATCAGTATTAAGATCTGAACCTATATTTTCTAACTACATATCAATTGCTCTTTACATTTAACAGTGATGGACCCTGTGTTGAGCAGCTAGGTAATATATTAGATAGAGTACTCTGCTCATGGGAGCCAGGAAGACTTCATCTTCCTGAGTTCAGATCTATCCTCAGATACTTACTAACTGTGTGACCCTGGAAAAGTCACTTAATCCTGTTTACCTCAGTTTCCCCATCTGTAAAATGAGCTGGAGAAGGAAATGACAAATCACTCCAGTGTGTTTGCCAAGAAAGCCTCAAATAGCTTCACAAAGAGTTGGACCCAACTAAAGTGATTGACCAATACCTATGGGTCCTATAATGCAAACTTCTAACTCTCACAGTCAAGCCATCCTGAAGCTTTTGGACCCTTTTGGGATAGCAGTAGCCTTTAAATCTTCTAATAGATTAACTTTTGCTATACTACTCTGATGGAGAAAAATAAACTTTTGATGATCATACACAAAATGAGGAGACTAATGTTGTCACATTCTACCCTAAGAGGCTATATGAGAATTAAGTTGATAATGTATGTTGACAAAGAGATGTCATATCATAGAGGATCTCTAGCTGGCCCTGGATTCAGAAAGATCTGGGCATAGGTTCCTCCTTTGGCACACTCTAGCTTCTTGTATATATTTCTGCATATATATATCAGCCCCTTGAAGACAAGGACTCTTTTATTTTGGTCTTTTTAGACCTAACCTCGGCAAAGTGTCTGGTACATAATAGGAACTTAATAAATGTTTGGACAACTAGGTGACATAGTAGACAGAACACCTGGCCTGGAATCAGGAAGACTGATCTTCTGAAGTTCAAATCTGGCCTCAGACACATCCTAGATAAGTGATCCTGGATGCCTCAGTTAACTCATCTGCAAAATTAGCTGGAAAAGGAAATGGCAAACCACTTTTAGTATCTTTGCCAAGAAAATCACAAATAAAGTCATGGAGAATTGGACATAATTGAAACAACTGAACAACAAAACAAAAACAACAACAAAATAAATGCTTATTGATTGATTGATTGTGACCCTAGGCAAGTCACTCTATTAATGACCTAAGCAATTCTTTAAGACTAGTTATAGAAATTGCTCTGTACGTTTCCTATCTCCATTGGTAAAGGGAATTTTCTCACTAACCCACTTTAAACCCATTCTTTTCCCCAACCTCCAAAGAAAACAAAATTATAATTGGACCTTGTTTTATGAACTTGACACCCAGAAATTCAAGCATAAGCATATGACAATCAAAAAATAAAGGCTAAAATAAAAAAAAATTAACTACACACTCAATTTGTGCCATTTTCTCAAGCAACACAGTCTTATAGCAGTTAAACTAATCACATTCATTCTTATTCTGAGAAGTATTAGAGTGAATCATTAATTGTTTTACATTAAACACCAGCTCTGCTTCGGTCTTTATCTGAGAGTACTTGCTTGTAAAAGTCCTGTCCACTTCAGAGCCATGATTCTTTTTGTTTCAAAAAATAAATGGCTCCAAAGTACAAGAGTCGTGTTTCTGACAGCTCTGATAAGTCTAACAAAGTCATAAAGAAATACTTATTAAACAATGAGGTTCACTGCTATGTGTGATTTTCAGCTTACATGAAGGATGTTGGAACGTATTGGTCCATAAGATGAGGTTCTACTGTAACTGACCACAGATGTCTAGGTGTTATCTAGGAGGCATCTTTTTTTTTTTTTAACAAATGAGGCAAACTAAATCCCAAAGGGGTTAGGTTATTTGATCAAGGTCTTACAGGTAGTAAGTAGAAGAATCAGGATTTGAAATCAGGACTGTGCCCTTAAACTTTTAGTTTTTGCTTCAGTATGACAATGTCTTTCCATCATGACACAGTGAAAAAACCACCCAGTTTTATTCCAAGGACCTTGATTTGAATCTCCGTCTTGTGGCTTAATGTTTAGAGCAAATCACTTAGCATCCTTGGGCTTCAGTTTCCTCATCTATGATATGAGAGGGTTGAATTATAAATGACCTCCAAGGACTAAATCAATGATTGTATAAAATTGAAGACTTTGTAGACTATAAAGTGTTATAAGCATGTCAATTAAGAATAAGGAAACCATGAAGGAAATTCACAGAAAATGAAATAACTATTTTAATTAATTATTTCATCTTGCTTTAGTTCAACTTTTACAAGGGTTTACTCACATTGGGTCTGGAGTCAGGAAGACCTGAGTTTGAATCCAACTTTATACACTTAATAACTGTTAGTCTCAGTTTTATCAAATAAAAAAAATGAGGATAATAATAGCACTTTCCTAAAGGTTCATGCTGAGGATCAGATGAGATAATATTTGTCAGCATTTAGCAGCCCTGGGTCTGGCTCACAATAGGCAGAATTTCAATTCTAGCTCATTTCTCTTCTTCCTTTTCCCCTCCAAGTAGCTGAAATGGTTGTAGGCATCATTTCCATCCCTCTGCTGAGGACCAGGGCTGGTTCTACTCAAAATTACCAAATGGGTAGTGTTTCGATGTGGTTCCTTCTTCTCCAGCTTTCCTGGACAGGGACATTCAGAGTCCTTTGGACTTTGCCATCAGATCATAGCACTGAGGCAGCACAGTATTAGAACCTAATGCCTAGAGTTAGAAGATCTCGATCCAAAGTCCCGTCCAGGTTCAAATTCCACCTCTGCCTCATACCACCTGTGCAACCTTGGGTGAATCATATATTAAGTCTCCTCATATGTTAAATGGGGAGGTTGGACTAGATGACCAGTCTGAAATCTTAAGTGAGCCTCAGGAAGGGGTTTTGGCTTGTGACTGATTAGGTTTAAGGTGGTATCCTTTCCAGGGGTTTTGAATTTATTAGGGAACTTGAAAAGCAAAAAGCTTTTTATACATAAAGGAATGAATGACTAATGGGAGAATTTCAGGCACAGTGACAGGTGTCTTGGCATGATATTTTTTGTTGGGAATCTTCCAAGTTCCTCTGGAATCACACCATAAAATTAGTCACAGAGGAAAAGTATAGGAGCAAACCCAGACCTTGCCCTTCCCTGAAACACTAAAAGGGAAGCATCTAAAGAAAAACCCAAGAGAGACAGTTCTCTCCATTGATGCAGAAGGAGCTCTTAAGAGGAAAGAGAAGAGCATAAGAGCCTACTTGCAGAGACATGACTTAGGAACATAATCAAACAAAGCCAACCCAGGAGAAAAAAAAAAACTAGATCTGGGAAAAAGGGGGAATTTCTTGAATGATTTAGACAAAAATGTGCCAGGAGTGGTAATAAAGAAAAAGGGAACTGAGATATGGAAACTAGAATAGCTATCAAAAGAAATGAGCTCCTTAAAATGTACTATAATATTTCCTTGTTCATCATGTTGTGAAACAAGATAAATGTTGTTTACACTAGAGGAAATTCATGGAGGAAACAAAGTGGAGAAAGGTATGCTTCAATCTGCATTAGAACTCCATCTGCTCCTTCTATGGTGGTGGATAACCTTTTTGTCATGAGACTCTTGGAATTGTCCTGGATCCTTGCCATTTTGATAAGTAGTTAAGTCATTCACAGTTGATCATCATGTATTATTGTTGCTATTATGTACAATGCTCTCCTGGTTATACTCACTTCATTTTGTATCACTTCATGTAAGTCTTTCTAGGTTATTTCATGATCATCTAGTTTTTCATTTCTTATATTTGGCACAATAGCATTCCATCACAATCATATAAATCATCTAAATTTAAGGAGAAAATTTCCCTGATGTTCATCTCTGTTGAAATTTTTTGATTACCTTTCATAACTCTTTCTTTTTTTCTCTGTATTAGTGCTCAGCATGGTTATTTAATAACTGCTTCTTGACAAACTGTAACAAAATTATCATTAAAGTTTGTTTTATAAAGTCAAGTCAACAATCGCATATTAAAAATTCCCATGTGCCAGGCACTGTACTAAAACCTAGGGATACCAAGAAAGGCAAACAACAACAACATAAAGAACAAAAAAGTCTTTGCTATTAAGGAGTTCACAGTCTAACATATAGAATAACTTCAAGATAAACACCAGGAGGAAGGCGCTTGTATTACGGAGAATTGGCAAAGCCTTTATGCTTAAGTTGGGATTTTAGCTCAGACCTGAAGAAAGCCAGGAGCTGGTTTCTGGCCCTGAGGAGGGAGAGAATTCCAGGCATGAATATCCAGTGAAAATGTCCAGATTTGGGAGATGTAGTGTCATGTGTGAAGAACATCAAGGAGGACAGTTTCACTAAATCATAGATTATATAGAAGAGAATAAGATGTGAAAAGATTGGAAAGTTAGGAATGGATCAAGTTATGAAGGGTTTTAATACTGAAAATTTGATTTTGTGTTTGATCCTAGAGTAATAGGGAGTCACCAGAATGATACGATCAGATTTGCGAATTTATAAGAATTTATATGAATAAATTTTTTCCCAAAAGTTTTCTGATTTTTCTATTTCTCATCCTATTTTATTCCAATAATAACCCAGAGAACTGGGCAGAATTGGCCATTTTTTATCCCATTTGACAGAAAAAGAAACTAAAGCAAAAAAAGGTTAAGGTGATTTGACTCAATTACCAGTAAGAATTACTTGTGCAACATAGAAGCAAAAGTAGCTAAGGGGATACTAGCCTTCTTAAAGGTAGGCATAGTATTTGTAGCATAGGGAATGATGGTTCCACTGCACTCTGTCCAGATCAGTCCCCAAGTGCAGCACTTTGTTCTATTCTGAGTGCCTTAGAGGAAGAAGGACACTGACAAGCTAAAGTGCATCAAAAAGAGAGCAAATGGGACAGCATAAAGTCAGGAGAAAATGTTATCTAAAGATCTGTTGAAGAAATAGGGATTGCTAGCTGAGAGAAGAGAATCTTGACAGAGGTTGATAGCTGCTTTCAAGTAGCTGAATGGTCTTATTCTACTTGAAGGGTAAACCAGAAGTAGAGTAGAAGTTGCAAAATAGCTTATTAGAACTGTCAAATGGGCAGCCTGGGGGGTCTTCATATATGGGCAAGGTGATTGCTTGTTTGAGGATTTGATAAGAGAGGAGATTCTTGCCCCAGATTTGGGCAGATTAGATGTCTCCATTTCCCTTAAACTTTTGGAAATTCTGTGACTTGCCAGAAGTCACAGAGAAGGGACTAGCAACCAGATTTTTTGACCCTTATTCCTATATCATGTCACTTTGGCCCCTTCTCCCATATCCACCAAATTCTTAAAGAATCATCCATAATCTCAATTTTTTCAAATAAGAAGTATTTGTTTTCTCTTCTTCTCATCTTCTTCTCATGGAAAAAAGAGGGAGAAAAAGAAAAAAAAACTCATGTAACTAATCTACAGAATCAAGGTACCAGTCTTTTCAACAGAAATGTACAAAGATGAAATCTTATTATTATCCCAAGAATAGGAATTGTCTCTTTTCACATGTCCTCTACCAAATCTAACAGAGTTTAGGGTTTTTGTTTTTATTTTATTTTGGGGGAGGGAAAGGAGTAGAATAAAACCAGAAGGATTCTCTCTGAAATGACCTAAGTTTATAGTGGACCTGGTCCAACCAAATGCCAAATCAGATCCCTTGTATTTCTATATATTTTTTGTGGTTGAATAACAAACAGGCAACCTGCCAGATTCCTGTCCTCTTCTGTGCTTAATTTGCCTCAAAGGAAATGCCACACGTGGAAGAAATACTCAGGGAGTACAAGAGAATGACAATTTGGCTGGAAATGGAGAGATGTGTGCATGTTTCACCCTGAGAACCACCTTATCCTTCTTCTCCATCATTTTATTTTGGTAGTTGTTGAGGCTCTCCTTCTGTTGTCTTTAAGTTTTTTTTTTCAGACAGATGCTGTTGCCATAGCTATTCCTTACAGAGTATAAATAGTTATTCTTTTCCCTCATTGTTATATGTGCCACCTATAAAAAACAAGTGGAATAAACATGATCCTGGGCCTCTTTGACCTAACCTAATCAGATTAATGCAAAAGATCATGAGAAGTTACTAAATTAGATGACAAATTAACCATCTTTACTTTTAACCAGATCTAGTAGAGCATTTGCAATGAGATGCAAAATAACAAGGAAAACATATGTCAGATTTGAGACTACTTCAACAGGAATTAACCCAGGAGACCATGTATATAAGGGTATGGGTCAAAAAGTAGACTTTTCCTTCTATATACTAAGCAGACTCTATTATATGAAGAAGTTCATATTACTTGAAGGTTCTTGTTCAAGAGAAAGTCACTCTTTGGTGGATATGTGAGCAACTATTATCTGTGTATTTTACTATGTGGGATAAGGAAGCAGGGGAGGAATAATCACCTTACTCCCAAACAAGGAAGGCTTCAGCAAGGAGATGAAATATCAAGAAAGGAAAAGACAGAAGAATGGTGTATCTGATGTTGGGTGCACCAAGATGGGTTTATATGGGCAAAGGTACCAATGAGTAACTTTCATGAATCAACAAAGAGTTCATATTATGCATTTCTGGGTACTTTCATGAAACATGGTACAATAGATATGGAATCAGAAAATACAGTTTAGAATTCTAGATCTTTCTGACATTAGGCAAATGGCTTTATTTCTTAGGGTCTCTATTTCCTCAACTATAAAATGAGAAGTTTGGTCTATGACCACTGAGATCACTTCCAGTTCAAAAGTCTATGAAAAGAAAAAATAAACACAAAAAAAGGGATTCTGTTCTTAAGGAATTTTCTTTTTGGCTAGGGAGATAAGATAATCAAGTCATTTAAATTCTTTTATTCCTCAGTTTCCTCATCTGTAAAGAAAAGAGATTAATGACAAAAACAACTCATTTTTAGAGTGGATGGGTCATAGGATCATATGTAATTTTATTTTAAAAGTTCTTTGTGATTTATAAAAGTATTTTTCTCAAAACAATCCTAGAAGGTAGGTAATACAGATATTATCCTTATTCTAAAGATGAGGAAATAGAAGCTCAGAAAACTTATATGACTTGGTTATGATCACATATTTAATGAGCATTTGAAGTCAATTTCTATTCCAAGGCCACCATTTTGTCCCCCCTGCTATGCTGATTGGATTGGACTAGTTGAACTCTAAGATTCCTTCCAGCTGTAACATTCCTTGGGCTTCTGATTTTAATGAGGCTTTAGAAAGAAGTTTTGAATAGAAACATACAAACTGTCCATATGTACAAGTGAATGGCTATTTAATGGTTGGATTTAATTAAATTGAAATGAATATGTTAGTCAGGGAAGATTTCTTGGAATGTAGGGCTAGAGGTTGGTCTATTTATGAGCATTCTTCTTATGAAAGTATATACTCTTTTATCTATAAGTGCAATTTTTTTTTAAATTGTGATAGCAAAGATTTTTAAACTAAACTCCTAGACACCTGTCACTCCTTTATTTAGTGTTCCATGATTCTTAAGTGCCATTTGTACTGTATTTTGCATAACTGCTTAACGAGTTGATAATCAAAATCACAGGTTGAGAATTTAAGATATTACAAATGACAAGATATATAAAAATGGACTTAAGTTTTCCAAAATATTTGTTATCATTTTCTGTTCTGTATAACTTTTACTGCCAAAGGGATTTTGATACATCACTTGTTAGTGGACCAGATTTTATGTGTCTGTGTCTCTTAGTAGTAAGTCACAGAATTCAATGATTAGGAAGAAACACATTCCCCACTGAAAGCAGAAAAATCAGGCCATTAAGAAATTAACTTATTTCCCATTAATTCAGTCATTAGACAACATTTTTATTGGTCTCATCTCTTTCTATCTGTCTGTTATCTATGTTTCTATCAACCTAGCTATCTATGTGTCCAGCTATCATTTCCTTTTTTTTTTGCACATACATTTAAAGATACACAGATTGTGGTAATAAATCTGTGTATATTACACTGAACTTCCTTTCCATATCAACCTTCTTCCTCTCCTTCCTAGAGCTGGGAAAGACCTAAAGAATATTTTGTATATTGATCCCCACCGCCATAGCAGTAGAGCCTAGACTCTTCATTGAATTTTGGTAATTGTTTGGTCTTTCTACATAATGAAGAATATATATTACATAATATATATTCTTTTTTTTTTTTGCTGCCCCTGCCAGGCAGACTTACCCACACAGGGCTCAAATGGTGTCCTTTATCCACACCTGTCTGGCTCAGGGACCTCCCTTGGCTGTCAGAAGGGAAATCTGTGCATTGAGAAAGGTCGATAGGCTTTGAGGAAAAAGAGAATTAGGCACACAGGTCTCATTTATAATCCATTCCAGCTGCTCCTTTGGTAGGGGAAACTGGCATTCAGCTTTGTTGGCCCCTTTTCTGTCGGGGCAGCTGTGAAACCCTACTTAGTGAAGTAATGGCAATTACAACTACTGCTTCCCATGTTGATGCCTTTCTTCCAAGAAACTCAAAGTTCTTTGGAGACATAACCTCATTAATCCATCCACATGAAGCAAGGAGGGAGGAATTCTTACTTGTGTGTGACTGAGGCAAGGATACAGTAAGGGTGGGAGGAGATGCTAAAAGGGACAAAAAGAGAAGAAGACTAGAGAAGATTCTGAGATATCTGTTGATATCATCAAGGTCATCTAATCAGGTAAGCAATAGAGTAGGGAGACTAGACTTTAAATTTCCATTCTGATGTATGACAATATCCACTCTCCCTGGATGAACTGAGCAACGTGAATAAAATGCTAGCTCATAGATTTAGAGCTAGAAGAGACCTTGAAGGTTATCAAGTCTACCCTTCACCCTTCCCCATTTTATAGATTAAAAAAAAAACAGAGAAAGGGAAGATAAGTAATTTGTCAAAAGTCCCACAGATAGTAAGCATCAGGGTCAAAATCTAAAGCCAGCTTCTCTGATTCTCATACCACTGTTCATTCTATTGTCCCATGATATGGACCCAAATCCATGTAATAATATAGTCCTGACTTAAATTAGTAGAATTTTACAATAATATGTTTTTGTTGCAGACTTGTCATTATTTCCATTGATAGATGAGGAAGTGAGGCTTAGAGAGTTAAGTCCAAAGCAAACAACTATTAAGTATCAGGTCAATTCTATCTCCAAATGCAATGGTCGTCTTACTATACTTTTCTTGTTAGACCTATTGAAGAGTGGCAAGATCCATAATATCAAGTCTTTTTTTTTTTGGCATTCATATTCTAACATTTTGAGTCCCAAACTCCTTTCATTCCCCTCCCTGAGATAGTAAGCAATTTAATATTGATTGTACATGTGTTATTATATTAAATATATTTCCATATTCATCGTGTTCTATAAGAACACACACATATTTCTCTCTATATCCATGAAGGCAATAAAATGAAAGATGTTATGTTTTGATCTGCATTCAGATTCCACTGGGTTCTTTCTCTAGAAGTGGATAACATGAATTATTCAGGATTAGTTCAGAAGAAAATCAAATGCTTGGAGCATCAAAGGTTGATAAAAACAGATTTCATTCATGGGACTAGGAACAAAACTTAAGATTTTATTAACATAGGGAATTCCTGGAGGAGGAAACTCCTTATACTAATGCAGCACCTTCTCTGTAAAGTCTAGTCGTGGAGATTTGCCTACAGCATTGAGAGTTTATGTAATTTGCTCAGTCACACAGTATGTATCAGAGGCAGAACTTGAACCACAGGTCTTCCTTACTTCAAGGCCAGCCCTTTATCTGCTATGCCACATTTCTTTAATGGAATTAGAAAATAAGTCCAGGAAAAGAAATGAAGGAAATGAATTAGATGCAGGTTAAAACTGTATTTGGAAAAGTAACATCTCATGAGTTTTTATTTCACATGCTCATTTAAAGTGCCTATAATTCTAGTATTATCAAATGAATTGAAACACTGGCACAAGGCTATCCTGGTAAATATTTAACAATGACTCTCTGGGGAAAAATGCATGCACGATACATTTTTAAGTTTAATGTATATTAACAACATTTTCTTTATAATTTTTCCAAGTCTAGACTATCAACGAAACAATAGGTCAAATGATAGGATCTGCTGATTTCTGAGATGTAAATTCTCCCACTGAAAATTTAACAATTGGCTCTCCTGAGTCAGTATAAGCTGGTTCCAGCACACCATTGACTGAAAGAAATGTAACATAAAGAAGCTGAAATTATGATGGAAAAATCGAATGAGATTCAATCTGGGAAATGTAAAATAATATACTGGGGAGGAAAATAACCCCAATTTCATGCAATTAAGTAGAAGGGAAATACTATACATGACAAATATTGCTGAGATTAGCCATGTTAGAAATAGGCTTTCAATGTAACAAAGAACCAACCATCAAACTTACAGTATCCGTCAGACATAATGACAGCTTTGTGTGGTGTATTTTGGTGTGGATGAGACCAAACTTAGTAATTCATTAATATGTACCTCCCAGCACTAGACAGCACTGTGGGGTATCTACCAAGCTCCCTGGGTCTACCTTAGGCTCTCAAAGCAGCTGTATAACACATATTCATTAGGTTCATCCCTTCAAGGATGGTGGTATGTTCTTAGGGTTGTTTAGGGATTGTGACTACACCATCTAATCAAAACATATCTTTGAGGTGGAATCTCCCTGAACCTCAGTTTCCTTCTGAAAGAGTTGGACAAGTTAACTACTGAGATCCGAGTTCTAGGTCTATAATCTAATGAATCTTTGAGTGGGTAAGGTAGCAAGGAGAGAAGAGATGTTTTTAGGGTGACCTCTGATATTTAGGAGCTTATGTTAGCATCCTATAAAACTACTGGTCCCTCTCTTTTATCCCTTAGTGTGTCACTGAAGGTTATTCAGAAGTACACATTCTATTAGAGGTTTTCATTGAAATGGTAAAAATAAATTATGGCACATTAAGATCAATGCACCTAGCATGTGCATTCTTAGCCATTTCCCCCAGAACCAATCCCTCACCCTACAGGTAGGACAGAAGCCTGGGCGGTCAGTTTCCTGACACTCAAATAAACATAGATGGGGTTTTCATTCTGAGTTTTTCTACCTAAAAACTTCTCCAGGGGGCAGTTGGATAGCTCAATGGATTGAGAGTCAGGCCCAGAGACAGGAGGTCCAAGGTTCAAATTTGACCTCAGATATTGCCTAGCTGTTTGACAGAGGCAAGTCAATTAACTCCCATTGCATAGCCCTTACCACTTTTCTGCCTTAGAATCAATATGCAGTAGTGATTCTAAGATAGAAGGTAAGGGTTAAAAAAAAAAACAAAAACTTCTCCACTAGAAAAACTTCCATTGATCCAATGTGAAACTCCAATCCTAAAGCCTTTTGGCATGGCATTCTCTCCTAATTAGGGCCCTTTCCTGCATGAGGAGTGGGGCAGAGTTATTCAGAGCTGAGAAAACATCATATCTCAGCTAATCCCATTTGAATATGCATCTAGCTTCCTGTTCTCTTTGGGAATCTTCACGTGGCAAGTTCCTTTGGGTTCTTCTGGTTCCCAGTTTTGAGAAGGAAGATGGAAGAGGCCAACATCACTATAGCTTGCTATAGGAAAAAATGAGAGAAGCTAGTGGCTTCCATGTTCTTATTCCCAATTTGCTGCATTAGAGACTTTAGAGAGTTTGCCCTTGGGTGAGATCCAATGTCTTCTCTGTTGGTTCAACTGACTTATTTGTCTCCCACTAGAAGAGCTCCTTCATGCTACTTTATCTAAAATATATTTTGCAATATGTAATTTTTCTGGTTTCTGCTTGGGTAGTGAAGTGGATAAGTGGGTTTTCATTGCTATTTGCTGTGTTTTCATTGTAGACTGGTATTTGGTGGGAAAAGGTTGAGCATTGGATGTATAGCTTAGGATCCTTTTTTCCCCCAATAATAACAATGACAAAGGAACAAAAAATTAGATTGTACTTAATCATATATCCTAGATTAATAATATTGAAGGGAATAGACAGATATAACTCTTCCTTCCAACATCCAACACCCATTCTCTCTGATGTCCCATCCTTCTGCTTCCTGACAGGAGTGAAAGTTCCTCTTGAAGAAGGACAGGGGGAGAAGAAGCTAGAGATGCCTACTTTGCCTCCCTTGGAGCCACACCAAATGGCAGCTCTCACCATCGATAGGTTTCTCTACATGTGGGGCCTTCCTAACAAATGTGAAGACTTGGAGTGAATGTGTTGCTGGTCTTTCCCAACATAGCACCAATTATTAATATCCATTCCAGGTGCCCACAGTTCTAGTCCCCAAATTCTTGTCTTTCCCTTTTGTTACGTTTAATGCAGCTAATTATGCCCCTTAAATACTGGGTAAGATCAAGGGGGTCTCTGCACAGATTGCAAACTGCTTCATTATCACAATTCCATCCACCAAGGAAAGGAGGACTGAACAGGCAGCAGTGAGCTCAGAGCCATTGCTTGAAATCCTACTTTTATTTTATATCTATTCTTTGTTCCCAAATTCCTCTTCCATCTTTGTCTACTTCTTATACCAATTACCCAGAGGCTCATGTTCCTGGGATATTTTCTCCTTCTTGGAACTCTCATGAAGGGGTCTATGTGCTATATATTCATTCACAACAAATATTAATTAAGTATTATGAATGTAAAAGCCACTCCGCTAAGGACAAGGACTATAAAGATACATTATGATAGGCCACTTCCATGAAAAAGTGAAAAAGTACTATATTTAGAGACAGAAAACCTGAATTCAAATCTCATCTCTGTTATATACTAGCTGTGTGACCTTAGAGAAGTCACTTGATCTTTTTGAGTTTCAGTTTCATCGTTGGTATAAGAAGATTGGATAACGTAACTTCTAAAGCCCTTGCAATGTTAAATCCATGTTCCTAAAAGAAATTTAAATCTAATATGGAATGTTTCTCAATGGCAGATTCTGCCATTTCAGATATTTCAATATCTAAGTAACATCTACATTAGTAGTCAACCTAGACAAAAGGAAGAAGGAAGAGTTTGATGGATATATTGGGGAGAAATGACTAAAAGAATCATCTTTTGATTACTGGAATGAATTCTTCAGAGGCAACTTAATTCTGTAGTAGTAAATTCAGATACTCTTTAGATAAACTGAATCTTGGGATCATAGATTTAATCCTGCAAGGGAATAAGATACCATTTAGTCAAACCCCCTCATTGTACACATAATCTGGGCTAAAGCCCAGATTAGTTCATTGCTTTGCTCAAAGTCACACTGGTAGTTAAGTACCAGAAGTAGCATTTGAACACTGGTCTTTAGAACCCAGATCTTGTGCCCTCTCCTTTGTACCACTTTGCCTTTAGAGAAAAGTTAATCTGATGTTTATAGCTATCCTGGGAGTCTAACCCTGATTGCCTGAAGGGAGCAGTTAGTCTGACTGGGATTGATAACTTTCCATGTAAAGTGGAAAACCTTTAGGCATGAGTTTTCTCATCTGTAAAATGAGGGGATTGGACATAATGGTCTCTGAAGTCCCTTCCAAGTTCTAGCTTAAAGATCATATGATCATATAAATGGGTATAGTAGCAAGAGAGAAATAAGAGAGGGAGAAAGAGTGTGAAGATGAGAGAGGAAGAAAGAAGGAGAGAGAAGAAGAGGAAAAAGGAGAGAGAGAGAGAGAGAGAGAGAGAGAATATCAATCCAAGAAACTTTGTGATGCCTTCTAGGTAGTTAAGTTTGGAAAAGAAATGAAGAGCATGCATGACACAGGTGTGTGCCACATGGGAGTGCACAAAAATAAGAGAAGAATGGCAATGTGTGCAATAGAGATGCCATCCTAAATCAAGGGGAGGTAGATGAGAACATGTTTCAGTATTCTAGAAAAAGGATTACTACTAACTGACAGAGCATGGATTTGGCTGTGGGATTGAAGAGATAGGGGCAGATCCAAAAGTTTCCGTGAAAGAAGAGGAGGCAAGACTTGGCAGTGTCCCTGATTTGACTCCATTAGTTTTGCTTTATTTTTTCCATCAGCTAAAAGAGCCAAAATTTCAGCGTGCTTTCACTTTATCTCGTATTTCATGGTCCACCCCTCCCTTCGGATCTGCTCAGCCTTGACCCAAAGGAGTGGCCTTCATGGTCATGGAGGCATCTTGTCACTATTTGGTCTTGTCTCAATCCCACCAGCCTCCTCAGAGACAGTGGATGCCAAAGTTCTTTTGCAAATATGTAGGGAGATGTTTGAGTCACACTCTTGCTCAAGTGGATACTGTATGCATTTTCAGACATATGACTAACTCGGCAAAAATGGTTTTAAAAAAATCAGAATAACATGATGTTCAGCGGCAACAGCAGGAGGAGAGTTATTCTTTCTTTTCCTCCTTGTTTAGGGTAGAGGGATAGGGGAGAAGGAGTGAAACTGGGGAGAGATGCCACACTTACTAAGAAGGACAGATAGACCTGGAAGCAGTCACCAAGTGGTGTTTCATTCAGGGTTGTTTTTCCTGGTCGGGTTCCAGAAGCTTAGGGACAGTTAGAATATTCCCCATTTTTTTATTTGCTGGATTCATTTCCCTGACCATCAGCAGTCATTGCCTAATTTAACACTCAAATGAGGGGGAAAAGAAAGAGGAGGGGAGATGACAATGCCAACTAGAAATTTAATTTGATGATCCTATTTTTGAGTATTTTCAAAGTGACACATGGGCACTCATGCTGGAGCAGTGAATATGCAGGGTTGGAAGTCACTTAAAGCATACTGACATTTAGCCAAAGCAGCTTGCAATAACTGGAATTTTTAAAAAACTAATTGGAGGTTTTCACATTTAGTTCTGAAGCACATTTTTTGGTCCCCTTGTGCCTTGTTTCCAAGATGGTAGCACCTGGAAAAACATGCAGCCTGATTTTTGTAATAGATATGAGCTCAGATAGTAAGGACTGCATTACACCAATTCCTTTGAAACTGGTGGTGATATGGATGGAGCCTGAGTGGTGGAATCTTGTGTCCAGGAAGAGAAACATATTAGTCTGTGAAAAACACCAGACTTAGACAGTTTGTGCACAACACACTGGACAAACTAGCAAGTGTCCTGTTACCCCTAAGAATCGAGGCCAAAACTTGAGGAATACAAAACCAGATAAATCCTGTTGTTTTCCTTAAGTCCTTTATTTTGGATAACTGACCTTGTGATTCCATTAATTCCTAAGTGAGAACTTTTCTGTGAGACTGATGAGATGGTTTTGCTTGGGGCAGTAGCGAGTTCCCCATATGCTTCACCAAACCAAGTGTCCAAAATCCATTTCCTTTCATTTTGACTTGATTAATTACCCTGGAAAGCCCCCCCCCCCCATTTCATCCTGCATAATGAAATGAGAGTAATTAGAATGGTCCGTGACTCTTTTTTCTCTTCTCCTCTAAGTTTACAGTATACTGTGAAATATGATAAGTTAATTCTTAAATACATAATTTTATGCTGAGAACAAGTATCTTCTATTTGATTTTCTGTACCCCCACTGGAACTTACTATTGTTGATTTAAGAATTAGACATCCAGCTTTTTTTCCCAGTGAAATTGAGGGAAAATGCCCTCCATCTGACATAATTGCCGTATCATGGGAGGGTTCCTGAACTTATCCCATATCTTAATATCTGTAATAACAGTGCGATTGTTTGAGTATCTGTGAATGGAGCGACTTTAGTCTGTACTTTGTAACATTGGACTAATAAAGGAATTGAAAATGGTTAGCCTCTGTCATTATCCAATACATAACTGTTTAAAGACATAAGTGGAAGAAGAAGCCAAATATCCAGGATTTAAAAAATCTTACTCTTGTGTAGGGAAGTCATTTTACCTTTCTGGGTCTTTCTTTCTTCACCTATAATATGAGGAGCTTAAATGAGATGATTTGTGAAGTCCCTCCCAGTTTTTGAGTACCTTAATTATTTTATAATCCTAAATATCCTTGATTGATGCATTTGAAGAAGGTGAGAAGGCTATTTTGCTAGCCAATTGAGCAAATAACATACCCTATAATTTATATAGGGTGTCCCAACAGTCTAACCACACTAAGACTTTTAGGTCACCCAATATATATTACTCTCAATTGATCAATCAATCAATCAATCAATCAACATTTACTAAATGCTTACTATGTGCCTGCCTAGAAACTAGGTGGCTCAGTAGATAGAATACTGAGCTTGTAGTCAGGAAGACCTGAGTTCAAATCTGTCCTGAGACACTAGCTTTATAAAGCTGGGCAAGTCACTTAACCCTGTTTACCTCTGTTTCCTAATCTATAAAATGAACTGGTGAAGAAAACGGCAAACCATTCCAATATCTTTGCCAAGAAAACTCCAAATGAACTCACAAATAGTTGAACACAACTTAAAAGTTCAAATAATAATAAATGTGCTAAACATTATGCTAAATACCAGGAATGAAACACAAAACAAAATAAAACACTAAAATATAGTCCCTTCCCTCAAAGAACTTATAATTCAATGTTGGGGGAAACATGGAAAGAAATTCATACAAATAACCTATACATAGGATAAGCAGGAAATCATTAATGGAGGGAAAACACTAGAATTAAGAGGCATTGAGTAAGACTTCCTGTAAAAGACAGGATTTTAGTTGGGACTTAAAGGAAATCAGAAAGTCAGTGGGTGGAGTTGAAGAGGAAGGATTCTCTAGGCATAGGGAACAACCAGAAAAAATGATTGCAGCAAAGAAATAGAGTGTCTTATTTATGGAACAGCTAGGAAGTCAGCATCACTGAATGGAAGAGTATGTGGTATGCATAAACTATCCCATTCTACATTCACTACATACAAATATGTGAAGTAGTGTAAGGGTTAAAAATGGTTTGACTAAATTTATGAGTTATTAAAAGGTTGTTGTGGTTGCCATTTATAAAAATTAAAGTTAAACTATGAGTCAATAGCCTGTTTAGTAGCTTTATTTACAGCAAGGTAGAGATAGTAAAGTGGGAAATATAGGAAGGAGGTAGAAAAAAATCACCTAGCTAAAAATACCCTAAGTCCTAATCCTAGTGCCTCCAGACTACAAATGCAAATTTCTCCAGTCCAGAGAGTGTCTCCAGTCAAGCATTCCAACAACCAAAAACCAACTCCAAAGAGGTTCAACTGCAAAAGGCAGTCTCTCACACCAAGGAGACAAGAGTCTCCAATGCATAAAGCCAAATCTTCAACAGAATCCAAAGTCCTAATCAGGAAGCTGAAATCCAGAGAGCCAAAAGATGCTGAAAACCGCTACAAACCTTCAGCTCCCACGAGACCAAGACTGCCAAGAATCCCACCAGAGCTGATGTTTCCAAGACAAAGAGCCGCCAAGAATGAAGAGCCCAGAATTCAAGAATGAAGAGAGAGAATCTCTCAGGCTCCTGCTTATATACAGTTTTCTCCACCCATCAGCTCTCCTCATCACATCTCAGGGATCAACCATAACTTTTAAATTTGCCTAGCACTGGGGGTAGGGGGTGAGGGGTTAAGGGGGACAGTACTTGTGGCCTGTCATGGTGTGAACTTTCTTTGTTAGTGACTTACTTCAAGTTCTTGATTGATTAACTTAAAATAGACCAAGGAAATAAAAATTCCCTTTCACAGTAGTAACAATAGTTCATATCACTATTCATATTACACCATGCTCCAGATTAGAAATTGAGATTAATTGGCACATCCTAGTATCATACAAGATTAGAACTTCTATCTCATCCAATTCTAAGTATAGCATTCTTTTCCATTTCATCATCAAGTTTCTCAAAATGTGAAATATAATAAAGATAACTAGAATTCATAGGGAAAAAAGTAGAAATTTTTAGACATCTTGGCGATCCTAATGATTCCAATAGCTTTTAGCATGGGGCATTTCTCAAATTTGGAGAAAAACACTGAAAAATCAATAGCATTATGAGCATTCAAGAGGAAATGTATTGTGCAGCTTTATGCTATTTTTCTTTTTGGATTTTTCTGATTTTTAAAAATCCTCTTTACTGGTCACTTGAACATTTAACTGGTGAATCCTACTGTCTGGTTATGGTACAGAATGCAAGACTGCCACCTGCCCTGACTGCCTAGACTTTTATTTGCCTGCCATATCATATCATCAAATAAATGTGGTATTTTTCATTCTAAATATATTTTTGTGAATGGCAGATTAAACATTAGCCAAGTCATTCTTCCCTGAACCCAGAAGAAGAATTAATTCCAGAAGCATAAATGTTTTGAGAGAAAATTATTCACTATTCTATTCTCAAAATATGAGACTGTCAATGAAATTCATGTGATGTAGCAGATAGAGGCTAGATTTGGAATCACCATACATGGATTCAAATCCTAGTTTTGTCATTCAATACCTGTGTGATCTTGGGTAAGTTATTCAACCTCTCTGGATCAGTTTCCTCATCTGTAAAATGAAGAAATTTTGTTAGATGATACCAAAGATCCCTTCTAGCTTTAAATAGTTGAATAGTTGATGCTTTGTAAATTCCTGCAGATAACCCATACCCCCCCATCCTTAAGGAATTTATTATCTTATATCATGAATTAGATCAATATACAAATAACTCTTATGAAAATTATAACACAGTAAATACCAAAGTGTAATGGGAAACTAAGTGGCCTAGTGGCTGGGAATAGATTCAGGAAGCCTCTTCTTCCTGAGTTCAAATCTGTCCTCAGACACAAGTATTAGCTTTATGACCCTAGGTAAGTCACTTAACCCTGTTTGTCTCAGTTTCCTCATCTGTAAAAAGAGCTGGAGAAGGAAATGGCAAACCACTTTAATATCTTTGCCAAGAAAACCCCAAATGAACTCACACATTTGAAAAGTGACTGAACAACAAGAAGTACAAAGAACAGGCCCAAATAGAACCAAATACCCCAGGAACTTGGAGAAGGTAGAATTCATTTATAATGGGGGGGGGGTGTCAATGGAAAGAACCATGAAAGAAGTGATGTTATGCCTGAGGTAGGCCTTAAAGAAAGGGAAAGATGTAGATCTATTCCTAGAGAGCTTTCCATGTTTAGGGGAAACCATGTCCAAAACACAGAGAAGAGAAAAGGCAGAATGAGACCAAAGATTAATAGTAAGTAGTTCAGTTTAGGAGTAGGAGACAATGAATCCATAAGGGCAGGTTAAAGGAGAACAGAATCAACATCTGGAATTTATAAGAGAACTCATAAGATAGGGTCCCTACATGGGTCAATACCATGGAATAATTGGATCATTTCATTCTGTATTGCCTCTGACTGGTAGAAGTTTGGGGGTACAAATGGAGATAAGTCAAATTTGTGATGTTCCTCATTGTTCAATTAATTTCAATATAATAATGATTAATCATCCATTATGTCTAAAATACTGTGGGAGATGTTGTTGGGGGTAGATTAGAAAAATTAATTAATCTTTTTTTTAAACATCTCAGCAATTGAATTACAGAGACAGACAAAATATGAAGCCAAGAACATAGTAGTTAATGGAGCAGGAAAGGAGAGAATGAAAGAACGACTATTCTCAAATAGTCTATCCACCACTTCACTTCATATAGGATATTCCATGCTTTGTAGCTTCTTTCTTAAACCTTGATTAATCCATGGTTGATATTTTCAATAGTTCTGTAAGGTAGACACACTTTCATGAAGTCTTGGAGAGTTAGAACTCAGTAGGATGAAAAAGGCAACTGGATTTGGAGTTAGAAGACTGTCACTTCCTACCTGTACTACCTTGGACAAGTCCCTTAATCCTTCTGGGACCTAGAAGGTGTTTAAGGCCCCTTCCAGTTCTAAATGTCCAATCTAAAGGGTTTAAACAACTGCACCCTGACTCAAAATCTACTTGCCCCACAAATTGGAAATTGAGTTTTATTTATTCACTTGTTTATCGGTAACTTGCAACGTGAAGCTTTTTACTCATCAATTCAGAAACCAAAGATTAGAAAAACAAACCTTCTAACTCAATAAGTTCATCCTCTCATTCTAGACTTAAAATTCCACAAACAGGCAAATCATCTGTCTTTGGAAGAAAATCCTCTAAAGGCTTAAGGGTTTGACATCATCAGATGAGCCTCTCAAAGAGCCCAGACTCTTGGGGGAGCTTCCCTACACAGGCAGTTCTGACTGCCTTGACGCAAGCTGACCAAAGGGATGCATGTGTTACTATGTGCAGGCAGTGCTCGGGTACTGTCTGGCCTTAGTCTGTTTCTTTTGTTTGCATGTTCTCTCGGATGACAGACCCTAGTGAAAAATGCTTCTGATATTAATCATCTTGGAAGGCTGCTCCAGACACATTTCAGCAGAGGTGCAGCGGGTTGTGTCTGCACACTGAACACTGTGCAAATAGTTCCACTTCCGAAAAACACATACTTGCCCCCAGCCAAGTCTTTTTATTTTTCCCCTCTCTGAACACAAGAATAGCCTGACTACACATTCTAAGGGCATTTGGGGGCACAGCCGCCCATTTTGCATGTACATATTTGTGGGCTCAGTGGGGTATGTACTCAGTTAATAGCAACACATGTTGGCAAGTGATCTCTATCCAGCTGGTGCCCAGTCTTCTTCCGAACACCGGAAGGCTTAGCCATCCTTTGACAGAGACCCTTGGTAGTCAGGAGACAGGGTGTGGTCAAATAGATCATTATCTAGGCCAGGCTAAAGAGAAAAGTTTCAGATACAGTGATCACAGATCTCGATATCTGAGTAATACATTATATGTTCATATCTAGACTATGAAAGCAAATAGAGTGAGGCTGATTCTCCAATCTAGGCTGTCAATGGTTATAGGTGAAGATTTTGTTGATCTTTCTTCTCTTTTGCACTTCTCTGGACTCTCCATTGGGTCAGTTTATATATATATATATATATATACTCCCACTGCTTGGCTGAGAAAGCCAAATTATCTCATCCTTGATGTCAAAAGTAGGGCTTTTTCTTGGGATGTACAGGGAAATCAGTAGCATACGCTCTCTTGAACAAGATGGTGGAGCATGTCAAACTAGAGGATTTGGATTTTGACTCATCTTTGAGCCAATGATATTTCCAAAAGGAATACTTTTCAGATTTGGGACTCTTGGAGCCATCCTTGCCCCAAGTGAACAGTTATTACCAGGAATGGAACTAGGAGCAATTAGTAGAAGATGAAAAGAGGCAGACTTTTCTGGATGTTAGGGCTAGACAAAAAGTGGAAAGGTTGGCTAGGGAATAGGTTCCCTCTAACCCTCACTTGAGACCTTGAAGTAAAGACTGATGGAGTGTGATATAGATTGTTTTTCACTCAAGTGTGGCTTATGTTAAATGACTAGAGACAGCTTCCAAATTCAACAACCCAACAGAAACATTTTAGAAAAAAAGGTTAAAATGCTTAGTTTGGCTAATCAAATGTTAATCACATTTTGTTCCCACATCATATCAGCAAGCTCTTTAGAAACATGGACAAAATATAGGAAGAGATTTAGAATTGAAAGGGACTTTAGACATCACCTACTCCAAACATATTTTATAGATGAGATGGAATGCCCTAGAGCTTAAATAACTTTCTCAATGTCATAAAGGTGGTGAGTGACAGTTCTGGGTCCTCAGACTACAAATCTACACTCTTTCAATTACAGCATGCCTGTCTACTATCTCTCTGCTGAATCACAGAATTTAAGAATTGAAATGGATCTTATCAACCATCACACTGAAAAGAACTCCTACCACAACATGTCACAAGTTGGATTATAGATTTTAGGAATAGAAGGGAATCACGGCAGTCATTAATTCAATCCCTAATTTTTACAAATGAGGAAACTGAAACACAGAAAAGTTAAAACACTTGTCCATAATCTCTCAGATATGAAGCAGTCATCCTTTCCTTGAAGGTCTCCAATGAGAGTGTCCATTCCAATCTTTGGATTGTTCAAATTACTAAACCTTATTTCAGGATTCATTTTGCTTCTTTGTAGCTTCCTATAGTTCCTAGTTCTGCCCATTAGAACCAAGAGAATAAATTCAATTCTTCTTCCACTAAGGAGCCCTTTTGAGTATTTGAAGATGGGAAAAACAGTGTTAGCTGTGATTCTTTTCCTTTTATGTATATCTCAAATACCACCTTCTACCTGAAGCCTTTCCTGACTCTCACTATCACCTTTCCCATTTAATCTTTCTATATTTATTCAATATGAATATGTATGTGTAACTGTTGTCTCCTTTAATAAAATATACATTCCTTGAGGGTAGGGATTGTTTCATTATTTGTCTTTTTATCCCTAGCACTTTGTACATGCTTGGTGATTGATAAATACTTGATGTTTGGTTAATGATTTGGGCTTAGAGCTTGGGCTTTTTCAATAGTGGTTCTTCCTTTGGGCAAATCTGTGAAATAAGAGATTAAGGCTTCATTGAGTAAAATGTACTCACAAGGAGAATCGGTGCCAAGGGAAAGCAGGCCAACACTTGACTCCCTACAGAACTATATAGCATCTAGTGTGGTTTCTCAATGGGATGCAGACAAGACATACAAAAACAAAGCACACCGTCTAGATGACTGCCCAGGGACCTTTGTGAATGGTGTCTATATGAGAGGAACATTTCTTCCCACATGCATTCCTTCTCCCCTTCATATGCGTAGCTTCACTAAAACAACTGAGTCATGTTTTTCAAGAAAGAATGTGGGTGTCACACTCACTCAGTCATCTGTGACCTAAAATTTTATGAATGAATTTTTTCAGAGCATTCTAAACACAGCTGAGCCCAGATTGTCTCTTGGGTGTTTTCATTCCAAACCCATGTCATTGAGCCTCCTTTTATAGTACAGTTTTCTATCTATTGCTGAACTCTTACAATTAGTTGAAAGAACTATTCAGTGAGAGAAATGTCTTGGAGCAGTAAGATGAAAGGGATCCTGGTGAGGATTAATCAAATTATAATCAAAGTCAATCAATAAATCAACAAGCCTGAATTAAGTGCTTACTGTTTACTAGACACCTGTAGGTGTGGAAGATTCTAACAGAAAAATGAAGCAGTTCCTACCTTCAAGGGGCTTATATTCTAAGAAGATTTTCTCACAGTTAGGAGAGCAGAGGCCAAGGAAGGGAGCATTGATCTAGGAAATCATAGAGATTGTGAGTGGAACCCATAGGACAGTAAATTTAAACACTCTTTCCCTGTGCAATGGTACATTTGATTTCATTGTTGCTTTCATTCACTGAAGATGATCAAGCATCGTGTTTTCCACAGACCACAGTTGTTCAGTATATTAGCCATGTATACAGCTGTCATGTGTTGATTTGGTAGCTGCCCAATTTGGCAATTTTGTGGCTCCTTACTCTTGAGAACCAGAAAGTGGTAATCTATCTCATTCATAGACATCATGGATGGCAGCATATGAACAGCCAGACCAAAATCAAGTAAGGGGATTCTACTTGATCTCTTATCCCTTCCACCTCATTTCTACACCAACAACTCAAATTACCAGGAGTGACTGAAAAATGTAACTTGATTAATACAAAGTTGTCAATGAGAATATAAACACCACCACCACAACTAGCATTTAAATGGTGCTTTAAGGATTCCAAAGCACTTCACAAATATTATCTCATTTTAGCCTCACAGCAACTCTGGACGGTATAGGCTAACTATTCCCAGATTATAAATGAGGGAACTGAGAGATAGAGAGGTTAAAGTGAGTTGACCAGGGTCACATAGCTAGTAGTTTTTGAGACTGAATTTGTATTCAGGTCTTCCTGATTCTAGGATGAGCATCTTATAGTGAATATACCATGTCATCATGAATAGAAGATTGCCCAAGACTTTAAGGAAACTAGACTAATGTCTGCCAAGGGACCTCCCAGAAAAAGGCTCTTTGAAACATGTTCATATATGAAGAATCATAAATACTAAAATATTTGAGTTGGAAGGGAACACCTGATTTAAAAATATTTTCTAGAGCATTCTTTATGGATAATCATATAGCCTCTACTTAAATATTTCCACTATATGGGGAGCTCATCACCTCAGTTGATAATTCATTCCATTTGGGAAAGGGAGGAAGTGAAGGGAAGGGAATTTCAGTTGTTCTGAATGACCTACATTGGCCTAAAGTCTATCAATCCATAATTTCCACTCATTGATCCTACTTCTGCTCCTATGGAGCAACCACACAAAAAATTTATTCCTTTCCAAACAACAGACCGTCAAATTACTGAAAATATATATCATATATACTTGAAAGAATGCTAGTTTTGGAGACAAGAGGTTTGAAAACTGGGTTCTGCCACTTAGTATTTGTAGGACCACAGGAAACTGACAAAGTTATGGCTCTGGTAGTACCAAAATAGTTTCTTAACTCTACAATGAAGGCCTTGGAGAGGACAGGGAGGAACAAATATGGCAGTGAAATACATGGACTCATTTGATTTCTACCAAATTATTCTCCAAAAAAATTATAATATAACACCTCAGGACAAATTCTGGAGAAGTATAAGCCATGAAAAAAATAGGGTGATTTAGTTTTTCAGCTCAAAAAAATTTAGAAGGTCAGCAGGTGGGATCTAGTGCACGACAGTGGAAGTAGAGCACAAAGCAATGCCATCATGGGCTGAAACTCAATAACAGATCCTAGGTGCAACTGAAGAAGTAGAAAAGGTTTCCAGAGCTCTCAACCACAGAGAGTAATCTGGGATTGGCAGGGACAAGGGGTGGGGTGGCACAATTTTTTAGAAGTAGATTGCAGGGGTCCCTTTGCTGGATCTGGGTGTAAGACTCTTGTTGTATTATCCATATGCAAATCCAGGTAGAAATCTGGAGATAAGGTTTCAGGGTGAGGAAGAGCAGTACACCAGTGCTTGTAGCCACAGGGGAGCAGGGAACCCTGGATATCGTTCTAATGGCTAAAAGAATGCTTATGGTTACTCACAAACCAGAACACAAGTCAGAAGATTATTAAACACACATCTTCTTCTATAATACCACTGAGAACCTCAATAGGATACAAAGTCTAACAAATTTATTATTTGAGAATGGTAAAAATAAGATTTGATTTATAAGTCAAGGGAATTAAGAGGTCTAGAGAAGGAGGAAGAAAGGCCATAGGCTTCTTCAGCAGTAACATTCCTGTCATGGGGGCCTTCCAGAAACAGAACTTCTGGACAAGAAGGTTTCTGTCCCCCTTCTCCCCTCCCAGAAAGTCAAGAGACGGTCAGCAAGCCCAGTGTTTCCTTCCCAAATGAACCTCATGCAAGTTTCATTGGAATGAGAGGTGACCTCAACAAACACAGATGTTTCACTTAAAAACATTTTTATGCACCATATTTTGTCATGATTTGCATGAGAATTAAGGAAAAGCAATGTGGTAATATTTTGTGGTCTTTTGGACTCAATGTCATACAAGCAGATCACGTTGGTTGAAGGAGACAGCATAGTTGAGAATATGGCAATTGTGAATGTCAGCAAACAACAAACATCATAATAGCTTGTCATGTCCCCCCAAAAGTTACAACAAAGGCAATCCATTCAGCAGTAAGCAGATGTGTATGGAGGAGGGAGGTATCAAATAACTAAGCTCACATAGATCACAAATGTCTTCTGGAAAAGACCTCTAAAAAGTAATACCTGTGGTAGAACATACACAATAAATATGATATTTCAAGAGGGATTTAGGAATGGATGAAATTTATTATTTGAGGATGATAAAAATAGGATTTGATGTATAAGTCAAAGAAGTTAAGAGTTTGGCCCAGTGAGGCAGAATCTGACTTCAGAGAAGATTTTAAACATAGATTTAGTACTTTTTTAAAAAAAAGAATGCTGGATTTGGCAGTTCTTTTCAATTATAGTGCATAGAAATTAGTAAGTGGGTGAAATAGCAGGAATTTCTCTTATAGAGCTCTCACAGTTGAATCAATGTTGACCTACTCAAGATAGTTTGAAAACGAGATCTTTGTCGTTAAGAGCATCAGAAGAATGCAGATCATATGTAGAGGTGTTTTCCCTTAACTAGTGCTACCATCTCAGACAAGTTACGGTCTCTCTCTGGTCCTCAGTTTCCTCCTCTGTAAAATGAGTATGGACCAGTTGATCTATGAGATGTCTTCTAGATATAAGCAGGAGAGTAGTAGAACAGATAGAGAACTGAGCCTGGAGTCAGAAGACCTGAGTTCAAATGTGGGTTCAGAAACTTACTAGCTATGTGACCCTTAGCAAATCACTTAAACTCTGCCTGCCTCAGTTTCTGATATGTACAAATGGGTTTGATAATAGCATCTACCTCCCAGGGTTCCTGTGGGGATAAAATAAGATAATATTTATAAAGAAAGCACTTTGAAAAACTTAAATTGCTATATAAATGCTAGCTATCATTATTATTATTAATCTCTTCTGAATGATAGCTTGATGACACAGGAGGAGTGGCTGGGCTAGAATCCTGACTCTAATATTTAATATAAATGTATGATCATGAATATCTAAATCCTTACTACTGAGCACAGAGGATTGCTATAAGAAAAACTTTGCAAACCTTCAAGAACCACATAACTGTGAATTATAATTATGACTTCTTCCCTCTACCTGTGCCCCAGATATCTGAAAGGAAAGACATCAAGATAAAGACCGAATAATACTCAATCATGCCCTTCCCAAGGCTGTGAAAGGTCCTAAAGGACAGGACAACTAGGAAACAAGACAATCTTCTGATGGACTAAAGAAAGCACTGAAGGCCAGACCAAGCACAAGCATTTCATTGTGGAGAACTCAGACTAGAATTCTTTCTCTCCCCACCCCTGCTACCATGCCTCCAAACTCCCTCCCACTGGCTTGCTCTGGGCAGGGATTGAAGTTCATCTGGTTAAATTTAGTTTTGTCCTTATTGGCAGACTCATTTCTATTGGCAAAACTAAGGTCTGTCACCTCAAATTTCATGGAAGATTTAGCCACAGTCCCATGACTTATGTGACTCAGCCATTTTGTGGTCTGTCCATTTAGGTCCTCACTTGATCTAGGGCAAGCATGGAAATAATGGCATTTAGGGAAAAGAAAACCATCTTGGAGATGACTTATAGGAGCATTAAACAAAGTGATGGATTAAAAAAAAACATCAAGGTGAATGCATGTTATCTATCACTTATCAAATACTTATGGAATATTTTTAGCACAAAGAAGAGCATTTATTATTCCTCATGAGTCCCCAACTAGTGTGTTCTCTTCAAAATCGCCAATTAAACACCTCCTTGGTATCAATTTGATCAGTTGATTTCTCCTCAATATAATTAACTATTTAACATCAATTAGCTTTTTACAAATGGAGATTTACTGAGAAGATATAGCAAAAACCAAGGTATTAAAAAAACTATTAAATCATATTACATATGGATAGACAGACAATAAGAGGAGAATTTGGGGAAAGGGCATACTAATTCTTGGGAATTCTCTCAATTCAAGTTTTTGGTTCTTAGACTCTTGCAGTTTCCTTAATAGCTCCTGTCTGCCATAAGTCAGTTCTATTTTCTCCTCAGAGGTATGATAAAACACCATACTTGTTCCAGGTTCACTGCTTCTAGAACCTCAGAATTTCTGTGTGGTTTTGATAGCACTCCCCCCTTTTATGACAATTCTTTAAGATGTGATCAAAGCTTTCACACAATGAATTTCACTAATTCCAGGAGGTATGCAGGCACTGTTCATCCTTGGTTCCAACTGACTGATTTTCAACCAATAAATCTTCTTATCTAACCAAAATAATAACTTTTAAAAAATGGGGTAAATCAATGGAGTCCTCCCTTATACTACTAAATATTCCCTACACTGTTTACCTTTGGATCTGGACAAATTGCTTCTTTGATTTCAGGATACCTTATTTTGGATTCTGAGTTGAGCAGCATTGTTGGGCTGAGTCAAGCAGGTCATTCCTCTAGGATAGTTCCTTCCTCAGGTCAATTGTTATGGCTACCAGAAGACTCTGGTATATAGTCTATTTATTGTACCTCTAGTATCTCTTCTACCCTATGAAGTTCACAAGGCAAAGATAAATATGATTTTGGTTCTCAAATAATGTATCTCTTCTCCCTGAAAATGCTCCAATGAACATATCAATAAATATAAGATTTTAAGGTGGTCCATTCCATTTCTGATACTTATTTGCCCAACTTCTGAAAGAAGAAACAAAAGAGAGAGAGAAATACAGACAATTCCTTTTGTGTGCTGTCTTCGTTAAATTATTAGCTCCTTGAGGGCAGGGACTATCTTTACCTTCTAGACTGTAAGCTCCTCAAGGGCAGGGACTCTGTTGCCTTTCTCTGTAGTTGCCACATATTAGGTATTTAATGAATCTTGACTAACTGACAGCACCAGGCCTTCATAGTCATATATGGTAGCCAAGGTGGAGGTATAAGGTACTGGCAATGATATCTGTAGTTAGCACTGCCTCCACATCTCACCAGACCCAGAAGCCCACTAGAATACTTCTTCCTCACTCAAAGGTCATTGGGAAAAGGAGTTCCTCTTCATTCTAGTCTTTTGAATGCTTATTCAATTCTGGCCAGGCAGCCAATTAAAAAGCTTCTCATCATCACTCTGGAAGCCAATAAGAAATAGTAAAACTATCTTTCCATGTTCTTAATGAGGAAGGAAAAGGTCTCTTCCACATGAATTTTCATAAACTAGCTTGCCATACCTCCTTTGGAAGATTTGCATGCTCTAAAGACCATTCCCCCATTATCTAGTCCCCTTTATCCCTTGAGCATTGCATGAAGGTCTAACATGGATACAGCATTAACATAGTCCCTGACTTTTGGGAACTTCCAATTGAATTAACAGGATTGAACTAACTCATATGAAAGAAAGAGTAATTAAGTGCTATGTTGTGTGGTTATAACCATATATGTTATATGTATGTAGAGAAAGAGATCACAGTGAACAGGTAGGAGAAGGTTTCATGGAAAGCTCAAACCCATTAAAATCATCTTGTTTTTTAGTATGAGATCAAGTTCATAAACCTTTAGTTCCTGGATTTCAGATTTCAATTCCAAGAAATGCCAGGATTCAAAATCTACATATTTCATACATGCTATTGCTCAGTAAGTTTTCTTTCTCTATTCTGGGCACTAGATGTCAGTAACTTGGGCAAAACAAAAATACAAGCTAGCCACAGAGAGTCAAAATAATCATGTTCTCCTTCCTTCCATATAAATACAACAGCATAGCAAATCAACATGAGACACAATTAAGCAATTGTGCAGAAACTTGGGCAACGTCAGTGAACTTGCTGCTCCCAATCACCACCACAAGGCAGTAACTGAAAGCAACCAGGTAAAATACAATAGTGAGGTACTGTCTGATGATGGTGATTGGTGAAAGAGAATTTGAGGCATCATTGAGATACATTTAATAGATCACAGATTGAGACGGGATGGAGAACTAAGAGATTATTTTTTGTACATATTGTGCTATGGGCTTCGTGTGCTTGCATTTTTTCTTCTTTTTGTCTAATTCTGATCATGGCAACCCCACCTCTGACCCTGCATCCTGTTGCCTTATTCAATAAAATCTAATATAGTTCCTGTTGCCTCCAGGATCAAACATAAAATACCCCTAACTTTAAAATACTTTGCAATTCGGCCCCTTCCTACCATCCAAGTCTTCTCATATATTATTTCCCTCCACATAGTCTGCAATCCAGTAACATAGGCCTCCTTGCTGTTCCCTGAACAAAACATTCCATCTCCCTATGATGCATTTTTACTGGCTGTTGCCCCATGCCTGAAATTCTCTCCCTCCCCATCTCCAACTCCCAACTTCCCTAACTTCTTCAATGTCTTGGCTAAAATCCCATGTTCTATAGGAAGTTTTTCTGATCCTCCCTCTAAGATCATTTCCAGTTTTTCCTGTGTATATCTTGTTAGTACATGGTTGTTTGCATGTTGTATCCCCATTTAAATTGTGAGATTCTTGAAAATTGGGGACTGGTAGGGTTTTTTCCTCTCCCCATCTTTGTATCCCCAACACTTACTATAGTAAGCCTCTCACACAGCAGGCACTTGCTGATTTGATTTGAATTGCCAAGTACTCTACCCATTGACTTGGGGGCTTCTTAATGTGCTTCTGGGAAATTTTAGAGTTCTTAGGAGAGATATCATTGCTTTTTGTACATGGGCAGCAAGGTGAGCTGGTGATATGACCAGATATGGTCAATTCACACCAAGAATCAGCCTTGTTTTTTTTCATACGTGGCTCCAGGTTGTACTTTTTCAGCAGATGTCTAAAGATGTCTGTATGATGCCTTCCCTTTCTCTAAAATTAGGAATTATTCACAGGTAATTATTAATTATTTTTATTTTTTTATAATTATTTTTTACTTTTTATTTTTATTTATTTATTTAATTAAATTATTTTAATTATTTTATTATTAATTATTTATATATAATATATAATATATTATATATAATAAATATATATGTAATAAATAAATTAAATATTTATAATTAATTGATAAATTAATCACAGACCCTGATGTGAGTTATATATGGACTTCCTTTTGTCAGAACCCACCCACATACCCCTGGAGGATGCCTTTTTTTTTTAAAGGTTTAGATACTCAGATATAAGCAGATCTAGACTTTTAACATAGGACTTTGAGTTTGTTTGGAAAGTAGCAGAGGAGTACTGTAGCCGGTTGATCAAAAGACCTGGGAGCCTTCTTTGATTAGTTCAGCCTGGGTGATGAGAAAATTCTCTGTACTTGTAGAGAAGTGGGTGAAGAGCCCTGGCAGTTCTGAGGCTGGGTTCATTGTATGAGCCACCTAACACCACAATGCAGAGGATGCAAATCTTCCATAATTTGGCCTTCCCTAAGATACATATATTCAAGGAGTCACTGAAACACTGAGAACATTATTTAACCAAATCTGGAACCAAAATTTCTATTAGAAATGGATAATTGCTCAAGTTATCAGATTGTCTTTTTTTTTTTTTTTACAAATTACTTGAGTGGTTTGAAGTGTATGACCCTCCTGATTTATGCTAGCTTTCCCTCCCCCCCCCCCAAGATGGCTTATCTGGTCTTCCTACTCTGTTTTCCTGAGAACAGTAGGACTAAAGAATACAAACTGTCAGACACCCACCCCTGCTGGCAACATGTCTGAGTGTAAAAGATAATTTTAATATCATTCTTATTGCCTTTTGTTGGCTTCACACAGCTGGAAGAATGAACTGATAGTCGTCCTGATTTGTTTTAAAGCTTTCATTCTGGCGATTCTTTCCACATGGGCTATTCCAGAAGTTGCGGCTCTTCAGCTGTGGGTAAAGTGAATAAGAAAACAAACTTTTAGACTTCTGTTTATTCTTACAGTGGTTGAAATTAAAATATTGTTGGAGAATTGATCCAAATAAAATATTTAATGGTTCCACTAAAAAAAGATGTGTATGCGTGGTAGGAGGATACAAGATAAATGATAACTAAATTTATATATTTAAGCAGCTGCCTTGGGAAAGGGGGAAGCTGCCACAGGTAAGGTTTTTCCGTTTATTGCCTGAGGGTAGAACTAGGAGCACAAGGAAGAGATATAGAAAGACAAATTTAGACTTAATGTAAGGAAAAGCTTTCTAAATTCAAAGTATCCAGAGATATTAAATGCCACACAATTACATCAATGGAACACATAGAATTAGATCGTGCAGTTTTGTGATTTTTAGACCATTGCTTTATTCAAGACATTATGTGATGCTGACCCACTCTATTTCTCTCCCTTTGCCTCAACCTCTGTGCCTCTTAAAATCTGTAACATCTTTGATCCTTCATATCCTTTAAGTACCTATTATGTCAGTGGAGAACAAACTCCCCCCCCCCATGTAAAAAAGGTTTTTTTAGGAAGAAATAACTTCAGCAAAGGAGAGACCATAAAATATTTTAACTCCTTCCTGAATCTTTGTCAAGTTTCACATTATATAGAGGTCAAACAAGGGTACCAGCATATGAACTATTATACATAGGGAGTTTGCTTGAGATACATATTAGCAGATAAATATAAACATTGAAAAAAATTAGGGCAAAGCCAAAAAGCAAGCAATTGAGTAACCCATACCACAAGTTTTCATCGGACCCAAAACAAAAGAAGATTGGCTGAGTCAACCCAAAACATAAATATTTGTTGGGGTGAGATCCAAGCATTCTTTAGAGTCATTTCTAACTTTCCCTGGAGCATTTCTGAGATGAGTTTGACCTCTATCATAAGCTTTGGGTTAGACAAATTCTAGTCACATAAACCTATGTTCAAACAATACTAATAAATAATAAGTAACAAAATATTTCCTCATACCTACATGAAAGTTTTTCTGGTCGTGTTGCCTCCTCCCACAACAATCAGAAATGGGGCTAGTATTCCATTGGCATGGGACTGTCTTCTCATTTATGGAGGTTAATGCCTCGCACATAGATGAGGGTTATTGTGGCATTGGGAAGGGGAGAGAGGTGTTCATCACTTTTTCCAGGTCTTTTCAAATCTCTGAGCTTTTCTATCTTCTGAATTAGAGAGAGAAAATGGAAGATGCCAACCTCTTTTCAGGTTTTTTAAGAAAAAGACTGAAAAGAAAACAAGATGACAGGACCTAGCAGTTGCTTGTTACAATAGAGAATTTAGGGAATTTTCACTTGGGTGACATCTGAGAATCTTTCTTTTGGTTGAGATGAGTTACCTCATTCACGATGACAGAGCTTCTTTATTCTGCAATGTGTGGTATATATTCTTCTATTTATATATTTTCTGATTTTTATTTTTCTAAAAACTTATAAAAATAGATTTCTTTGCTATCAGATATGTATGCTCATTGTGGAACTGGGGAGAAAGGGGTCAACTTGGATATAAAGTTTAGGGTCATCCTTTCCTCATTAATGAACAGTATTGCCTGACACTAAAACCACATCCCCTAGACCAGTGATGGCAAACCTTTTAGAGACACAATGCCAGGTCCCACCACACACCACACCCCCCCAGATGGAGTACCATGTCCTGCCCCCCACCAGGCATGCCCTGCTCCTCCCTTACCCCACTCAGGGGAAGGAGAACACACTCCCATTGGGCTGCTGGGCAGAGGGCTGGGTAAAGTAAGGAGTATCCTCAACAAGTATAAAGAAGGGGAAGGGAGTAGTCCAAGCTCTCCACTCTACTCCAGTTCTGCCACCTTTGAGCTGCCCACCTCACCCTGGGCACTACCATTGGCCTTCTGGGCAGAGGGATGGGTGATGTGAAAAAAATATCTTCAGGCATGGTGGAGAGAAGGAGGGGAGCAGCTCCACCTGAGTCCCTCTACCTTTCTAGTAACAAACTCTGGGGGAAAGGGAGGAGGCCAGCCACATGCCCACAGAGAGCACTCTGTGTGCCACCTTTGGCACCCATGCCATAGGTTCACCATCACTGTCCTAGACTAATAAAATTTAAAGGAACCTATAGATATATTTCTATTTCAGTACCTTCTTCTCTCCGACAAAAGCAGAGTGGATACACTTCTAGCTCCAACCTCTTTCTTTCCTGGCAGGAATTAAAATGCCCCGTGGGGAAATGTGAAGAGAAAAGAGACTAGAGATGTCTGCTTTGCTTCCCCCCAAGCAATACAATGACACTCCCTATGCTACAGGAGATAGCATTGCTACAAATATATTTTTATTTATTTTCTTAAATATTTCCAATTGTCATTTTAACCTGTTTTGGGTCATTATTGAAAGTATTGCTGGCAGCATGTTTGACTCCTACTCTATTACTATTGAGGGTACCACCATCTTCCCAGTTATCTGGGCTTGCAATCCAGGTGTTATCATCAATTTCTTACTCTCACCCATCCTTTATAGCCAATCATTTGTCAAGTCTTATAATTTCTACTTTATATCATCTCTCATATAGGCCTCCTTATCTCCTCTGACACTGCCACCATCCTGGTTTAGGCTCTCATCACCTCACACCTGGACTGTGGCAATAGCCTGCTGGTTGGTCTTTCTGTCTCAAGTTTCTGCCTCTCCTAATTCCAGTCTATATTCCACTCGTCTGTTGAAATGATCTTTCTAAAACTCAAGTCTGATCTTATCACCACCCTGTTTTATTAATAGTGCTTCCTATTGCCTTCAGGATCAAACATAAAATCCTCTGTTTAGCTTTCAAAGCCCTTAAAATATGACCCCCTCCTACATGTCCAATCTTTTTCAACTTAATTTTTCTATATATATTCTGTGATCCAGTGATGTACTGGCTCTTCCTTACACATGATACTCCATCTCTAAACTCTTGACATTTTCACTGTTTTTCTCCTGTTCCTACAATACTCTTTCTTGATCTCTTACTCTTGACTTCCTCAACTTCACTCAAGTATCAGCCAAAGTCCTACCTTCTTCAAGAAACCTTTCTAAATCCTTCATCTTGGTGCCTTCCCTCTGTCACTACCCTACAATGTACCCCCATATAGATCTTGTTCGCATACAGCTGTCTGCATGTTGTCTCCTCCATTACGCTGACCAAATCATTTCCTCATGTATAAAATTAGGAGGTTGTCTTAGGTAATGGTTAAGATCTCTTCCAGCTATAGGTCCTATGATTCAACATACAACATCTGAAATAGACTTAGTAATGGAGTTTCTGTACTTGATCCCATTAATGTGTATATCCCCTGATTGGCAAAGAGTCTGAGTCATTCATTCCTTCTTATCCTGCCCCACTCACTTCTCCCTGGTCTCCTTTAAGTCCTCTAGCAAGCATATACCCAATATGGTGAGGGCAGAAATTGAATTTCAAGCAATACACAGTTCTCTAGAGGCTGATTAATACATAGTTTGTACTTTGTTCATACCTTTTGACTCCTTTCTTACCTAATCCTTTCTCCTGATGCCCACTTTGCTATTTTTTCCACTAGTAAACACTTACCAGAATGAACTTTCTAATGGAAAGGGGAGAAAGCAAGTTTGCCAAGTTTAATGACACTTTAGCAGCTTTGATGAAAGTCTGACAGAGAAAAAGAGATTGAAATTGGATTTTTTAAAAAATGATGTATGGGTTTTCCTCTCCAAACTGTCCTCACTTTTTATTACCAACACTGAGTTATTTATTCCTGAAAAATAGAAATAAAAAAATTAGAAATAAAGTAGTAGATGAGTTGGCATTAAAAATATTAACAAATAGCTTCAAATATTTTAGTAAGGCAACAATTTTAAGAGTTTAACTGAATTAAAAGTAGCCAATATGGTTTCATAAAAAGTAAGCTGTAACAAACTGACTAGATATTCATGGAGATATTATTGCTGTGATGAGACTAGAAAGAAAGATATTATATAGTTGGGTTTCTCTTTAATATCTTTTAGTAACATCTCAGAAATTCTAAATAAGGGTTTGGAATTGAGGATAAAGTATCTTTTTGGATAATAAAAGAGGACTCAGAAAAGCAACTGAAAAGACAGACTTTTCTACATAGAAAGGAGTCATGATTGGGATTAGCCCTAGGAGTAGTCTAGAAATATACAAAAATAGTTGAAGTTGTAGGATTGGTAAATTTGTGAAGATAAGGTACATGCAATTAAACTAGAAAAGAATATTGTGTGGCCATATTTCAAAGGAAGTGTTCAATATAATCACGGGGGGAAAAGTTATATTGTTTAAATCTAACCTTATATGATTAAAGGCTATCTACACCCAGAATGTTGCCTCATTGTAATAGCTCTTTAGGAACAATGGAGATGGCTACAATACATTTTGGATTCCTGTAGGTCCTGGATCCATTTAAAGTATTCTTGTTTTGGATCCCTACAGCTACATCTTCTTTTAGGTTCACCCAAATTTGTATTTTGGGTCTTCTTGTCATGGCTTTGCTCAAATTACTTGTATTCTTACAAAATTGACTCAGTTTTCTATGCATTTGAGAAATTAGGACTTTATCAGAGAAACTTGCTGTGAAAAATTTCTCCCCAATTTTCTGCTTTCCTTATAATCTTCATTACATTGGATTTTTGTGTAAAATTATTTTAATTTAACGTGATCAAAAATGTTTATTTTATATTTCATAATGCTCTCTAACTTGTTTGGTAATAAATTCTTCCCTTGTCCCTAAATTTGACATATAAAAATATTCCTAGTTAATTTATTTTACCTTTTATATCTAAATCATTTTGACCTTCTTTTTTATATGATGTGAAATGCTGGTCTATACTTCATTTCTACCAAACCACTTTCCTATTATCTTAGTAATTTTTGTCAAATGCTGAGTTCTTATCTCAAGATATTGGATCATATATAACTTTTCTGAAATTCTATTTATCTCCTTAATGCCATTGAGCCACCCAGCTGTACACACCCCCATACTAATTTTTAAAAAATAATTTTCTTTAATGATGTTTTGTTCATTCTTTCCCATTTGGTCAATTCTGTATTTTTAGAAATTATTTTCTTCAGTTTCTTCTTGTGTCTCTTTTACCATATGGCCAATTCTATTTTTTAAAAATATTATTTTCTTCAGTATTTTTGTTTTTCCTTTACCAACCTTTGATTCTTTTTTTCATAATTTTCTTACATTACCCTCATTTTATTTCCCAGTTTTTCTTCTGTTTCTCTTACTTTATTTTTAAAACCCATTTGGAGCTTGTAGAGGAACTCTTGGAGGGGTACAGGTACTATGACCAATTGACATTTTTTTCTTTGAAACTTTGCATGTAGCTATTTTGACTCTTCTGAGTTTTGTCTTGATCTTTCCTATAACCGTAGTAACTATATTTGGTCAGGTTATTTTTGTTGTTGTTGTTGTTTACTCATTTTTCCAGTTTACATCTTTATTTTTAATTTTATGTTAAAATTGAACTCTGCTCCCAGAGAGGAAGGAGCACTATTCCGAACTTCAGGTTTTTCATATTGCTATTTTCAGAGCTAGTTCTGGGGCTCTGTAAGGTTTGGGTTCTTCCAAGGTGGTATGATCTAAGGAGAGATGCAGTCACTGCTCTCCCAGCCTGCATTGTAGACTATTCAGCAATGACAAAGACTCTTTTTCTACCCTAGAACTGTGAGCAGAGCTCCTGTTCCCCTGTATTTTCACTCTTTTTGACCCTGGAATTGTGACTTGGGCTCCTGCTCTCTTGCAATTGAAAGCATCAATGCTCCTTTCTCCCTTGGATCAAGATTAGAGCCCTTGTTCTTTGTGAGTAACCACAAACACTCCTCTCTGTCCTGGGTCTGGGAACAGACCCTCTGCTCCCCTGCAGCCATAAATGCTAGTGCATTAGTGCTCTTCCTCATCATAGGATGTAACACAGAACTGCATATGGACAATGTAACAGAGTCCTACATGCGATGCCAGAAAAAGGTCTCCTATAATCTCTTACTAATCCATTTTCTCATCCCCTTACCATCTGTGGGCTGAGGGCTGCTGCAACTGCCCATCTCTCCCCTTTCCCCTCCACCAGGTCCACTGCTAGTTTTCTGCTGTATGGCCTGTGCTATTATGCACTCCAGGCTTGACAACCAATGCAGTGAAACAGACCTTTTCTGATAATTTCCAAGTTGTTTTGGGATAAAAAATTGTATCATTCCAATTTTTTGTTGGTTCTGCTACTTCAGAACTTGATTTGAGATGCTATTTTAAAATTGTTTGAAGGGGAATTTGAGAGAGATCTGATGAGTTTTTGTCTTTACTCCACCCTCTTGACTCTACTATTATTTTAAAAACTAATATCAGTTGCTTTTGATAATTGTGGGTTTATAAATAGTTTGAGGTCTGGGAATGACTTTTCTTCTTCATGACTATTTTAGTCATTATTTCCTCTTGAATCTTATATCTTTTTTCCCAAATTTGTTATTATTTTGTTTAGCTCTTTAAATGATCTCATCAACAGTATAGTGTAAAATGTGTAACTTAACTTTGTTAGTACTGTCATTTTTATTATGTTGGTATAGTCCAGCTATAAGTACTTACTTTTTCTCTAGATATGTAAGTTATTGTTTACTTTTAAAATATTTAATAATTTCATCAATAAAGGGACTAAATGAACTTTGGTAGATTTACTCTCAAATATTTTATGCATTTTATAGTTATTTTGAATGTGATGCACCTTTCTATTCTAGGTTTCTGTTTATTATTTTTATTACATAGAAATTCTATTGATTTTGGTGGGTTTATTTTGTAGCCTGCAGTTTTGCCAAAGCTTCTGTCTCAATTGGTTTCTTTGCTGATTCCCTAAACCATCAAACTGGTAACATTTTGGCTTCTCTTCGCCTCTCATTATGTCTTTAATTTTTTCCCTTTAATTGCTACTTTAATTATTTTTAGATTTATATCAAGTAATAATGAGGAAAGAGTATGTTAAAAAGAACTAATGCCTATGTAATATAGTGTTTTGGTATATATTATCAGTCTTGTACTTACTCAAAGGTTTTTTCTAATATATTATAATAATCTCATGATTTGGGATAATTTTATTTTTAATACTTGAGAGGTTGATTATTTTTCTAATGTTGAACCATCCCTGCAATCCTTTTGTAAACTCAAATTAGTTGTGATTATTTTAACATGGATTATTATGTTTTTTCCTCAAGATGGTATTTAAAATTTTTAATTAATAGTCATCAATAATATTAGTCTATAGATATCAGATTTTGCTTAGTATAGTATTAATAGATCTTTAAATTCTGATGGAATTTTACTACAAATACATGAAGGTGCAGAGTATTTTTTCTTTGTGTTCTTAATTTTGTTGGCATATAACCACTTGGCAATTTTTAATAATTCTTTTTATTTTTTTATTTCATTGTGAATTTAGTATATTTTTATGTGATTATTCTGTCTTATTTTTTAACCCCTATCTTCTGTCTTAATACTGATTTGAAGACAGAAGAGTGGCAATGGCTAGACAATCAGTTAAGTGACTTGCCCTGGGTCACACAGCCAGGAAGTATCTGAACAGAATTGAAGTGAGGTCCTTCTGACTACGCTTGGTACTCCATCTAATATGCTATGGTGCTGCCCCCCCCCTTCTTTTTAATTATATTGGCTGAAGTTTTATGAATTTTGTTAGTCATTTCAAAGAACTAGCTTCTAGTTTTATCAGTTCTATGAAAATTTTAGTTTCCAATTTACCTATTTCTGTCTAGATTTTCATGAGTTTTCTTTCTGCTAATGTTGTCCATTCCTATTAAAAACACTAGAAAGCATAGGAATAGAAGGGTCATTCCTAAAAATAATAAACAGTATATATCTAAAACCAACAGCTAATATCATCTGCAATGGGGATAAACTAGATGCATTCCCAATAAGATCAGGAGTGAAACAAGGATGCCCATTATCACCTCTACTCTTTGACATTGTACTAGAAACACTATCAGTAGCAATTAGAGAAGAAAAAGAAATTGAAGGCATCAAAATAGGCAAGGAGGAGACCAAGTTATCCCTCTTTGCAGATGACATGATGGTCTACTTAAAGAATCCTAGAGATTCAACCAAAAAGCTAATTGAAATAATCAACAACTTTAGCAAAGTTGCAGGATACAAAATAAACCCGCATAAGTCATCAGCATTTCTATATATCTCCAACACAGCTCAGTAGCAAAAACTAGAAAGAGAAATCCCATTCAAAATCACCTTAGACAAAATAAAATACCTAGATATCTATCTCCGGAGACAAACACAGGAACTATATGAACACAACTACAAAACACTTTCCACACAACTAAAACTAGACTTGAGCAATTGGAAAAACATTAACTTCTCATGCAGAGGACGAGCCAATATAATAGAAATGAACACCCCACCCAAACTTATTTATCTATTTAGTGCCATATCCATTGAACTCCCAAAATATTTCTTTACTGATTTAGAAAAAATCATAACAAAGTTCATTTGGAATAACAAAGGATCAAGGATATCCAGGGAAATAATGAAAAAAAAAAACACAAAGGAAGGGGGCCTTGCAGTCCCAGATCTCAAACTATATTACAAAGCAGCAGTCATCAAAACAATTTCGTACTGGCTAAGAGACAGAAAGGAGGATCAGTGGAATAGACTGGAGGCAAGTGACCTCAGCAAGACAGTGTACGATAAACCCAAAGATCCCAGCTTTTGGGTCAAAAATCCACTATTCGATAAAAACTGTTGGGAAAATTGGAAGACAGTGTGGGAGAGATTAGGAATGGATCAACACCTCACACCCTACACCAAGATAAATTCAAAATGGGTGAATGACTTAAACATAAAGAAGGAAACCATAAGCAAATTGGGTAAACACACAATAGTATTCATGTCAGACCTTTGGGAAGGGAAAGACTTTAAAACCAAGCAAGACATAGAAAGAGTCACAAAATGTAAAATAAATAATTTAGACTACATCAAATTGAAAAGCTTTTGTACAAACAAAACCAATGTAACTAAAATCAGAAGGGAAGCAACAAATTGGTAAACAATCTTCATAAAAAACTCTGACAAAGGTTTAATTACTCAAATTTATAAAGAACTAAATCAATTGTACAAAAAGCCAAGCCATTCTCCAATTGATAAATGGGCAAGGGACATGAATAGGCAGTTTTCAGATAAAGAAATCAAAACTATTAATAAGCACATGAAAAAGTGTTCTAAATCTCTTATAATCAGAGAGATGCAAATCAAAACAACTCTGAGGTATCACCTCACACCTAGCAGATTGGCCAACATGACAGCAGAGGAAAGCAGTGAATGCTGGAGGAGATGTGGCAAAATAGGGACATTAATTCATTGCTGGTGGAGTTGTGAACTGATCCAACCATTCTGGAGGGCAATTTGGAACTATGCCCAAAGGGTGATAAAAGACTGTCTGCCCTTTGATCCAGCCATAGCACTGCTGGGTTTATACCCCAAAGAAATAATAAGGAAAAAGACTTGTACAAGAATATTTATAGCTGCGCTCTTTGTGGTGGCCAAAAATTGGAAAACAAAGGGATGCCCATCAATTGGGGAATGGCTGAACAAATTGTGGTATATGTTGGTGATGGAATACTATTGTGCAAAAAGGAACAATAAAGTGGAAGAATTCCACGGAGGCTGGAACAACCTCCAGGAAGTGATGCAGAGCGAGAGGAGCAGAACCAGGAGAACATTGTACACAGAGACTGATGCACCATAGTATAATCGAACATAATGGACTTCTCCATTAGTGGCGGTGTAAAGTCCCTGAACAATCTGCAGGGATCTAGAAGAAAAACACTATCCATATGCAGGGGACAAACTGTGGGAGTCGAAACACCGAGGAAAAGCAAATGCCTGACTAGAGCGGTCAGAGAAGAGTCTCTAAACGAACACTCTAATGCAAATACTAACAACATGGCAATAGGTTTGAATCAAGAACACATGTGATACCCAGTGGATGGGGGTGGGGGAGGAAAAGAAAATGATCTTTGTCTCTAATGAATAATGCTTGGAAATGATCAAATAAAATATTATTAAAAAATATAAGTACACTGAGACCCATTGAAGTTAAGTGAATTGACCAAAGTCTCACAGGCAAATGAGGAAAGGCCAAGATTCAAGCCCAGGTATTTTGTCTCCAAATCCATGCTCTTTACAATTAGACATCCCGCATGGAGGTATGACATATTTAATCATGATCACAGAATCATGGAACTATCTGGGTATTACTGAATTTTTCCATCTAATAAAAATTACAGCATCTGAAAAGTTTTGATTTGCCTTAATGGTATCAAAGATGAGGAATGACAAAGAGAATTGTCCTTAGAGACCTAAGTCTGATCAGTAAAGAGGAATTGGTTTACAAAGCACAAGTTATGGGAAAGTTGGGAGCAAGTCATACAATCCTAGAATTCATGAAAGAAAAAGGGGGAGAGCCATTCACAATCTGACTCAGATTTTGGAAGAGTGGATTTCAAAGAGTTCAAGGAAAAGAGAGATTTTAGGGTTTAAAATTATACAAGGAACTTCATCCAATCTGATGGGTACAAGGAAGAATCTCAAAATGGCTTTCATTTGCATGTCTCTAATTTTGAGTGGTTTTAGCAGTTTTCAGGTGTCTCTTAGTAATTTGGACGTCTTTTATTGAGAACTGATTGTTCATATCCTTTGATATCAATAAGAAAACTATGGAAAACCTGATCATACTCAAAAGTAGAGATTTCAGCTTGCTGCCAGAGGATCACAAAGTCAAAGCTATGTTTTGTTTTGTTTTTTTCTAGTAGCAATATATGGTGGCTAGATTTGGACTCTAAGGAAAGCTGAGTACCACAGAATCAATTCTTTTGAATTGTGTTGCTGGGGAAGATTTTTGGGAGTCAGTTGGACAGCAAAGAGATCAAATCTATCAATACTTAAAACTAATTCAGATTCATTACTAGGAGGTCAAATACTGATGCTGAAGCTTAAATACTTTGGTCACATAATGAAAAGACAGAAAAGACCCTGATGTTGGGAAGGATTGAAAACAAAAGAGGGAGAGCAGAGGTTGAGACCAATAGATAGTTTCATGCAAATGGCAGACATGAATTTGGACAGACTCTGAAAGATAGTGAAGGGATAGAAAGACCTGGCATGTCCATGAGGTAACAAAGAAACACACGTTACTGAACAATAACAACATATTTTCATCATTTGTCAATTAGGGAGTGGTTCTTATTTTTTATAAATTTGAATCAAATTCTTGAATATCATGGGAATGAGATCTTTATTAGAGAAAGTTACCACAAAGATTTTCCCCTACCTGTGCCTTTCTAATTTTAGTTACATTGGTTTTTGTTAACGATCAAAACAGAATGCCAGACAACTAATGATGAAGAATGCTACCCGCCACCTGATAGAGAAATAAACTAAATATACAAGATAAAATACACATTTTTAGATATGTTCAAGGTAAGAAATTGTTTTGACTGTATTTTTGTTTTGAGTATTTTGTTTTTCTTTTTACCCAAGTAATGGAGAAAATTAGAATGGGGGAGAGAGAAAACAATTTTTGATAATTTAAAAAAAATTCATTAAAGGGGGCAGCTGGGTGGCTCAGTGAATTGAGAGCCAGGCCCAGAGATGGGAGGTCCTAGGTTCAAATATGGCTTCAGATACTTCCCAGCTGTGTGACCCTGGGCAAGTCATTTGACCCCCATTGCCTAGCCCTTACCACTCTTCTGACTTAGAACCAATATACAGTGTTGATTCTAAGACAGAAAGTAAGGGTTTAAAAAAAATTCATTTAAAAAAATTCTACAGGGAAAGCAAGTCTAGAAGTGAAGGGATGCCCTTACAAGTAAAAGTGTAAAGCTACCAATTAGAAAATTCAAAAATAAAGGGAGGGGGAGTTATCTCTATAGACAACTCTGAATAGTCAGAAAAATAACTAAGGTTACAGATCTGTGTTCAGTAGTTCTCAATTCCCTCTCTACAGTTTCAGGCTTCTTGTAATATCCCTAACCCAATTCCCCAAATTATCTTTCCTGTCTGGAAATTACTTCAAGCCTTAGGACTGTGCTATTTATTTAGAGATCTTTTACTTCTGTCCCTGGAATACTCAGACATCTTCATGGGATAGGCACAAGAACTAATACAAATCTTTTTATCTACTAGCAAATGTAAATGCAAAAATGAGGGTAGCTGCCTCCACAATCAATCAATTAGCCAGCATTTGGTTTTCCAAACATGCCTACTAGGTGTTAGGAACTGCACTAAGGTCGATGGATACACAGAGAAAAAGCAAAACATTCTCTGTTCTGAGGGAGGCTTATACGTGTGTATATGCTTATACATTATATAATATATAATTTACAAATATGATTATATAACTAATTTTTGTTTTTATTGTTGTTCATTCAATTTAGTCGTATCTAACTCTTTATGACCCCATTTGAGATGGTTTATCATTTCCTTCTCTAATTCATTTTACAAATAAGGAAACTGAAACAAAGCATAAAATGCCAAGCATACAGAGGTTAAATGACTTGTTCAAAGTCACACAGCTAGTCGTGTCTGAGGCCAGATTTGAACTCAATTGCCTCTATATTGTACACACTCACAAATACACAAACACTAGCTATCTCAGACTTGGGGGGGGGGCAGTTAAATGATGCAGTAAATAGAACACTGATCCAGGAATCAGGAAGACTCATTTTCCTGATTGCAAATCTGACCTCAGACCCATTATAGTTATGTGACTCTGTACATGTCCCTTAACCTCTGTTTGCTTTAATTCACTGGAAAAGTAAATGGCAAACCACTCCAGCATCTTTGCCAAGAAAATCCAATGGATAGTATGGTCCATAGGGTCACAAAGAGCCAGATACAACTGAACCAATGCACAAAAATATATGAGATACATACTAAATAGTTATAAGGTAATCCTAGAGGAGAGAGCACACACTGTCGGGAGGACTAGAAAAGGCTTTGTACAGAAGTTAACAATTGAGCTATTGAAGGAAACCAGGAAGGAAACCAGGAAGCAAAGGTAAGGGGAAGATGTTCTAGGCATGGGTCAGAGTGGGTGCAAAGACACAAAGATGGGAGATGGAGCCTTGTGTGTGAAATAAGCAAATATTCCTAATTCTTTGCTCTCCTCACAACACTTCAGTCAAAGTTTGCCCTGCCAGCAAACTCCTTTCTCTGATGATCCATAGGCAGACATACCCACAAACTTTTCCCGCTTACTTGCTGTGCCTTACTTTACTGATACATCCCTCTCGTATCAGCCACGTTCCTCTCTTACCCATTCTCCTTCTCTCGTCACAGATGCTGAAAACTACACCATTGATCTCACACCCTCAATAGCTCATGGCTCAGTCATCATAAATCTCCTGGGGCAAATTCCCTAGCCATAAATAATTCCCTGATTATCAGAGTTAGAAGAATTTTAGAACATTTTGTTGCATCAACGACCCACTCCAATACGCACAATACATTTTTGCATTAACCGCAAAGATAGTTTTCTAGTCAGACTATCAAAATTATTGTTAGAAAGCATGCATATAGCCTTTCTTAGGTACCCATTGTGGGGGGCACTTGGGCTGAGCACTTAACACAAATTTTCAGATGGCCACATTTCTTTCCCTCTGGGGAAATCAAATCTAAAATCAATGACAACATGAACATCCTAGTGTAAACAACAACATGGAAATAGGTCCTGATCAAAGATACAAGTAATACCCAATGAAATTGCACGATGGCTTCGGAAGGGTGGGTGGAGGGGAGGGAGGGAAATAATGTGATTATTGTAACCAAGGAATAATGTTCTAAATTGACTAAATAAACTTATTCAAATGGAAAAATAAAATAAAATAAAATCAATGACAACATAGTGACTCATAAACAAAGAACATATGTTGGTTATATGACAGAGGTTAAATGATGTTTATAGATTACATTCTGCTGGTTACAATGAGTCCTGGAACACAAGACAGTCTTTTCAATGAGATCCATTGACAAACAAAAAGAGATTTGTCCAGTCATTTAAAGAAGAAAAACCAAGTGGATACATACTGTTCGTTTTATGAAATGTGGTTGGATGGGTCACCAATAGGTAGTCCATCAAAATGTTTGTCTTGGAAAGAGTTCAGAAGCAAAATCAATTGGGCCTAAAACTGAATAGGAGAGAACTGGATTGAATTTGAAAAAAAAACAACAACAACAACTATTCAATACTTAGATCACCTCAAACTTCTTCCTGCCATCAAATTCCATCTTTTGAAAAATACTCATGTAATATGGATATGAATTACTGAAGATCACAAAACATTTCAGATGACCCAAAGTAATGAAAAGATATCGGGCAGGTTAGGCAGGTTATAAAATGTTTCCATCTATGACTTGTGTGCTAAAAGTCTTTTTTTAAGACCTTAACTTCCATTTCAGAATCAGCACCATGTATTGATTCCAAAACAGAAGAGAGTGGTGAGGACTGGGCAATGGGGGTCAAGTGACTTGCCCAGAGTCACACAGCTAGGAAGTGTCTAAGGCCAGATTTTAACCCAGGATTTCTAGTCTCTAAGCCTGACTCAACCCATTAAGCCACCCTGTCTTTTAAAAAACATGTTCAAGGGCATGCATGGCCATAATAGGAAATGAGCCAGTCACATCTTAAAAAAGCAAAGGATAACAAATGGGTAGGCTGAGTATTGCATTGGCAGACACACAATATTTTTTAAAAGTCTCAATGAGAGGCTTCTAGAGTGTTGGGGCATATCCACTGGAGAGGATCATAACCATAAATTTTGTGTGTAATACATGTGTGTCATGCCAGAGTTCATGGCCTGAAACCAAAGGGTTAGTTATAATTTGGTCCAGTGTATCCTGAGATGCAGTTTTTAATAGAAATGAGCATTTCAGAATTTGCTTCTGCAATTCTCTTGTTCTTCATTAATATCTTAGAAGAGAGAGATCATTCTTTTTCTTCTATTGCTTGGATGGTAGGGTGAATACAATTATTTTGGTTGACTAGTTTCAATTTGTGAAATAGAGGAATGTGGATTCACAATTAGTAGGTAATTTAGAAGCCATCTAGTCCAAATCTCTACCCAGTATTCCTTCAATAGCATCTCTGACAAGTGGTCGTTTTCCAATGCCTCAAACAGTGCTGGTTTAGAAGTCACTCAACTCTTTTTTTCCTTTTCAATAAGAAAAAAAAGTTTAGTTTCCTTAAAGGCAGGAGATTTCCATAGAGCTATTTGATATGTCATAGGCTTTAGAGCTAATCCAATTCAACATCATAATTTTACAGGTGAATAAACTGAGTCCCAGAAATTTTAAATAACTTGTCAATGTCATATACCTAGTAAGCAGCAAAGTTGAGATAAGAGCCTACTTCCCTGGGTCTAAATCCATGCCCTTTTCATTGTAGTATAATTTGTACTGATGCTTAAATAACTTTGAGAGAAGGTGGATATAAAGAAAAAAAGAGGGAATGAGAGTGAAAGAGGAAGGAAGAAGAATGAGGAGGAGGAGGAGAATGAGAAGAAGAAGAAGAAGAAGAAGAAGAAGAAGAAGAAGAAGAAGAAGAAGAAGAAGAAGAAGAAGAAGAAGAAGAAGAAGAAGAACAAGAACAAGAACAAGAAGAACAAGAAGAACAAGAACAAGAACAAGAAGAAGAAGAAGAAGAAGAAAGAAGAAGAAGAAGAAGAAGAAGAAGAAGAAGAAGAAGAAGAAGAAGAAGAAGAAGAAGAAGAAGAAGAAGAAGAAGAAGAAGAAGAAGAAGAAGAAGAAGAAGAAGAAGAAGAAGAAGAAGAAGAAGAAGAAGAAGAAGAAGAAGAAGAAGAAGAAGAAGAAGAAGAAGAAGAAGAAGAAGAAGAAGAAGAAGAAGAAGAAGAAGAAGAAGAAGAAGAAGAAGAAGAAGAAGAAGAAGAAGAAGAAGAAGAAAGAATGAGGAGGGAGAAAATGGGAGAGAGAGAGAGAGGGGGAGAGAGACAGACAGACAGACAGACAGAGAAGCAGGATTGGTTGTCAGCACTGAAAATCACAGAGCTGCACCTTCTCTAAAACCAGGCCATGAGAACTAATCTTTTACAAAGCAGCAAACTGTTTCAAAAGTGCATTCCTTTCTATGAAACGCTGTGAAAATGTGCTTTGGACTGTGGAGTAGATTTGGGAGAGTTTGGACCTGCATTTAAAGAAAGGGCCAAAATTAAGGTCGGGTGTCATAAGTTTAACCTGACAGCCGCTGGATGGGTTCGCTTGGGTAAATGGTTTTCTAATTGACAGCTTTAGACCCTGGCAACTGCAACAAAATTAGAGTCCAAATCCTTTCGAAGGACTGTATCGCTAAAAGCTGTGTTAATGCGCTAGATTAAATGTACCGAAGCTGAAATAGCCCCACAGCCCACCGCTGTGTTGGTGGTTGACTTAAAAGAAAAAAAATTAACTGTTTATTTTGATTGCTCTAAGTGTTGCAAAACCTCCTTGCCATCATTCCAAATTCCTGACCCCACTTCTCTGGGTTTTGCTCATTCATTTACGTTTCTCTTCAGTGTTTCTCTCTCAAAGCCTCTTAAAGTCTTTTTCGTGGTTCAGAAAATAAAAACACTCTTTGTGGGATAAGATTTAGCTAAAATTGTAGCAGCTTTTAAGGATTCCCATTTCTCCTTGCATTTATATAGTGCTTTCACACCCATGATCACATTATCTCTTTGCCTGGCACAGAATAAATGCATATTAACTGACTCACTCTGAAGCCCCAAGAACCATTCCTATGCAGTACTGAGTGATCATGGGCCATTTAGTTACACTCTCATTTTTTAGATGAGAAAACTGAGACAAAAAATGTTTAACTAATTTTGTCATGTCACACAGTTAAATGTGTCAGAGGTGGGACTGAAAATGTAGTCTTTCCTTATTCCTTTATTCTACCTACTTTCACTTTCTTTATAGGTAGAATTCAAGCACCATCTTAAAGAATTCAAAAAAGAGAAGGCAGAGAAAACATTGTACTGGAGTCAAATGATGCCACTCAATTGGTGTGTATGCATGTGTATTTTCTTTTCATTAACCAGATGATTTGAAGGATGATTAATTTAGAGAAGAAAACATCCTGGAAGACAGGAAAAATGACTTCTAGTACTTGACTAGATGTTATGTGAAAGAAGAATTAGTTATATTCTGCGAGATCCCAGAGTACAGAACGAGGGCCAATGGTTGGAAGTTACAAGGATGTAGCCTATATACTCCTCCATTGGTATCCATGCAGTATTAAGAGATTATTGGAAGGAAATAGCATTCCATAGGATAAAATGGCATAAATAGATTATAATCTGGCCCATTGGGATGGGGGCTCAAATGGATGAAATCATAGAGCCATCAGAATATTAAAGCATACAGATAAACTCTAATGGCTGGCTCAAAATGGCTCCTGATGTATTGAACTCTCCATTGTTTGAGGTATTTAAACAAAAACTATATGCTCATTCATCAGTGATGATATGGACAGGGATAATACTTTGAGGAGAGCTTGGATTATATGACTACTGAGATGCATCATAATACTGCAACTCTTTTCTCTTTCTTTCTTTTTAAACTCTTACCTTCCATTCTAGAATTAGTACTATTTATTGGTTCTAAGGCAAAAGAGCTGTAAGAACTAGGCAATGGGAGTTAAGTGACTTGCCCAGAGTCATGCAGCTAGAAAGTGTCTGAGATCATATTTGAACCCAGGACCTCTTGTGTCTAGATCTGGTTCTCCATCTATTGAGACACATAGCTGCCCCCTTAACACTGCAATTCTATAATTTATTTTAGAATTCTATGCAAGAAACATTTAATTAAATAACATTATTTATGTGTACATAGTAGTTTAATATATATCTATATGGTGCTAAACAAAGCTCAAACAGAAAAATAGAGAAAGGAGTATATTAGGAATAGACACAATTTTGAATTGAGTATGCCTATCATATTCCTAGGACTAAGAAAAAGGGAATTTTTTTCCTAAAAAAGTACTTGTTTTTAGCGACTAATATATGAAAGGGAGTGTTTTTCAGAATAAGCAGTCAGTTGAGAGGACTCAGAACAGAATGAAATTCCTTCCTGGGCAATGTCAAGATTTCCCTCTTTTACTAAATTTGTCCCACACGCTCATTAAAGATTAGTTTGTGGACAGGAAGAAAAATGCTATTTTTTTATTTCAAACCTTCTTGCTCGCCTGAGTCTAATTCACTAGCCACAGACCTATCCCAGTCCCACTTCTTCCAAGATACTCAAAATAAAATTTACAACACTCACAAATTTTTATAATTTATCATGGTAACCTACGCTCTGTTTGGGGCTCGAATGTTAAGTTTTTAACATTGCTCAAGCATCATGTGGGAACAATAGACCCACAGTCACACCCCTAGTACATTCCAGGGGGAATCAAACCCAGAATAGTAGGATGAATACAATTATATGCTGGAAGTGGTTCACGGTCCTATTGTACTGTTGTAAACAACAGTTGTTCAAAATAGATTAAAGAAATGTAGGCTCTGTAACACATGTCTACCTGGCTGACTTTTTTTTTCCTTCAATTATCAGGAGATATTTAATGAGAAAGCTTGAAGTGGGGAATATGGATGAGTCCTCTGAAAAGTTCTCAAGCCAAGGCAAATCAAAGGGGGTGGAGAAAAGGGGCAAGGGATCAACCAAAGATTAAAACATCTAAAAGGGAAATCAGTAATTTTGGAACTCTGGAGATGGAAACAATTAGAGACTAGCTGGCAACTGTCAAGTATCAATAAAAGAAGGATGCAATTTTTAATAACTCAAAAATAGAGCATGCTGGTAACATGTTAAGAATGGGGCTGGGGACTGGGGGAAAGGGAACAGCAGAAGTGAAATAGTCATCAAATCTGTTAATAATTACTCTCTTTGCCAATGCCAGTTTGCTCATCTTCCATTGCTTTCTCCTAGTGCTATTGCTATACCCCAATCATTGTCTTGGACCAAAGCACACCTCGGCCACCAAAGTTTCACACTAAAGAGCCTCCAAACCAGCCACCACTCTTCACTCAGCCATTCACCTAGCTGGGTCTAACATTTGTTGGTTGTCATTGTTGCTGTTCAGTTATTTTGGTTGTGCTTAACTCTTCATGATCCTTTTGGGATTTTCTTGGCAAAAGATACTGGAATGGTTTGCCATTTCCTTTTCCAGCTTATTTTACAGATGAGGAAACTGAACAAGAAGGGTTAAATGACTTGCCCAAGGTCCTATAGCTAGCAAGTATCTGAGACCACACTTGAAATCAGGAAGATGAGTCTTTTTGACTCTAGGTTGGGCATTTTATCCAGTCTCACCTACCTGCCCATTCAGTGTAGGCTAGCACCTAGCATTTACATATTTTTAGTTTTGCTTAGCAGAGTGTCTGGGCATATAGTTGGCATTTAATAAATGCTTATTCTCTTCTTTCCTCACCCCCATCCCCCATCCTCGCCAACCCTGGGAGATAGGTGCTATTATTACATCCATTTTATAGTTCAGGAAACTGAGGAAGGCAAAAGCTAAGTGATTTGCACAGGTTCACCCAGCTAGTTTGTGTCTAAAGTTGAATTTGAATTGAATTCTTCCTGATTCCAGGTTCAGTAGTCTATTCAGTGTGCCACCTAAATGCAGGATTTCTATTCTCAAGAAGCAATAAAGACATTTAGCTGGACTGGATTATATCAGAACAAAGCTTTGTTTACAAATTGTCCATCCAAACTATACCCAAAGGACTATAAAACTGTATATACCTTTTGATCCTATAATACCACTTCTAGGTTTGTATACCAAAGAGATCATAAAAAGGGAGAAAGACCTACTTGTCCAAAAATATTTATAGCTGCTCTTTTTGTGGTGGCAAAAAAATGGAAATTGAGTATGTCCATCAGTTGAGGAATGGCTGAACAAATTGTGACAAATGATGGTGATCGAATACTATTGTGCTATAAAAATGATAAGCAGTATGATTTCAGAATAAGCTGGAAGGACCTACATGAATTGATACAGAACAAAATGAACAGAACTAGGAGAACATTGTCCATAGTAACAACAATATTGTGAAATGATCAACTGTGAAAGATTTAGCTGCTCTTGGCAATTATCTGAGACAATTCTGAAGGTTTATAACAGGGAATGTTATCCACCACCAGAGAAAGAACTCTTGGAGTAAAATGCAGATCAAAGAATACTATCTTTCACATTAGGGTTTATTTATGTTTTATTTTAGAGTTTTGGTTTTATATGAGCATTTTCTTACAACAATGACCAACGGGGAGGTATATTTTGCATGATAATACATGTATAACCCAGATCAAATGGCTTACCATTTCTGAGGGGGGAAGAAAGGGAGGCAATGCAACAATTTGAATCATCATTTTGGAAAATGTATGTTGAAAATTATTATTACATGTAAATGGGAAAATAAAATATCTTTGAATAAAAAAAAATTGTCCATCCAGTTTCTGAAAGGTCCTTTCATAGTTCAGAATAGTGCTCTCTTGGGGTAAATCTAGGTTACAAGAATGTCTCCTTTTCCATGGTTCTTAGTAATAATGTTAGTCAATACACATTTATTAAAGTATTTGCTATTTATCAAGTACTGTGACTATGTTCTGAGGATATAAAGAAAGGGGAAAAATGAAGTCCCTGTTTTCAAGGAGCTCACATTCTAGTAGAAGAGATGATAGATAAATTATTAGGTGACTGAAACTAAATATAGAGTAGATGGCAGTAATATGAAAGGAAAAGGCATTAGCAGCTGGGACAATAAGAAAGGTTTTCTGCAGGTGAGATTTTAGCTGGGTCCTGATGGAAACAAGGGAAACCAGGAAGTAGAATTGAGGAAACAAAGCAATTGTGAAGTGTCTCCATTTATTTTTGTTCTTGTATAACTGAGAAACAACTGATGAGAGGGCCTTTGAGTATGGTCAATTGGCAATGCTCTCTGAGGAAGGTGACTTGAAGAAGGTGACTCAAGCCAGGAAATACTTGATGGTATTAATAAAGGACATCACTAATGGTGCTATTTCTCTCACACTTAACAAAGGGCATCTATTGCCAAATTTCCTTAGGCATACATCTTTAAATGGGGTGGGGGGAATAGCCAAGAGTATGACAGAAGTATTGTTCCAAAAAGTCTTCCATATGGGGAAGCTGGGTGGCTCAGTGGATTGAGAGTCAGGCCTAGAGATAGGAAGTTCTGGGTTCAAATCTGGCCGTAGACACTTCCTAGCTGTGTGACCCTGAGCAAGTCACTTAACCCCTATTGCCTAGTGTAATCATTAAAGGAATTGTAGTAGATGGAAGAGATGCAGGGGATAAGGAAGAGTTTATAACGGGGAATGGAGGAGTTGAAGGGATAGAGGGAATATGGCTTCTGGTAAGGTAAAAGGAGAGAGATATCCCCTGCTGAGCGGCTGTCTGTGAAAAATGGGGTTCCCAAGAAATGGGCCAACAATGATAGCCTGAGGCAATGTCTTCTCTATTGATTGATGTTGAAGATACCCCAGAGCAGGTAAGAATGGACCCTCCTGAGGGACAAGCCTCCCTTCCCCAAGGTCTCCCAGCAGGGGTCTGGAAAGGACCATTTATGGTTGAATGGTTGTCCTTAAGTTCAGTTTCCTCTATGTTCCCCTGAAATGGTAGTTCCCTTATCTGACTGCAGGTTATTTAAATAAAGATGAATTTAATAACAAGTTTGGATTGGGAAGGTATCAGGGTAAAGGGAAGAGGGATTCCCTATACTTTGCCACAGTTTAGGTTTGAGTCTCTCTCATCTTTTGAGCTGAGGCCAGGCCTCACAGGCTGGTGGAGGGTTTCTTTTCTTCCTGTCTATGCTGATCTATGCTAGCTTTCTTAAGTTCAAAGTCTTAGCAGTAGACAGCAAAAGGAAGAAAAGGTTCTGACCTTCAGAACCTATTGGGCCTGTTTCTTCAGGCTGATGCCCCTAAAGACGGGACTTAAGTTCAAACTGCTCCCCTTAAATCCTTTTGTTCGATGACATGATCACAGGAATCCAGATAGAGCACACAGTTGGTTAAAGTCCAGGAATGGAGGAACTTCTATCCAGAGACAGGGAGAGAGTGCTCCTTCCAGTCTGAGGGCCAGGAAAGAGAGACCATTCCAGAGAAAATGTCTGTCTTCAAGTCTCCCTTCCCCCAACTGTCATCATTGTCAATATCTTCACTCCAACATTCCAACTGCTGTCTGTTCCACCTGAGTGACAGAAAGGCCCAAAGCTTGATTCAGTTTTCCTTTCCACACTAGCCCTTACCATTCTTGCTTTGGAACCAATACATAGTACTGTTTCTAAGACAAAAGGTAAGGGTTTAAAAAAATCTCCTATGATACCTATCACAAATGCTTCTTCTAAAATTTCTGGGATAAAACGGATGATAATAATCTCATGGAAATATTTTTTTTTTGAAGTTAAAACAGCAGCTCTTTATTTTTTCTTTTCTTTTTTCTTTTTTCTTTTTATTTGGTCATTTCCAAACATTATTCATTGGAAACAAAGATCATTTTCTTTTCTTCCCTCCCCTCCCTCCCACCACCTCTCCCATAGCCCACGCACAATTCCACTGGGTATCACATGTGTTCTTGATTCAAACCCATTTCCATGTTGTTGGTATTTGCATTAGAGTGTTCATTTAGAGTCTCTCCTCAGTCATATCCCCTCCACCCCTGTAGTCAAGAAGTTGCTTTTCATCGGTATTTTTACTCCCACAGTTTATCTTCTGCTTGTGGATAGTGTTTTTTAGATCCCTGCAGATTGTTCAGGGACACTGCATTGACTCTATTGGAGAAGTCCATTACCTTCGATTGTACCACAGTGTATCAGTTTCTGTGTACAATGTTTTCCTGGTTATTCTCCTTTCGCTCTGCATCACTTCCTGGAGGTTGTTCCAGTCTCCATGGAATTCCTCCACTTTATTATTCCTTTTAGCACAATAGTATTCCATCACCAACATATACCACAATTTGTTCAGCCATTCCCCAATTGATGGGCATCCCCTCGTTTTCCAATTTTTGGCCACCACAAAGAGTGCAGCTATGAATATTCTTGTACAAGTCTTTTTCCTTATTATCTCTTTGGGATACAAGCCCAGTAGTGCTATAGCTGGATCAAAGGGTAGGCATTCTTTTGTCGCCCTTTGGGCATAGTTCCAAATTGCCCTCCAGAATGGTTGGATCAGTTCACAACTCCACCAGCAATGAATTAGTGTCCCTACTTTGCCACATCCCCTCCAGCATTCATTACTTTCCATAGCTGTTATGTTAGCCAATCTGCTAGGTGTGAGGTGATACCTCAGAGTTGTTTTGATTTGCATCTCTCTGATTATGAGAGATGTAGAGCACTTTTTCATGTGCTTATTAATAGTTTTGATTTCTTTGGCTGAGAACTGCCTGTTCATGTCCCTTGGACATTTGTCAATTGGAGAATGGCTTGATTTTTTGTATAATTGATTTAGCTCTTTGTAAATTTGAGTAATTAAAACTTTGTCAGAGGTTTTTATGAAGATTGTTTCCCAATTTGTTGCTACCCTTATGATTTTAGCTACATTGGTTTTGTTTGTACAAAAACTTTTTAATTTGATGTGGTCAAAATTATTTATTTTACATTTTGTGACTCTAAGTCTTGCTTGGTTTTAAAATCTTTCTCTTCCCAAAGGTCTAACAGGTATACTATTCTGTGTTCACCTAATTTATTTATAGTTTCCTTCTTTATGTTCAAGTCATTCACCCATTCTGAATTTATCTTGGTGTAGGGTGTGAGGTGTTAATCCAAACCTAATCTCTCCCACACTGTCCTCCAATTTTCCCGGCAGTTTTTATTGAATAGTGGATTTTTGTCCCAAAAGCTGGGGTGTTTGGATTTGTCATAAACTGTCTTGCTGAGATCATTTACGCCAAGTCTATTCCACTGATCCTCCTTTCTGTCTCTTAGCCAGTACCAAATTGTTTTGATAACCACTGTTTTATAGTATAGTTTGAGATCTGGGACTGCAAGTCCTCCTTCCTTTGCATTTTTTCCTTCTTTTTGTCAGTTGATACCCAATAGATTTGGCTCCACCCTCTTACTTTCACCCTATGTGTATCTACCTTTCTCATATGTGTTTCTTGTAGATAGCATATGGTAGGGTTTTGGACTCTAATCCACTCTGCTATTCACTTGCGTTTTATGGGTGAGTTTATTCCATTCACATTCAGAGTTATGATTACTAGCTGTGTATTACCCAGCATTTTGATTTCTGCTCCTTTACCTGCCTTTTCTTCTTTAACTATTTCCTTCTACACCAATGTTTGCTTTTGAACAGTCCCCCTTGTTCCCACCCTTATTTTACTTCCCTTTCTACCCACTTCCCTGTTTATCCCCCCCCCTTATTTTCCCTGTAGTCTTTCTAAAATTAACCCCTTGCTCCCTCCCTCTCTTGTACTGCTTCCCTCCCCACCAGACCGTTTGTTAACCTTCTACTCCCCTATATATCACTTTTTGGTCTGGGGTCTGCGTGATATGGGCGGGTTTTCTATGAATTTAGGTTCCCTCAGACTAGTTCTTCCCAGCCTTTGAGATTTCTTAGAGAGCTGGGCCCCTGATCACAGCCAAACTGCCCAGGTGTTCAGCTCCTCCCAGATAATCATCGTGTGGTCTACCCCTGGTGTTTAGCTCCGCCCAGATGCTCAGCGCAACCACCCTGAGTATGGCTCCCTAGGCCCCCTGTGCTCAGTGCAGGATTCTCCCGTGAAACCGCCCTGAGATGTTTTTTCCTGGCAGTCCCCAGATCCCAAGGACCCTGGAGTGCCCCGCCCCCCTGACAGAGATGTTTCCCACTCACTCGCTGTCCCAGTGAGTGCTCCGGTAGCTCACTCTGGTTTGGTGGGGGAGGTGGGGGGGGGGGGGAGGGCGGCTCAGTTCAGAAAGTTGCTCAGTTTTTGTGCAAGCTTTTCATCCTTCTTATTATAGTGTGGAAATGTTCAAACCCTACGTACCTTCGCCTCTGTGGGGTACTGGGGAGTACTGGGGAGTCCTTCTGTTCCTCCAAAGGTGATTTTCATGCTCCTTTGATCTAGTCTATTTTGTTCGGTGCCGGGGAGAGGAAGCGTGAGGCATCTAGATTGTAGCCATGATTACCCGGAAGTGCCAATAATTCTTAAATTGTCTCTCCTTGAACGATTTTCTAAATCCTCTGTTTTGTGAATGAGATGCTTCATATTTTCCTCAATTTTTTCATTCTTTTGGTTTTGCTTTATAGTGTCTTGCTGCCTTGTGAGGTCGCTCGATTCAAGTTGTTGTATTCTGGTTCTGAAAGACTGGATTTCATCCTTAGTTTTTTGGTCGTCCTTTTCCTTTTGGTTGGATTTTCTTTGGAGGTCATCTTTCATCCTCTTCACCTCATCTTTCATCTGCTTTGCCTCATCTTTCATCTTCTTTGCCTCATTTTCCAGCTGGTTGATTTTGGCTTTCAAGACACTATTTTCTGTTTCCAGATGACTTATCTTAGTTTTTAAGTTCTTTACCCAATTGTCTTCAGCCTCTCTTAATTGTGTTTTGAATTGCATTTTGAGTTCTTCCAAAGTCTGTATCCAATTCGCTGGGATTTCTGATTTTTTCTTTGCTGGGTCCTCCCCCTCTGTTTTATTCGCTCTTTGCTCATTACCTGTGCAGAAGCTGTCTATTGTAATTTCTTTCTTCTTTTTCTGTTGTTTGCTCGAGTTTACCCCTTCTTTGCTCCCCGTATTTGGCTGTGCTCTTACTCCTTTAATTTTGTTTTGGTTTGGGGGCTGTCAGTCTCCCCTCTTGGAGCTTTGTCAGATCTCTTGGTACAGTCTCTAGGGGAGGAATGTTAGCTTCCCTGTCCTCTGGAGGCTTGTGATTGGATTGAGTTCAATTGGGTTGGGCTGTATGTGGTATGAAGCACTGAGGCTCTGAAGACTCCTGGAAGGCTGGGCCGCCCAGGCTCTCTCCAGTTTTCTCCAGCTGCTTCTCCAGCTGCTTCCGAAAGTGCCTTTGCCCGCCTCCCTAAACTCTGAGGAGTTCTGATGGGATTAATTCAACTGGATTGGTCTGGATGTGCCCGAGGCAAGGGTGAGACTGGAGCCCGATGGAGGAACCCAGCCACGGCCAGTTTCTCCCTGGCTTCCTCCCTGCTGTCCAAGCTGGATGCTCCGAGCCCGGCGCCCTGCTGCTCCCAAGGTAGACCCTGCAATCCAGCACCTTTGCCCACTCAGAGGTTCCCGCTGCTGCCGCCATGGGCTCAGCTCTCTGGGTTGTGGGGGAGGGGTCCTGGGACCTACCCTCTTCTTCCCCTTAGCCCTGAGTATTCTTGGATTCCGGCTTTTGGCGGGGTGTACCTTTTGATTTGAGTCCAGAAGGAGGGTTCCCCGCTTCTGTCCTGTTGTTCAGATTGAATTTCCGTGCCCTAGGAGCATTCAGTCTGTATCGGTAAGAAAGAGTCTTCCACAAGGTCTGAATTTTGCTGCTTGCTAAGCTCTCTCATGGAATTCTTATCCTTGCAGACCTCAAAACCTTGGAAGTTGATGCCACTTAATTCCCACCTGTAATATCTGCAATGCCCTGGGCCTTTATATTAGTACAGTCCTTAGGCAGGGGTATTATTAGTTCTCCAAATCAGCACCACTTTGGTCCAAAGATGGGTCCCTCTTTAACTACTGGGGTCTAAGGGAATTTAAGGTCATCAAGTCCTGCTCCTATATTTCACAGATGAAGTTATTGCAGCCTAGAGAAATTGTGTAATGTAGGAGATCATAAATCTGGAGAGTTGGGACCTCTAAAGTCATCTTGTACAACCCCCTCATTTTATAGTTGAGGACCCAGTTACATGTGTGTGTTGGTATGTGTACACTTCTTCCTCAATCTATTGACTTTCTTGGTTTCATTAAAATTCCAACTATAATTCCATTTTTTATGGGAAGAGTTTCTCAACCCCTCTTAATTCTAGTGCCTTCCCTCTGTATTTACCATTTATCCTGTATGTTGTTTGTTTGTCTATAGTCATTTGCCTGTTCTTCCTGATATCAGATTATGAACTCCTTGAAGGCAGGAAGGGTCTTTTGTCTGTCTTTGTACTACCTGTGCTTACTACAATACACCTAGTATGTAGTAAGTATTTAATGAATGCTTATCTGCATACTGACAAGTCAAGTTTCTTTTTCAACTGTCTGTTTTCTTGATAAGGTCTTTTCTAATACTTCTTGCATGAAAGTCATCATCCATCACACACCAAATTTCTTTGTACATCATCTATACTTTTAATTCCTCAGAAAGCATAAAATTTTAAATAGCCTATAATTTTATAACATGACCAGAAAGAGAAAAATAAAAATTTTCATTTAATTGGAAAGTCTTATCTTTACAGTATAATCTTTGCCTAAGGGTTCAAAATCTTAAAGTTGGAGAGGCTGAATTTCAGAAGGCATCTGATCTAAACCATTAGGGAAGAATCCTCTCTGCAACATTCTTGGCAAATCATCATCCAGTGATTGTTTGAAATCTGTATTCCGAGGGAAAACTAGTATTTGCCACAGGCAGCCTTTTTTATTCCACTTCTTTACTGTTCTAAGTGTTAAGAAGTATTTCTCTTCATCAATTCTACATTTACCTCTCTAATTTCTGACCCATTGTTTGTAATCCTGGCCTCTGGAGTCACAAAGAGAAATTATCACTCATCTTCCATATGTCAACCCTTCAGATGAAACATATATCAGGACCCTCTCCCAGTTACTTCAAACTGATCTTTGTATTGCTCGAGTTTTAAGATCCTTTGCCTTGATTCCATGGAACCATGCTGTCTATCCTCTGGACACATTCCAGGTTGTTGATTTCCTCATTAAAGTGTGACCACCATAACTGGGCATAATATTTCACATGTATTCTGTATAGAGGAATATGCCTCCTTAGTCATAGGTACTATATCTCTCTTAGTCTTACATCAAAGAAGTATTCTTAGAGGCAGTATCATGGTGGTGACTCATTAAACTTGCACTAAAATCTCCAGATCTTGCTAAGACAAATTGTTGTCTTTTCATGTCTCTCCCATCAGGCAGACTTATGGAACAAAACTCCAGTCATAGGTGATAGGAAAGGGGATTCCTACTCTTCTATGTTAAATTACCAGAAATGTGTGAAAATCCCTTAAGGATAGCTTATTCATCTGATAAACTCCCATCTATAATTCCACTGGGCAAAATACATAAAAAGAAAGCTTTTATTTTAAGGAAGGAAGATAATATAATAAAAATGACAATCCTACCTAGATTAATTTACTTATCTAGTGCCTCATCTATCAAACTGTGAAGATTGGATTTAGTTGTCTCCTGATTGTAACAATGAAGATATTTAACTCTTCCTTTATAGTGAAGCTAGAATTTTAAGCTATAATCTATTTTTTAGATTTTAACTATGAAAAAGTGTTAAGTAACTACAAAAGGTGAATTTAACAAAAAAGGTAGTAAGTAACCCAAAAAGATATAATCTAACCAGAGAAGGTGAGAACTAAAGAGTGGGCAATCCTGGAGAAAATCTAACCAACAAAGGTAAGAACTAAAGAATGGGCAGTCCTGGAGGAAAAGCATTAGCTGTGATTGGTAGACATGAAAATTTTGAGGAGGTGACACAAGAGAAAAAGGTCTTTATACAGAGGGAAAAAAGACTGAAGAGGACAGTAAGTCAGTGGGTTTGGAGTGAAGGATGGAGGATAGACCAGAAGGCAGACCCCCAGATTTCTTTTTTAGACTGTCACCATTGGTGAGTGAAAGGCTGACTTAGTGGACTTGCTTTTCTCTTTCCCTGGCTGGGGCTTAGAATTCTAACTGACTTAGTAGTGACCCCACCTTCTGGAGGCCTGAAGTCTCCATCTTCTTGAGACTCTCTTCCCTGGCTGGGGCTTAGAGATTCTAACTAGTATTAAAGAAGCCAGAGTTTTTTCTCTCTCTCTCTCATTCCTTAATATCTTTCCTCTATTATAAATATTATAAATAAAACTACCATAAATTCCATTTACTTTAGTAATTCATTTTGGGTCTTAGAAATTAAATCCCTGGCAACCACCTACCTAATAATATTTAGAGTCCAACCACAAATTAATTTTAACAAAACTACCAAAAAACTTTTTATAGAATTAGAAAAGATTATAATAAAGTTTATCTGGAAGAACAAATAATGAAGGAAATGAAGGGAACTAATTAAAAAATGTGAAGGATGGTGGCCTAGGAGTACTAGATCTTAAACTGTACTATAAAAAAGTAAACATCAAAATAATATGGTAATGGCTAAGAGACAGAAGGGTAGATCAATGGAATAGAGTTGGGATAAATGACTTCAACAAGCTAGTGTGTAATAAAGCCAAAGATCCTAGCTTTGGAGACAAGAACCCACTATTTGACAAAACCTTCCAGGAAAATTGGAAAACAGTATGGGAAAAAAATAGGTTTATATCAACATCTCACACCCTATACCAAGATAAATTCAGAATGGGTAAATCACAAATATAAAGAGGGAAATCATAAGAAAATTAGGTGAGCATAAAATAGTATACTTGTCAGATCTATGGGAACGGGAAGAATTTAAGACCAAGCAAGAGATAGAAAACATTACAAGATATAAAATAAATAATTTTACTAGATTAGGTTAAAAAGATTTTGTACAAACAAAACCAATGCAACCAAAATTAGAAGGGAAGCAATGAACTGGGAAAAAATTTTATAACAAAAGTCTCTGACAAAGGTCTAATTTCTCAAATATATAAGAAACTAAGTCAAATGTATAAGAAATCAAACCATTACCCAATTGACTAATGGCGAAGGGTTATGAATAGGCAGTTTTCACAGGATGAAGTCAAAACTATCAATAAGTGAAATGAAAAAGTGTTCTAAATCCCTCCTGATTAGAGAAATGCAAATGAAAACAACTCTTAGGTACCACCTCACACCTAACAGATTGGCCAATATGACAGTAAAGGAAAATAAATGTTGGAAGGAATGTGGCAAAATTAGGACACTAATGCATTGCTGGTGTTGTGAATTGATCTAATCATTCTCAAAAACAATTTGAAATTATTCCCAAAGGGCTTTAAAAGAATACATGTCCTTTGATCCAGCAATACCACTACTAGGTTTGTACCCCAAAGAGATAAAAAAGTTTGTATGAAAATATTTAAAGCTACATTCTTTGTGGTGGCAAAAAAAATTTGAAAAATGAGGGGGTGTCCCTTGATTGGAGAATGGTTGAACAAATTGTGGTGTATGATGGCGATGGAATGGTATTGTGCTATAAGGAATGATGAACTGCTTGATTTCTATAACAACTAGGAAGACCTCCATGAATTGATGCGTAACAAAATGAGCAGAACCAGGAAAACATTGTACACAGAAACTGAAACATTATTGAACAATCAAACGTAATAGACTTTGCAACCAAGAGCAATGCAACAATGTAGGACAATCCTGAGGGACTTATGAGAAAGAATGCTATCCACATCAAAAGAAATGTGGGAGTAGAAATGCAGAAGAAAAACATATGATTTATCACTTGTTAATATAGGTACAGGATTTGAGGTTTTGGTTTTAAAAGGTTACTATATTACAAAAATGAATAATATGGAAATAGGTATTGAGTATAACCCAGTGGAATTGCTTGTCAGCTCTGGGAGGGGGGAAGGAAAGAATGGAGGGGGAGAACATGAATCATGTAACTATGGAAAAATACTTACAAGTAAATAAATAACAATAAAAAAACAAAGGAAGGAGAATCAGGAAACTTGATATACTCTATGACTTTAATCTCAAGTCCCACACACCCTAATGAGGCATACTCAGTACCACTATTAGAAAAACGAGAATTATATCCTCAATGAGTCCTCATTCTAGGGGCCTTCAACAATCCTGCTAGAAAGTTTGCCAACATTCTCCTAAGATGTTAGCTTCATGGATTTAAGAGTTGTAGCATCATGATGCAAAATGAAGTGTACAGGACCAGGAGAATATTGTACACAATAACAATAATATGACATGAGGAACATTTATGAATGTCTTATCTATTTTCAGTAATACAGTGACCTAATACAGTGACAGTCTTCAGGGATTCATGATGAAAAATGCCATCTGCCTCCAGAGAAAGAATTGAATGAATCTCAATGTAGATTAAGACATACCATATTTCATTTATTTCTTCATTTTTCTTTTGTTTGTTTAAATTCCCTTTCACAAATGACCAATATGGAAAAAATGTCTTACATTATTGCAAATCTAAAATCTTACTAAATTGCTTGCCATCTCAAGGCAGGCAGGAATGGAGGAAAGAGGTAGAGGGTGAGAATTTGACTCAAACTTCAAAAATAAAGTTTTAAAAAGTTTTTTATTTAATTGAGAAACAAAATAAAATACTATTAAAAAGGAAAAAAAGTTTTAATAGCTTCTTCTTTCCTGCTGTTCTTCTTTTATTGGGGTTGACAAATATTCACAAAAGACTAATACCTGTGTGTGAGGACTTGCCAAGATCTCTTTAGGACTGCTCATCCATCTTTACGGTCTACCTGCCACCTAGTTCTCACCTATGGCTTCAATAGCTAAAACATGTACAGGAGTCATACTTCAATAAACCATCTTGGCAGGCAGGCAAAACCAAGTTGAGGATACCAATAGGCTTCAAACTCATCTGTGAGTTAAGGAGATGTCTATCCTAAGCAGATGAAGACTTGTCCTGGTGGAAGGGGAGGATGAAAACAATTTGTTCCAATACTCATTCAAGCTGTGGAAGTAAGTGATGTGAAACCCTTAGACCTTGGTTAGACATTAAAGAAGTAAAGGTCATCACTTCATCCCAAGTCATCACCAGTCATCTTGAATTTCATCTTACCACTGGACTTTGATGGCTTTTGAAGAGAGAGTGAGAATGAAGACTTTGTACAACTCTGCCTCACTTAAATCTAATTTATTCATGAGTCAAAAAACACCATCAGTGATTTCATTTTGGTCCTTTTTGAGTAGAAAAGACAGCAACCAAACTTCTATTGCCCTCAGCTGGAAACTCCTCCATCTGACTCAGTCATTAGGTAGATATGTCAATGTCTCTTGGTATTAGGTTATCCAAAGAAATTATGGTAGAGACAATTTAAAGATTCTTTCATTTAGTGAACATTGATTAGAAAATTCTAGAGTATCAAGACAAAACCAAAGTATTGTCTCTGTCCTCAAGGAATATATATTTATGTTTACATTTATATTTTATTGGGGGTTATAAATGTAAATAAAATAATAAATTAGATTTGAATTAGAGAGAGAAAGCACCAACAACTGTTATCATTGCTCAGTCATTTCAGAAGTCTGAATCTTCATGACCCACTGGTTTTTCTTAATAAAGAAACTAGAGTGGTTTGCCTTTGCCCTTTCCAGATCATTTTGTAGATGAAGAAACTGAGACAAATCGAGTTAATTAATTTGCCCAGTCACATAAGCTGGTAAAGGATTCCTGAATCCAACTTTAGCACTGTATCCACTACACTACTTAGCTGTCCCCACCAACAACTAGTAGGATCAAAAAAGTCTTGGCTGAAATCAAGTGAGAGGCATTGCAGAAGCCAAAACAACAAGATCTTTCAAATTATTATGTATGCGCATGGAGAGAGGGGAGAGAGAGAGAGAGAGAGAGAGAGAGAGAGAGAGAGAGAGAGAGAGAGAGAGAGAGAGAGAGAGAGAGAGAGAGAGAGAGAGAGAGAGAGAGAGAGAGAGAGAGAGAGAGAGAGAGAGAGAGAGAGAGAGAAGAGAGAGAGAGAGAGAGAGAGAGAGAGAGAGAGAGAGAGAGAGAGAGAGAGAGAGAGAGAGAGAGAGGAGAGAGAGGAGGGAGGGAGGGGAGGAGGGAGGGAGAGAGAGGGAGAGATTGAGTGATTCAAGGATGATTTCTAGGGTGTGAAGTTCTCCAGATATATACAGCTAGTAAACTTCTGAGTTAGGATTTGAATTTAGCCAAATTAACTACCCAAAGCTGCTTCCTCTATGTTAATTCCAAGATTTTTACAGAATATCCATGTGGAAATGTCTAGCTCACAACCAGTGATGTGAGAGTAAAGGTTAGAGATAAATTGTTGTTATTGTTGTTCACTCATTTCAGTCTTGTCTAACTCTTTGTGACTTCATTTGGGATTTCCTTGGGAAAGATATTGTAGTGGTTTTACCATTTCCTTTACAGATGAGGAAACTGAGAAAACAAGTTTAAGTGACTTGCCCAAGGTCACACAGCTAGCAAGTGTCTACAGTCATATTTGAACTTAGGGAAAGGTGTCTTCCTGACTCCAGGCCCAACAATCTATCCTCTATCTATGAGATAAATTAGGGATGGATATTTGGATTTGGTAGTAATCCATTTGGAGATGGTGATTGATCTCATGAGATCCAGTGAGATCATGAAAGTGAAGAAAAGATGGTACAATTTAATCTTTGAGAGGGATAGAAGGGAGAGAAGCACTCATATGTTTACAGCTTCCTTCAAAACCCTGAAATCTCACAAGAAGATTTTCCTGTTCCTTACTTTTTCCCAACCCCAGTGCCTTCCCTCTGAGATTACCTTCCATTTCCACTGCATATAGCTTATATTTACATAGCTGTTTGTATATTATCTCCCTCCTTAGAATGTAAGTACCTTGAGATATCAGCCATATTTTTGCCTTTCTCTGCACCTTTATTGCTTGGCACTGTGCCTGACATAAAATAGGTGCTTAATAAATGCTTGTACTCCAGGAAAGGACATGAGTGATAATTCAGAAAAGGAAAATGATCCTGCTGAAGCAGATGGACAAATATTAATTAGTACTCTTCTCAGAATGGAGATTCTCCTTGTTGGAGGCATTTCCCCCTCCACATACAATTGCATGAACTTCCCCAGGACAGATAATATTTGAAAGGAGATTAAGCTGAGTCCCTCTCCAATCCATCTAATATTTTACCTTCTCATCATTTGGGTAAGATATGCCTCCCCTAAGGGGCTATTTTCTTACTGCCTTCTGGTCCAACCAAGCCACTTTAGGAGTTCTGCCATTCACTCTCCCCACTCATTGGCTAGAAATATGAAAATCATATTGGGCGGGTCTGTATTTCTCATCTTATACCAAAATATATGCATCTCTGGGGTTTTCTTCTAACTCTCTCAAGTCAAGCTGGGAGAAAATGAAAAAATGTGAGCTCAGACAACAGTAGCCAAAATTCTTCACAGACCCAGAAAGTGGTCTCACATTGTCTCCTACAATTAGCAGCTATCCTATCTGCCTTCTAGGTGAATGACAGCATCTTGGAAATTTGCTGATATAATCACTCCTGTCTATCTTCATCCCTCGCAAAGCTCATTCCTTTCTTTTGACACTGTTTTCTTCCCTGTCTTCCTGGCTGTTCATGGGTCCCATTTGTTTGGAACATTTGGAAACAGTTCCATTCTATTGTGTGAATTTAGTATAAATTGTACCCCCTTATTCCATTTGATAGCCACACCCTTTGACTGGCTGCACATGTGTGGCTCTCTGGCTTCTTGGAAGAGGTTGACTGAAGTGCTAAGTGGCTGCCTGGAGCCCCAAAATATAGAAGGGCTGGTGGAAGTCTCCATGATGTGCCCAGAAGTCAGGACTCAGAGCCTGGACTTAGGTTTTAGCCTGTCCAATCAGAGGGTCCCAGGTGAAAATGGGCCATGTAAGGGAATGGAAGGAAGTGCTAGATTTCTTTTTCTGGATGCCAGGGTGCTCTCTTTCCCTTCTCTGGAGTGCTTAATGCTCAGTGGGAACCAGCTTATCTCACAGGCTAATATCTCAGCCAACCACTTTAGCCAGCAGCTTGGAGCTCAAGCTGGGGAACCATGGAAGTGATTTTCAATTCAGTGCAGCCAGGTGATGATGTTGTCTTTCTCTTTCTCTCTCCAATCTTTAAAAACTAAAGTGAAAAAAAATGACAATAAATCTTATCTGTCAACAAATATCTATTTATTACCTATTATGTGCCAAGCACAGTGCCAAATACATATTAATTGCTATCATTTATATATGCAAAGTCTTTTACAAGTAATATCCTTTCAAAAGTGATAAATGTGGGAGAGTATACAGCAGAATTGGGGTGAAGTTGTGAACTGATTCAACAATGCTGGAGAGCAATTTGTAATTATGCACATAGAAGTAAAAAAAAACAATGAATACCCTTTGATCCAATAATACCACTACTAGTATGTACCCCAAAGAGATTTTTTTAAAAGGGGGAAAGGACCAATTTATAGCAGCTCTTTTTGTGGTGGCAAAGAATTGGAAAGTGAGGGCATGTCCATTCAATTGAGGAATAGCTCGACAAACTGTGGTATATGATGGTGATGGAATACTTATTGTACTATAAGGAATGATGATCAGGATGATTTCAGAAAGAACTGAAAAGACCTTGTAAAGATTAAATTTAACTCTCCCCTGATTGTGAAAATGAAATTAACTAACTTTCCCCTGATTATAAAGATTTAATTAACTCTCCTGCCCATTTTTAGACTTAATCACCAAAAGTATAAACATCCCACTTAATCATTAGTGGGAGAGTTCTGTGACCCACATATATAATAGTGGGTGATGAATCAGAATCCAACTGACTTCCCCCTGGGCAGTCCTAAAGCAAAGCTTCAGCTGTGATTGGTAGACATAAAATTAGGGGAAGGCACAGGAAGTGACGCAAAGAAAGTATCTTTAAAAAGGAGTTACAACTTCCTGCAGGGGAAAACCATCTGAGATTTGTGGGAGAATCATCTGAGATCTTCAGAGAGAAATTCTGACTTCTTCTGGAGTTCTGAGTTTGAGTTGGAGGCTAAACAAGAATCTGATGACTGGACCTGCAACCCTGTTCCTGGTGAGACTGTTCTTAAATCACTTCCTTTGGACTGATACATGGTGAATGAAAAGGCTAATTCCTTTCCTGGATTTTCTGAAGAGACTAGCCTTAGGAGAGACCCACTTCTTGACAGAAACATTCCCAGGTTCTCAGCTTTGCCAAGGCCTCTCCTCTAAGAACTAACTCTCCTTGTCCAAGTTGAGCCAGGGGCCGGGAGTAAATTACTCACTCAGTTGTTAGGCTAGATATCTTACCCTATCCTCTGATTTTCTTACTTCACTCTTTCCATATTTTGTAAATAAATTATAAATAAATCTCTTTGGAATAAATTAAATTCCTGACGACCCTATTCTTAAATAATCCAGTTCAATCTTTTTATAATTAATCCTTTTTTCCCCTTACAAGCTACAAGAATTGATGCAAAGAGAAATAAGCCAAACCAGAAGAACATTATATATAGTAACAGCAAGATTGTTGAATGATCAACTGTGATAGACTTAGCTACTCTCAACAATACAATGATCTAGGACAATTATGAGGGACTTATAACAAATAATATTATCTATCTCCAGAAAAAGAGTCAGAATGCAGATCAAAGCATATGATTTTTCACTTTAGTTTATTTGGATTTTTATTTTCAGGTTTTGGTTTTATTTGTCTATTCTCTTATGAAAATGAACAATATGGACTTCCGGTTAAGATGGCGGCTTAGAGAAAGCTGAAGTTCAGATCTCCGGAAAACCCTTCCCGACCGATCTCAAACTAGAAGCTCCTAAGGCGCCGAAATTCAAAACGATCAACAGCACAGACCCTGGGAACCCTCCTCCTGGACCTGGACCCGGTTCAAAAGGTACGGCTCCCCTTAAAAGCCAGAACCCGAGATCCCTCGGACCTCAGGGGTAGGAGCGCAGAGTCCAAGGCTCCCGGAAGCGGCAGCCGCGTCGGGCTCAGAGAGCAGGGTCTGAGGAACAACAACCCTCAGGGTCTTCTACCCAAGTCCCAGTCCGGGTGAAAGTTACTGCCTGGGGCTTCCGCTGCAAAGAGCCGGTCTGTCAAAGAGCCTTGGGTCCGGGTGAAAGTTACTGCCTGGGGCCTCCCCTGCAAAGAGCCTTGGGTCCGGGTGAAAGTTACTGCCTGGGGCCTCCGCTGCAGAGAGCTGGTCAAAACAACAGCAACCCTCAGGGCGGGCAAGACAGCCTCACGGGCTGGATCCTGCTATCCAAGTCTCAGTGAAAGTCTGTGCTCTCGGAGCTTGGGGAAGCGGCAGCCCATCCCCCCGCAGGCCGACGAAACAGCCTCACGGCCAGGGATTCTGAAGGCAAGTTCCGGAAATCGAGCCAGGGGGAGAGTGTGGCCTCGTGGTCCGACCCTTCCATTCCAGTTCCAGTGAGGCATATTCAGTTTAACCCAGGGAACGCTCATAGAACCAACATCTGCCCAGCCTCTGATCACCAGACAAAGACAAGAAAAGCCAATCCTCCACGTTCAGAGATGACAAACTCCACAGAAGCACAGAAGCCCCCAAATACCAAGAAAAATAAGAAGAAAGGGGCGACTCTGGACACATTCTATGGAGCCAAAATACAAAATACAGAGCAGATAGAAGAAGATATACAAGAAAATTCTCCAAAATCTTCCAAAGGAAATAGAAACTCTCCACAAACCCATGAAGAATTTGAATCAGAAAGGACCAAAAAGATGGAAGCCCTCTGGGAGGAAAAGTGGGAAATGATGCAAAAGAAATTCACGCATCTACAAAACCAGTTTGACCAAACTGTAAAAGAAAACCAGGCTTTAAAGCAAGAACTAATAAAGCAAAGCCAAAACACCAAGAAATTAGAAGAGAACATAAAATATCTCACCGACAAGGTGATAGATCTGGAAAACAGGGGGAGAAGAGAAAATTTAAGAATAATTGGACTCCCAGAAAAGCCAGAAATAAACACCAAACTGGACATGGTGATACAAGATATAATTAAAGAAAATTGCCCAGAGATTCTAGAACAAGGGGGCAATACAGCCACTGACAGAGCTCACAGAACACCTTCTACACTAAACCCCCAAAAGACAACTCCCAGGAATGTAATTGCCAAATTCCAAAGCTATCAAACAAAAGAAAAAATCCTACAGGAAGCCAGAAAAAGACAATTTCTATATAAAGGAATGCCAATCAGGGTCACACAAGACCTTGCAAGTTCTACGCTGAATGATCGTAAGGCATGGAACATGATCTTCAGAAAGGCAAGAGAGCTGGGTCTCCAACCAAGAATCAGCTACCCAGCAAAACTGACTATATACTTCCAAGGGAAAGTATGGGCATTCAACAAAATAGAAGACTTCCAACTTTTTGCAAAGAAAAGACCAGAGCTCTGTGGAAAGTTTGATACCGAAAATCAAAGAGCAAGGAATACCTGAAAAGGTAAATATTAAGGAAAGGGGAAAAATGTTATCTTCTTTTACTCAAACTCTCTTCTATAAGGACTACATTTATATCAACCTATGTATACTAATATGTGGGGAAAATGTAATGTATAAATAGGGGGTAAAGAAAGACCAAATAGAATAATGGTTCTCACACAAAGATTCACAGGGGAAGGGGAGGGGAAGAAAACTCCTATAAGAAGGAGAGGAAGAGGGGGGGGGGGGTTACTTAAACCTCAATCTCAGGGAAATCAACTCTGAGAGGGAAAAACATCCAGATCCATTGGGATCTTGAATTCTATCTTACCCAACAAGGGTAAGGAGAAGGGAAAACCAAGGGGGGGAGGGGGAGAGGGAGAACAAAAAGGGAGGGAAAGAGAGGGGGGAGGGGGAGGGAACAAAAAGGGAGGGACTAAAAAGGGAAACATCAAGGGAGGGGACAAGGGGGACTGATTCAAAGTAAATCACTGGACTAAAAGGTAGAGCCGAAGAAGAAAAGGTTAGAATTAGGGAAGGCAATCAAAATGCCAGGGAGTCCACAAATGACAATCATAACTTTGAACGTGAATGGGATGAACTCACCCATAAAACGTAGACGGATAGCTGAATGGATTAGAATCCAAAACCCTACCATATGTTGTCTTCAAGAAACACACATGAGGCGGGTTGACACCCACAAGGTCAGAATTAAAGGATGGAGTAAGACCTTCTGGGCCTCAACTGATAGAAAGAAGGCAGGAGTGGTAATCATGATATCTGATAAAGCCAATGCAAAAATAGACCTGATCAAAAGGGATAGGGAAGGTAATTATATTTTGTTAAAAGGGACTCTAGACAATGAGGAAATATCATTAATCAACATGTATGCACCAAATAATATAGCACCCAAATTTCTAATGGAGAAACTAGGAGAATTGAAGGAAGAAATAGACAATAAAACCATACTAGTGGGAGACTTAAACCAACCATTATCAAATTTAGATAAATCAAATCAAAAAATAAATAAGAAAGAGGTAAAAGAAGTGAATGAAATCTTAGAAAAATTAGAATTAATAGACATATGGAGAAAAATAAATAGGGATAAAAAGGAATACACCTTCTTCTCAGCACCACATGGCACATTCACAAAAATTGACCATACATTAGGTCACAGAAACATAGCACACAAATGCAAAAAAGCAGAAATAATGAATGCAGCCTTCTCAGATCACAAGGCAATAAAAATAATGATTAGTAATGGTACATGTAAAACCAAATCTAAAACCAATTGGAAATTAAACAATATGATACTCCAAAACCGTTTAGCTAAAGAAGAAATCATAGAAACAATTAATAATTTCATCAAGGAAAATGACAATGGCGAAACATCCTTTCAAACCTTTTGGGATGCAGCCAAAGCGGTAATCAGAGGCAAATTCATATCCCTGAAAGCTCATATTAACAAACAAGGGAGAGCAGAGATCAATCAATTGGAAATGCAATTGAAAAAACTCGAAAGCGATCAAATTAAAAACCCCCAGCAGAAAACCAAATTAGAAATCCTAAAAATTAAGGGAGAAATTAATAAAATCGAAAGTGATAGAACTATTGATTTAATAAATAAGACAAGAAGCTGGTACTTTGAAAAAACAAACAAAATAGACAAAGTACTGGTCAATCTAATTAAAAAAAGGAAGGAAGAAAAGCAAATTCACAGCATTAAAGATGAAAAGGGGGACAGCACCTCCAATGAGGAGGAAATTAAGGCAATCATTAGAAATTACTTTGCCCAATTATATGGCAATAAATACACCAATTTAGGAGAAATGGATGAATATATACAAAAATACAAACTGCCTAGACTAACAGAAGAGGAAATAGAATTCTTAAATAATCCCATATCAGAAATTGAAATCCATCAAGCCATCAAAGAACTTCCTAAGAAAAAATCCCCAGGGCCTGATGGATTCACCTGTGAATTCTATCAAACATTCAGAGAACAGTTAACCCCAATACTATACAAACTATTTGACATAATAAGCAAAGAGGGAGTTCTACCAAACTCCTTTTACAACACAAACATGGTACTGATTCCAAAACCAGGCAGGTCAAAAACAGAGAAAGAAAACTATAGACCAATCTCCCTAATGAATATAGATGCAAAAATTTTAAATAGGATACTAGCAAAAAGACTCCAGCAAGTGATCAGAAGGATCATTCACCATGATCAAGTAGGATTCATACCAGGGATGCAGGGCTGGTTCAACATTAGGAAAACCATCCACATAATTGACCACATCAACAAGCAAACTAGCAAGAACCACATGATTATCTCAATAGATGCAGAAAAAGCCTTTGATAAAATACAACACCCATTCCTATTAAAAACACTAGAAAGCATAGGAATAGAAGGGTCATTCCTAAAAATAATAAACAGTATATATCTAAAACCAACAGCTAATATCATCTGCAATGGGGATAAACTAGATGCATTCCCAATAAGATCAGGAGTGAAACAAGGATGCCCATTATCACCTCTACTATTTGACATTGTACTAGAAACACTAGCAGTAGCAATTAGAGAAGATAAAGAAATTGAAGGCATCAGAATAGGCAAGGAGGAGACCAAGTTATCACTCTTTGCGGATGACATGATGGTCTACTTAAAGAATCCTAGAGATTCAACCAAAAAGCTAATTGAAATAATCAACAACTTTAGCAAAGTTGCAGGATACAAAATAAACCCACATAAATCATCAGCTTTTCTATATATCTCCAACACAGCTCAGCAGCAAGAACTAGAAAGAGAAATCCCATTCAAAATCACCTTAGACAAAATAAAATACCTAGGAATCTATCTCCCAAGACAAACACAGGAACTATATGAACACAACTACAAAACACTCGCCACACAACTAAAACTAGACTTGAACAATTGGAAAAACATTAACTGCTCATGGATAGGACGAGCCAATATAATAAAAATGACCATCCTACCCAAACTTATTTATCTATTTAGTGCCATACCCATTGAACTACCAAAATACTTCTTCACTGATTTAGAAAAAACCATAACAAAGTTCATTTGGAAGAACAAAAGATCAAGGATATCCAGGGAAATAATGAAAAAAAACACATATGATGGGGGCCTTGCAGTCCCAGACCTCAAACTATATTACAAAGCAGCAGTCATCAAAACAATTTGGTACTGGCTAAGAAACAGAAAGGAAGATCAGTGGAATAGACTGGGGGAAAACGACCTCAGCAAGACAGTATACGATAAACCCAAAGATCCCAGCTTTTGGGACAAAAATCCACTATTCGATAAAAACTGCTGGGAAAATTGGAAGACAGTGTGGGAGAGACTAGGAATAGATCAACACCTCACACCCTACACCAAGATAAATTCAAAATGGGTGAGTGACTTAAACATAAAGAAGGAAACCATAAGTAAATTGGGTAAACACAGAATAGTATACATGTCAGACCTTTGGGAGGGGAAAGGCTTTAAAACCAAGCAAGATATAGAAAGAATCACAAAATGTAAAATAAATAATTTTGACTACATCAAACTAAAAAGCTTTTGTACAAACAAAACCAATATAACTAAAATCAGAAGGAAAACAACAAATTGGGAAAAAATCTTCATAGAAACCTCTGACAAAGGTTTAATTACTCATATTTATAATGAGCTAAATCAATTGTACAAAAAATCAAGCCATTCTCCAATTGATAAATGGGCAAGGGAAATGGATAGGCAGTTCTCAGATAAAGAAATCAAAACTATTAACAAGCACATGAAGAAGTGTTCTACATCTCTTATAATCAGAGAGATGCAAATCAAAACAACTCTGAGGTATCACCTCACACCTAGCAGATTGGCTAACATAACAGCAAAGGAAAGTAATGAATGCTGGAGGGGATGTGGCAAAGTAGGGACATTAATTCATTGCTGGTGGAGCTGTGAACTGATCCAACCATTCTGGAGGGCAATTTGGAACTATGCCCAAAGGGCGACAAAAGAATATCTACCCTTTGACCCAGCCATAGCACTGCTGGGTCTGTACCCCAAAGAGATAATGGACACAAAGACTTGTACAAAAATATTCATAGCAGCGCTCTTTGTGGTGGCCCAAAACTGGAAAACGAGGGGATGCCCATCAATTGGGGAATGGCTGAACAAACTGTGGTATATGTTGGTGATGGAATACTATTGTGCTCAAAGGAATAATAAAGTGGAGAAGTTCCATGGAGACTGGAACAACCTCCAGGAAGTGATGCAGAGCGAGAGGAGCAGAACCAGGAGAACATTGTACACAGAGACTAATACACTGTGGTATAATCGAACGTAATGGACTTCTACATTAGGGGCGGTGTAATGTCCCTGAACAACTTTCAGGGATCCAGGAGAAAAAAAAACACCATTCATAAGCAAAGGATAAACTATGGGAGTGGAAACACCGAGAAAAAGCAACTGCCTGAATACAGAGGTCGAGGGGACATGACAGAGGATAGACTTTAAATGAACACTCTAATGCAAATACTAACAACAAAGCAATGGGTTCAAATCAAGAAAACATCTAATGCCCAGTGGACTTATGCGTCGGCTATGGGGGGTGGGGGGAGGAAAAGAAAATGATCTATGTCTTTAACGAATAATGCTTGGAAATGATCAAATAAAATATATTTAAAAAAAAAAAAAAGAAAAAAGAAAATGAACAATATGAAAATATGTTTTGCATTATAACAAGTGTATAACCCAGATTAAATTTCTCACCAGTTCTGGGAAGGGTAAGGAAGGTAGGGAGGGAGACAATTTGGATAGTATAACTTCAGATGAATTATGTGGAAAATTATTATTACATGTAATTGGTAAAATAAAATATCTTTACAAACAAAAGAATAAGTAATCTCCTTTTATCTCTAAACAATTCTGTTAAGGTAGGTGTTAATATTATCTCCATTTACAGATTAGAAAATTGAGTCAGACAGAAGTTAAATAATTTACCCAGCGTCACATAGCTAGTAAGTGTCTGAGGCTGGATTTGAATCTAGATCTTCCTGACTCTAAATCTTGCATCCTATTCACTATGCCACCTAACTGCCTGTAGTCAGAGGGTCATGGGAAGAGGGGAAGGGGAGAAAGTAGAACACACATTTCTTCTTTTGGGCCAGGCAATCTAAAGTTTCTCCTCATAGCTAAATTATTCATGTTTTTCTTTCTTTTGATCTTCACCTCAATTTTCTCCACCATACATTCCCCTTTTTAATGAATATCCATAGGCATTTACTTTCTTGGCATATAATTACCCCTTATATCTGATTTTTATTCTTCTTGAGCAAGTGATAGATTTTATTGACATTCTACAGGCATATTCCCCATTCCAGCAAGACTCTATGATATCTATAAGCTTTTCTTTATCTCCTTGCATTAACATTTCAATCTCACTTATCATCTTTCTCTAAATTTTAAGGTCATGAATAAATTCTCTTTCACTTCTTGGACTTGATGTAACACTTTGTTCTGCCTTGTGTAAATATGATCTATTTTGATATTATTTGTTTATGTAAAATTCCCCCTTAAATAGAGGGTCCTTGAATAGAGTAACTATTGTCTTATTTCTCTTTGTATTTTCTTCAGTCTCTAAAGCAAAGTTCTGCAATAGCAGGAAATGACAAATACCTATTAAATTAAATTGCATTGAATTTTATTGAAGATTACTTCTGCCCTTCTCAGCTATTTTCTCAAGTGAATTACTTTATACTTTCACTAGGCTTTGTTCTATTGTAATCCATACCCATGCAATCTTGTCCATTTATGGATGAAAAAAAATTGAGGTGTTGAGAGATTGTCTTTAAAGGGAAGTTCACATTATTAAAATAAAGATTTTTGAATTAATTTTTAAAATTAATAAGCATTTGCTTTCTGACATCCTCGCCCACTCAATGGGAAAACAGAAATAAAACTCTTGTAACAAATATGCATACTCAATTTCCAGCTTGACCACAGTCAAAAATATGTCTCATTCTGCATATTAAGCCAATCATCACTCTGATAGGAGGTGGGTAGCTTTCCTCATTAGCAGTCTTCTGGAATCATGGTTGATCATTGTGTTGACCAGAGTTTTCATATTGACAATGCTAATGCATGAATAATTATTCTTCTAGTATTGCTCAATTCATTCTATTTCTGTTCATTCAAGTTTTCCCAAGTTTCTCTGAAACTGTCCTCTCTGTCATTTCTTGAGGCACAGTAGTATTCCATTACATTCATATGGCATCATTTGTTAAACATTCCTCAATTGAGAAGCACTTTTTACTTCCTAGTTCTTAGCCACCACACAAATACAAATAGAAAGCTGCTATATTTTGGTACACATAGGGCCCTCTCTTCTTCCCCTGATCTCTTAGGGCTAGAGGTAGCTCAGATGTTTTTTCTCTTGAGAGCTGCCTGTTCAAACCCTTTCACCTTTTATCAACTGGAGAATGGCTTTGAAGCATAGAGAGGTTAAGGGACTTGGTAAAGGTTTGTTTAACTAGTTAGTAGCTAAATCAAGAAAGAATCTGTTTCCCAAATCTCAATCCAGAGCTTTCCCCATGACATCATGCTTTTCTGAAGCAGGAATAATCTCACTTCATCAAACCTTCCACATCCCATTGGGATTACCAGGAGTATGAAGCAGCTCTAATGAGAAAGGCTCTGCCCAGCCACCGACTGGAGTACATTAAGGGGAGGAAATCAGGCAGGGGCATGTTTGTAGATCTGTTGCAGATTACTCTCTCACTCAGTATGTGCATCAACCAATGAGGAATGTGTTTCTCTCTAATTTATTAAAGGTCAGGCAGCATGGATTGATAACGGAAAGCCCATGTCTGATACATTTGCTTAAATTGAATTCTTGGGGCATATTACCGAATCGGTAGACATAATTTATCTGGATTTCAGGAAAGCATTTAAGACCATACCATACAACAGATGGATTTACTAAGGCAAAGTATTGAATAAAGTGTCAGGTGGCAATTGTTGAAACAGGTTTAAAATAGCCTAGACTCAAAGCAGGGTGCCCTGAGAGGAGATACTCAAGAATACAAACACAAAGGTCAACTGGAGGGTCATTATTTTTAAATCCTTGACCCTAATTATAATTTAATTTCCACAATGGTCATATCTCTTGATGGCAAAATCTGGGAAGAAGGGGATAGCTTTAAAAGGAAAAGACCAAAGATATGCTTTGAATTTTTTTTTCAGGCCATCAGTAGGACTTATGGATTAAATGAATGACTGAATGAATATTCTACTAAATGAACACAAATAATAAACAAACTGGTAAACCGAAGTAGGTCAGAGACCTTTTTTCTCAAAGGAAGTGGAAAAGAGAAAATTGAATCAGAAAAAGCTGACAGGAGTTAGGTATTAGTACTGTCACCTCATGTTTTATATCATAAGGTATCCATAACACTGGGAGCACTGAGTTAGAGGTTCATATGCTATAATAAAGTGAGAATCAATAGAGGGACATTCTGACCCTTATAAGTTGCATCCACAAAATATTAAAAGAACTAGAGGATGTAGTACCTAGGAACTAGAAACTAAATAGATGGCCACAGCTATCCCACAGCCCGGGATCTGGTTAAACAAATTGTATTAAATAATGTAATAGAATATGATTGTGATATAAGAATATTATATCTATGATAAATATGGAGAAGCATGGGAAGACATATGAACAGATAGAGATTGAAGTAAGCAAACATCCAGGAAAATAATATACATAATGGCAACAATAACACAAATACTAAGAAAAACAACAAACTAAAATTGAATGCTCTGAAAATGTAATATTCAAAATTGGCCCCATAAAAAACATGAGGAGGTAGCTACATATTCTGGGAAATAGAAATGATATAAAAAGAAAAGCTACTAATTACTACATTAAGTAAATTAAATTAAAAATAACTAGAGAAAAATTTCCACCACATTAACTTGCTCTATTTTGAAGAATTTTTAAAAAGATAGAATTTAAAATCACAAAAAAGGAGCAGATATGCAGGGATTTCTATTGTTATGGACAATTTCCACCAATGAAACCGCCCATTCCTTGAAACATTATTTATATCCTTATTATTATATCATTTATATCCTTATTATTTTCTCAAAAGCACCAAATCTCTAATTCTGATTTAAATTTACTTGATCATGAGGGAATGTTTTTGCATAAATTAATTAAGATTTCAGCTGGTACAGATTTTGCTTCTCTCCAATTTATTAAGACCAATAAGCACTTTGGTGAATCTAGGAAAATACACGAACCAAAGCTGTACAAAATGGGCAAACATTTACGCACGGGAATCTGCATCATTGGATTAAATGGTGAAATTAGGGAAATCACAGATTGAGCTAAACATTCAAAATGAGCATAGATTGATAAAGGAAAACCTATTTCTGACTCATTTGTTTAATTTTAATTCTCCTTTAGCTACGTAAATGTTCATCTAAGATGATCATATTTCTAATTTTCACTCGAGATAAGAACTAGACCTATGACTTAATTGATTAAAGGGAATGCTTAGATAAGGGGACACACTCTGCTAATGCAGGCTGGTACCTTCTCTTTAATTTATATCTTAGCTGAGTTCAAATGACCTGCCAAAGGTTACTCAGCCATCAGAGGCAGGATTTGACCCTAGATCTCCCTAGTTGCAAGGTCAGTTGTCTATCTAATTCTGCTCCAATATCTCAGAATTCAGGTGTACATTTGATCATTTGGGTCTCATCTTTTCAAATCCATCAATGAGGGTGGTTGTTGAGAAATAGCTTTATATTTTACTTGGAAACTAAGTTGTGAAGCACTGCCAATCCTGGCTCCTAGTCCTAGTTCGGTGCCAAAGCCTGAAACTGAAGGAGTCGATCTGATCAATAAATGACAGTTTTGACTTGGACAGAAAACGACTTTTGTCCTTCCCAGATACTTTATCCCATTCCTGTCCAATCCATGGATCTCCATTTGGACCAACTTGACATTAAGTAAGTTCCCTCAAGGAACCAAGAGCTCTGGCTGACCCCATTCTCTGGAAATATTCAGGAGTAATAATTATAAGCATTTGAACATGCTTATTATAACTTTAACCTGCTCTTTATAGATAGAATGGATGAAACTCAGTCCTTTTAAGTTCACATTGACTGGGTGTATAAAGTCCTAAACTGGGTGTGGTGGGAAAGGATGCCTCATATAATATAGTCACTGGACCCTAAAAGCTTACAGTCTAATTGGAGAAGAATGTGTGTGTGTGTGTACATTTAAGAACTTATATAAGAATAAAAGTGTTGAGCATAATGCCTTGTACATTGTAAGTACTCTGATAATGTTTATTAAATGAGTGGAATCTGAGTTAAAAATTATGGAATATATGTCAAAAGGTCATGACATGATCAAACTGACTGAACAAGTAGCTAACATGTATATTATTACCCTTATTACTATTTTACAAGTGGTAAAACTGAGGAATAAAAAAGCTGATTTTATTGACTCGAGGTCACTCAGCTAGTTACAGGTAGAAGGAACATTTATAAGTTCAGGATCCTTTCCAGTAAAATGCATTATTTCTTGGATAAAATAGCTCTTTGAGTCAAGGATTCCTAAGATAGGATTTCTGAATTATATTTTTGTTCTTGCATTTTTATATTTTTATAATTATATTTAAATATAATTGGTTTCCTTTGTAATTCTATGCATTTTATTTTATGAATTTATAAACCTCATTCTGAAAAGACATTCTTTACCAAACTGTCAAAAAACAAACAAAAAAAAATTAATCTATGCTTTAAGGGGAGAAAATTCCAATTGATGGAGAAGTCTTAGATTTGGTTCCAACTCCACCTTTGACCTCACCAACCTAATCATTAAGTACTAGAAAAATTGAGGGTACTTTAAGTTTTCTGAGTGTTCTTGGTTCGATCACAACTTTTAGGCTGAATTTGCAGTTTGTTTTGATCCAGTGGATCCATAACTCCTTGAGCTGCTAACATGATTACTTTGTAATTTGTCACGGGATATAAGGAACGAAGGGGCACCACACAGCAAGTCAGCTGGAGTTGTTTGTGTAAGGTCTCATGGGGAGTACAGTAAGCCAGCCTTCCATCGACATTTGAAAAGAGGCCAGATTCACTTATCACTAACTTTTTCCATAAGAACAGATCCTCTCTTCTCCACAGCTCCTGTCATCCTGCCAAAAAAGCATTATATGGCCACAGCTTGCTACACCACTCAACAGGAAAACTAGTGCTCTTACTGGTAAGGATGAAACATGCCATAAATCTATAGGACCATATGCATCTCAATGCAGGCATTGAGTTTTGTTGTAGGTGATCTTTAGAAAGACTGGTCAAGTACAAAATGACACCCTTGTATTGATTGGACAAAGCAATATGGATTATGGATTGCATCAATTATTTGTGTTGTGTTGTGGGTCAGGTACTTCGTAGAATGTTAGTTTCCTGAGATTGAGAACACAGGGGTTGAAGACCTTTCCTAGTCCTTTACCTTTACCTGCCTCCTTGGTTTACCCTGAATTCATTACTCTGGGGTTACCTGAATTCTGAGTAAGGGAACTAACTGCTCCTTAGAGTTCACCTTCCAAGTCCACCTCAGATTCCAAAGGAATAACTCTACTTTTGGTCCTTGTCTAAAAGATCTTCCACAGCAAGGAAGAAGAAAGCAAAAAAGGTATCCAGAGTACAAATATAATCAGGTATTTAAAAGGGCAGTTTTATTCCCATACTTGAAGGGAGTGCTAAACTATAAAGGATTACAGAATGATAATAACAGGTTGAGAGGAGACGAACAATGCTCTCATGGGGGAGGAAACACTTGTGACGAACTTTGAAGAAAACTAAAGTTTCTAAGAGGCCAAGACGAGAATGGAATGTAGTCTAGTGATAGGGACAGTCAGTGCAAAGAAACTGATATAAAAGAAGGAATTTATATGTGAGGAGAGCAAGAAGAAAGGATGGGCTGAATGTAGATTATGATTCAGTCAACTTTATTAACCACCCACTACATGCTAGACCCTCTGCTAAGAACTGGGGATTCAAAGGAAGGCAAAAACTGTTCCTGAATCAACAAGGGTTCACATTCTTATTGGGGAGACACCATGTACAAACAAGTGCATTAAATTGGAAATAATAGGAGACACTAAAATAAATGAGAACTGAGAAAGACTTAGCTGAAACTTGATGGAAGCCAGTGAAAGCAAGATGTGGAGATAAAGAGGGAGAGAACTGAAGTCAATGGCAATGCTCATGGAAATGGAGTGTGGTGTGCAAGAAGCATTAAGGAGGTCAGTATCACTAAATTACAAAATACTCTGGTGTGCAATGAGGACTGGGAAGGTATGGAGGAGCCAGGTTATGAGGGCTTTAAAAACTAAAGAGGTGGTTTTATATTTGATCTTGGTGGCAATAGGAAGTCACTGAAGTTTAATGAATGGGAGGAAGGGGTTAACATTGTCAAATTTGCAATTTAGGAAGATCAATTTGACTGAATTAGGAAGACACTTAAGGGAGAGTAAAGCATAATGAAGCTAGAAATGTTCATTGGAATGAACTTTACATATCAAACAGAGCAATTTGTATATGATCCTATCAAAAATAGTGAGCCACTGGAATTCAGTGAAGAAAAGAGTGACGTTATCAGAACTCTACTTTAAGAAGATCACCTTGGTAGCTATGTGGATGAAGGATTAGAGAGGAGGAAGGCTTGAGGCAGTGAGACCATTTTTAAGGTCATGAAAATACTCCAGATGAGAAATGATAAGGGCCTGAATTGCCATGGATTATATGTGAATTGAAAGAAGGTGACAAATGAGAGTATGGAGATGGTGTAAATCAGGCATCTTCTGATTAAGAATAATATTCTTTATGCTATGCTACACTCTATCTCATATGAGGAGAGAAAAGAAAATGATTCCCATTGAGCAAGGTAGAGGATTATCCCAAAAGAAAACAGAATCTGTTAGTATAAAAGCTTATAAAAGTAGATGAAGATACTAGACATAGTGATGGATTTATAAACACATACTGAAAGAGGAACAGTATTATTCAAGTAATAGCCTATTGAGGGATCTAATCAATTGACTCATCTCTAATAATAATGATTTTAAATCACCAAATTAATGAGTATATATTGAACACTTGTTATGGGCTCTGTCCATAGAAAGCTCATTTTCATATTCATGTTGAAATCTGTCCTCACTGAAACCAAGATCCACAAAAAATAAGAATGAAACTAATTCCATGTGCCTGTCTTTGCCCAATAAATGATGTCACTGACTCATCTCATCAGTTTTAACAATGAATCAACAATGCACAATTCTAGGGGATTCGAACCATCCTTGTTATGTGACTCACTCAGTGTTTTCCCATGATCAGCTGTTTCTGATACATCTGTGTATTAAAAAAGATTAAGACTTAACTGAGGCTGTCAGACTTTCAATATGGAGAGGGGGAAAAGAGTGGAGACCCCCCTCAAAGCAGGGTTCAGGGGAGATAGCTGATGTTTAGGGTTGGCTCAGAGAGAGGAGAGGGGTTTGAAGATTTCCCCCTTCTGCCTTCCCTTTTTAGCTGAAGCTGCTTTCCCCAATTCACTCTCGTCCCTCTTGTTCCCCCTCCACTACTCAAGACCAAAGGATCTCCCCTTGATCTGTTCACTCACATCAGCTTGGGGAACAGATAACTTTTAATGTCAACTCAATCAGGTAATACAAAGGAATAATGGGCAGGGAAGAATGCGAAAGGAATATGGGGGAAAGGGGTCCCTGTCTCTATCTAAACCCTTTTCCTCCCTCCTTGATTTTGGGGGGAACTCAGGTTTTGACAGCCTGAGCCCCCTGAGAGAAAGTCAGATTGACTTACCCTGGGTTTGGCCCCTTGGCCACAGTTCAGACTCAGGGCAACAGGAGCTGAGGTAAAGTCTGCTCAGGTTTCTCTTCAGAAAGTCCCTTCAGTTGAGAAGGGTTCTGGGGGAAAGATTTCCAGGCACCAGCAGGAAAAGTGGGTAACCCTCAGGAGAAAGTCTTTTCCCCACCTTCTGTCTTCAGCTTCTCAAGACCAAAAGCCACCAACTCCTCTACCAGTCAGAGTCTTCTCCTCCTCAAGATCCCAAACTCCTGGGGCCCCTCCCCTGTCGAGGTGATCAGTTTCACCCACTCTTCAGCCTGGCACTTTCTATTTAGTGCCAGCCTCTATCACATCTGCCACCCCTGAACTTGTACAAAGTTCTTTATTTGCCATATGGTCCCACAGAAAGAAAACATACATCATGTTTTCCATTTCATGCAGGGTGACACTAAGCTTCCATTTTAGTGTTTTGTCATAGATCTTCCTTTCATGGAGCCAAGATGTGACTTCCTGGAATCCCCACCCATTTCATCAAGTTTTAAACCTGGAGCCAAGTGTAAGTAGTCTAATCTCTTTCATATGATAGTTCTTCAAATATGTAAAGTCAGTCATCATACTTTATATTCTATATATTCCTAGTTCCTTCAACTGATCCTTACATACAAGAGTATGCTGAAAAATATTAAGCAACTAAGTCACTGGAGAAAAATGTGTACATAATATGCTTTTGAGTTTATTCTTAATTATTAATATTTTATTCATTACTTTTTGGCATCTGAACCAGAGGTGTCAAATAAGCAGTCTCTCTAAATGCTCACATTGAAAATTTAACAATCAGCTCCTGACCTGATAGGAACTAATTCTAGTATACTCTTGCTACAAGGTGGCATGGTTTTACATACCAATACCATACTTATAAACCTCTTCTAGTTATAATTATATTTGTCAATATCTCTCCTAAAATGATATAACTAGAACTAATAACAGTTCTCCAGTGGTAATTTAATAAGGGTAGAGTACAATGGGATTAGCACCTCCTGTTCTCCTTAATAATAATTTACAGTTTTATTTTTGATTAACATGTTGGAGTATTGATTGATTGACCTTTTTATGATCTTTTCTGTTTCTTTTGAAAAAATTATCACCCTCCTAGTCAGATTGATAACCCATTTGATGGATCACTCTTACTCACTTCACATATCCAATCAGTCACAAATCATGCTATTTCTGCCACCACATCTCCTGTGTTTATGTCCCTTGTCTCCATTCATAAATGTGAAGATTGGATTTAGCTGTCTTCTGATTGTAACAATGAAGATATTTAGCTCTTTCTTTATTGTGAAGATTAAATTGTAATCCCCTGATTGTAAATGAAAGTACTTAGCTCTTCATTTATTGGGAAGATTGAATTGTAATCCACAATCTATTTTTAATCCTCAAAAGGTGATAACTCAGTATTTTAAGTAGATCTACTCATTTTAACTACAAAAAAAGTGTTTAGTAACTACAAAAGGTGAACTAACCAAAAAAGTTTTAAGTAACCCAAAAAGGTATAATTTAACCAAAGAAGGTGTGAACTAAAGAGTGGGAAGTCCTGGAGAGGAGTGTCTGCTATGATTGGTAGATGTGAAATTTAGGGAAGGTGAAACAAGAAAAAAAGATCTTTAAAAAGAGGATCAGAGTCCAGAAGAAGAGATATTCGATTCGATATTGGGTTCAAGGATCCGATGGAATATCTCTGACTCAGAGTTGGACTGGGGGAGCTGGACCCCTGATGGAACTCATTCAGGAGACCTCAGCCTGCTTTTCCTTTTAGATGGTCACTGTTGGTGAGTGAAAGGCTGACTTAGTAACCCCGCCTTTCTGGAGGAGTGAAGCCTCCAGGAAAGGCCCATCATCTTGAGAAACTCTCTTCCCCTGGTTGGGGCTTAGAATTTCTAACTGGTATCAGAGAAAGCCAGAGCTCGCTCTGGCTTTTTTTTTTCTTTTCTTTCTTTTTTTTTTTCACACAGATGAAGTGAATTTAATTTAGAATGTGAATGCCCAATGCCATGGAATTAATGGATCCCTTTACTAAGAGGCAGATCTAGGTCTACCAGGCAGGTGTGAAACTGTATCACTCCTAGATGCTTAAAGCTGTTTGTTTTAGCATTATGTTCAGAGATGAAAAGTGCTGCTAATTAAAAGGGAAATTGAGACTAAAGGATGAGGGGTAGTCTAAGAGCTCAAAAAGTCACCTCTTCCAGGTTAGCCTCATACAGTCACCTCCTCCAAGAGGCAACAAATAGCATGCAACTAAGCCCTTCCAGCACCAAATTGTTCTCTTGCATTTTTCTTCAGGAAGAAAGGTTGGAGAAAGTAGATCTCTGAGAGGAGATGCTACAGACTTCCAAGTTAGTGAATGAACTCCCAGCATCACTAGGGTACTCAGGGTAGGAGGAACTGGATGAGATGATGTTTTTAAGCCTCTGCAGAGCAATGATCAAGAGTAAGAGCAGAAATGCTAGAAGGCTTAGAAATATTGAAACATAAATGTAGACGTTGGACAAATGGCCAGAAGATGAATCCACAGAGGTGGAAAGAGAGGTGGGAAAGAGCTCCAGGAAAGCTCTCTCTCTCTCTCTCTCTCTCCCCCTTCTTTAATATCTTCCCTCTATTATAAATAAACGACCATAAATTCCATTTACATTAGTAATTCATTTTGGGATTTAGAAATTAAATCCCTGGTGGCCACCTAATTAATATATTTCAGTCTCAACCACAATTAATCTTAAAACAAAGCTACCTATGTCAAACTTTTATCACTTCCCCACTAGAGAATTACAACTCCCTCATCTCTCCCCACTATAATGTATCCTTGACACCTAAGCTACCAAAGTGGTTTTCCTAAAGTGAAAATGTTATCAAATTACTCCCCTAATGGTCTAATGGTTCCCTATTGCTCTGGGAACAAATAAACTCTTCTGTATGTAAAGCCCTACATAACCTGGCATCAACCCACCTTTCTAGAGTTATTACACATGCCTTCATGGATACTATATAGTCTATCAAAACTGGCCCTCTTTTTTTTTATACACTGAATTCTATTTCTCATCTCCATGCCTATATACTGGCTCTTCCCACCTACATTAAATGCAATCCTTCTTCTCTCCTAGAAATCTTGATTTTTTCCAAGGCTCTCTTAGGCAATGTCTTTTACATAAAGTCTTTTCCTGATTTCTCTCAACAGCTAGTGCTTTCTTTCCCAAATCATCTTGTATCAATTTTTAAAAAATATTTACATATGTATACATTGTCTCTCCTGACAGAATCATAAGTTCTTCTAGAGCAGAGACTTTTTTTTTTACCATTTTCTATCCAGCACCTATTACATCCCTCTGATTCATACATAGTAGATTTTAATTAATCAGCACTCTTTGATGGATTGCAAATCAGTAGACAAGTCTATTTCCTCGAAAATAAACTTCCTCTCCGCCTTGCTGTTTCAATCCTGTTCTTGGGCAATTAGCTAGTAAAAATGGATTATCTCCATACAAAAGGCTAACTTATGACTATTTCCCAAACTATGTGACATTTATTGTCTCTTCTCAATAAAACATAAGCTCCTTGAGGGCCAAGGCTTTTTGCCTGATTGTACTTATTTATCCAGCACCTAATACCACATACCTAGCATGTAAAAAGCATTTCATCGGCACTTTCATTCATTCATGGCAAAATTCAGTTACTTCTCTTGGAGTTTTCACCTTCAGAATCATCAGTGAGTAAGAAAGAAAGATGTGAATTGCAGAAGGACATTATATGTGTGTGTGTGTGTGTGTAGTATACACATATGTATGTATGTCTGAATGTGTGTATACATCCAAACATACATCCTATGTACACCCACAGGCACACATAAACCAAGGAATGGTTTTTTCTAAATTCTATTGGTAGAAAAGGGCAGATGAGTTTATCAAATTATCTGGTTAAACTCCTGGTCCCTGCAGGTATGAGCTATAAGGCAGATTTGTTTCAATGGGTAAGGACCCTTGCTTGGGTAAGAGTTCTCCAGGAGAAATTTGAACCAGGAGAGTACCCAGAAGAGTCAATGACTAAAGAGAGGAAGGAGAATGCACTGCAAACAAACATTGTCTGCTTGTATATAATTCTGACTTGAATCAACCTTCGTGGAGAGCCAAGTTCACTAAGTGTTATCAGAAACTATTAAAGAAGGAAAAGATTGTTCCTCACAATCTAAATGGAGACATGATGCATATGTGTGTGCATATGTATGAGTGAAAATATTATAATCATCGGGCACCTGATTATAAATATTACATGAAAATGCTTCAATATTTCTTGGATCTATGTGCTTCCTGGGCTTTATGTCCTTAGTCAATAAAGTGGATTTCTGGAAGCAGCTAGGTGGCTTGACGTATAGACAGCCAGACCTGGAGATGGGAGGTCCTAGGTTCAAATCTGACCTCAGACAGACCCTAGCTATGTGACCGTGGGTAAGGCACTTAATAACCCATCACCTATCTCTTACTGCTCATCTGCCTTAGAACCAGTACATAGTATTGATTCTAAGATGGAAGGTAAGGGGTTAAAAAAATAAATAAACCAGAGGGCTTAACTTCCTGGGGTTTTTCCCCCCAAGAATGGTAAATCTTATTTTCTTAATTAAAGAAATAAAAGACAATTCATGTAAGTGTTTAATGACATGTTTCTTTGACATGTTAAAGAAACAAACTATAATGGGGCTTAATAGAAATTTACTAGTTGGGTACTCCTGGGGAAGTCATTTAACATCTGTGTGAATCAATTTTCTCATCTATAAAATGTAAATAATAATAACACCTTCTTTCCAGAGCTGTTGTGAGGATAAAAGAGGATATTTGTAAAGCACTTTGTGAACTTTAAAATGCTATGTAAATGCTATCAGTTATTATTATTATTAAAATTATTATTATTTTTTAAAAGGCAATTCCCCTGCACTGGCCATAACATTATAACAGGAGAAGTAACCCATGGCTTTTAAAATATGAGTGACTGGCAATCTTCTTTGCCTGATAGAGTCTTAGTGGTAGCTTGGCAAAGGTGATAGAGCCCAGGAATTGAAGTCAGGAAGACCTGAGTTCAAATCCAGCCTCAGACAGGTGCTAGCTATGTGATACTGCATGAGTTACTTAACTTTAACCTCAGTTCCTTCATCCATAAAAAGAGAATAATAATGGTACCCATCTCATAGGATTATTATCAAGATAAAATAAAATGAGATATAAATGTTAAAGTATAGTATAAAACTATTATCATTATTATTGTTTGGTCATTTTCAGTAGCATCTTATTCTTCATGAGCCCATTTGGGATTTTTCTTGGCTAAGATACTGGAATGGTTTCCCATTTCCTTCTTCATATTATTTTCTAGATGAGGAAACTGAGACAAATAGGGTGAAGGGACTTGCCCAAAATCACACAGCTAGCTAGTAAGTGTATAAGGCTACATTTGAACTCAGGAAAATGAATATACTTGACCATAAGCCTAGCATTCTTTTCTGTACCACCTAGATGCCCCAGTTATTATCATATGAAGCATATTAGCAGATGTTCTTTTTTATTTGTCTACCAATGGAGTCAAAATTAAAAGAAATGAGTGTAAGAAATAGATTTAAAAGAAGGAAATATTTTTCAAGTGCCAAGGAAATTGCCAGATTCTTCTTTCTTGAAGGTCTTTAAAATTAAGACAGTTTCTCTCCTCTAGGATGATCAGTTTATAATAAGCATTTACTAAATGCCTACTATGTGTCAAGCATTGTGCAAAATGCTAAGAAATCCGGAAAGACAAGACAGTGACTACTCTCAAGAAGCTGACAGTCTAATGAGATAGTTGACTCTTTCTTGAAGACAAGCTTCAATGTTCCATCCATCTCTAGAAATCAAACATTTGAAAGCATTAAATAGCTTTAAAAAAAGATTCTAGATAAATCTTTTTATATGAAAAACTCCATTTTTCCTTTTCCTTTTTCTTTTCTTATACTAAGAATCCAGTTAGGAGGATCTTTGGAGAATCCAGGAAGAGAAGATCATATTTTTTTGTGCAGTAAATTACTCCGGCCATGTGCCAGACACAGAGCTTATCCCAGAGCCTGATGGGGAGCCTGGGACACCCACCTAGCAAGAAGAGAATTATGTTGTATAGGAACTAAGTCTCAGAGAAGTATTACCAGGGATTTGCCATATATTACTCTTGTCCTTAAGAAGGAAGAAAGAAGAGGGAGGGGTGTACAAAAAAGGGGTGGGGAGGAGATAATGACCACCAACAAAGGACAAGAATATATTAGACAATATAGTATTTACAGGAAGATCTATGAAATGAGGAATTCCAAAGGGTTATGTAATCACTTGACTTTACCTTTGCATTTATACGTGGTGATTTCCCTTGATCCTTTTCTTCAGGTCTTAAGAATGAAAGAATGTTGCTGGCTTTGTGACTCAAACCAAAAGGAGACTCTCTCCAGCCAAGAAAACAGAAAACTGTTTTGGATAATGTTGATAAAGACATTTAAAAGTGAGAATATAAAAGGAACACAGCTGGTGTTATTCCAGTTTGTCAAGTGGGGTACGCAGCTGCTGACACTACGGTTTGTCTTTAGGGGATATTCTTCCACTGTTCACCAGGTCACTAAGTATCGTAAATGGTGAAGTCTTCACCAGTTGGTTTGTAAAGATTTTTTCCCCCTATAACTTAAATACTCACCACCAGGGAATTCTTCTCTAAAACCCAGCTTAAATTTCCCCTTTTCAAACTTTAGCCCCCTTAGCAGCTATTTGGTTTCGAAGATCAGAAGTCAACTGGGAGAGAACTTTACTTTGAGTATGAAATAAAAGGAAACGCCTCCTATTTCATTCTAGTTTGCTAAAGGTCGGATGCTCTGGTTTTTGAAACAGAGAAAAAGCCCAGCTGAGGTACATACTGCCTGCCCCTTTGGAGATTAGCCAACAGGCAGAAAGAAACACTTAAAAAGTATTTGTAAGCAACCTTTTCTAGGACATTAGCTGGGACCCACCTAAGCAGAAGGCAAGAAGATAGACTAATGGATGGAATTCCATTTTCAGTCACTCTTCCCTCATAGACTCTTGATCTACTTTATTTGGGAAACTTCAATGTGCCTGGAAGCTGGCTAAGGACAGTTTACAACCAAAAGCATGGGATTAGGAATTAAAACTTGCTTCAAATCCTGGCTTTGCAACTTAATTCAGTCTACTGATGTGTTGAGAGAGACAGAGAGAAAAACAGACACAAAGATGGAGACAGAGTCAAAGGTAGGAGAGGCAGGAGAAGGAGGAAGAAGAAAGAGAAAGAAATAGGAAAAGAATAAAGAGAAATTTGGATTACATGATACTAAATTTCTATCCAAAAGCATAAGATCTATGTTAAAGTAGAAATAGTTGCCTCAACAGGTAGTGAGTTCCCCCTCACTAGAGATATTCAGAAAAAGTCAGGACAAGCACTTGCCAAGTAGAATGTAGGAGGGATTGTTATAGGGTTATGGCTTGGTTAAATGATCTCTGAGGGCTCTTCCAATTCTGAGATTCAATGTGTGTGTTTCCCTTCCAATGTTTCCATTCTGGTGCTAAATCCTTATAAGTCAACAACTGCCTGATTCTCACTTTAGAGCAAATCCTTTTCTCTCTTTAATCAAAACAGATTGACTTTAAAATTGAAGAAATTCAACTTCTTCACATTAGCAGGATAAGATTAATATTTTTTGACATTTGTGAATTATTTTCTGTTAAAAAAGAAATTATTCTCCTCACGGAGAGCTCCACCAAGTGAAGCAGCCAGCAATGCAGTCTCTACAGAAAACGGTTCAGAGGTACGAGTTTAATCCCAATCCGGGAATTGGGTTCTAGATGTATTTAGTGTAGAATAAGAGAGTGGTCAGTAGAGTGTAAGCTCCTAGAGAGAATTTCATTTGATTTTTGTATCCACAAGTTGGATTTTTGATACAAAAATCAAAGGAAATGCCCTCTAGGAGCTTACACTCTACTAACCATACACATGTGAGAAAGCAGAGATTGATCAGAGAAGGCCATGATCAGTTTGTTGAATTGTCCAATCAAGCTGTGATTATAGAGCAGAGACCATATACAAATATATATATACATATATATATTATTATAATACACAATTTCTGTTTATAGTACAGTACTTATACATGAACAAAAAAAAATCCAAATTCTATTGTTATGTCACATATAGGTATATAACACATAACCATGAAAATTATGCATATAAATATATACTAGATATCTATATACGTGTATCCACATTTGTAGTATACTTACGAATATTTATGTATACATACAAGTATATTTGGTCCAGGTTGTTTTGATATCATCAATATGGACGTCTCTAGTGCACAAATTCTGTCCAAAGATGTAGAGAGGAAATTGGCCTAAAAAAAGACCATCACAACTAACATATAGCCAATGTACCCATTTATTCAAAGAAAACAACAAATAGAAAAATGGAGAAAGCTCTGCAGATTAGAATATGCCAGGAAATACATAGGAGTAAATGAATTCTTCACCTAGGATTGAGATAAGTTTTCAAATCAAAGCAAGAGACGGAAAAGCCTCACCTAGAGGAGGTCCTCTCCCAGCAATCTCTAGAATTTTAGCCCTGAAAGTCAAAGAACAGGGGGAAGGTAGGTAGCTCAGTGTTTTGAGGGCCTGGCTTAGAGATGGGATGTCCTAGGTTCAAATCTGATCTCTGTCATTTCTTAGCTGTATAAACTTGAATAAATCATTTTACCCCCATTGCCTAGCTTTTACCACTCTTCTGCCTTAGAACCAACATACAGTATTGATTCTAAGACAGAAGGTAAGGGTTTAAAAAAAGGAAATTCAAGAAACAAATATGAGGCTGGTCCATACATGTCTCTGGCTTAAAACACTACAGTCTGCCAATTGAGAATTTTTCTCTCTTCAAGACTTCCTTTCTTTATTCTCTTATAAATACTAGCACATAGTGGGAGCTATACAAATACCGATTTTATTCTCTTCCCATTTTCCTCCTTATTAGAGTTTATTCTACTGGAGGAAAATTACAGGTACACAGATTGCAAATTCTATGAAGACAGAGATTAATTTGGGGCTATATTCCCTACTACAGTGAAGATTAAAATTAACTCTCCCCTGATTATGAAGATTAAAATTGTAACACTTGCCTTTTTTTTAGATTTAATCACCAAAAGTGTAAATAACCTACTTAAAAATTGAGTATGTAGATCTGCCCATTTTTAAATCTAATCACCAAAAGTGTAAACATCCCACTTAACCATTAAGTGGGAGGTCTGTTACCAACATGTGCAATAGTGGGTGATGAATCTGAATTAAACTAACTGCCCTTGGGCAGTCTTAAAGCAAAGCTTCAACTGTGATTGGTAGACATAAAATTAGGAGAAGACACAGGAAATAACACAAAAGAAGTATCTTTAAAAAGGAGCTGTCACTTCCTGAGAGACAGTTCTTCATTCTTTGGAAGTGGACACTGGAGACAATTCTTCATTCTTTGGAGTGGAGGCTGGACCTGAGTCTCTGTTCCTGGTGAGGCTGTACTAAAATCTCTTCCTTTGAACTAACATGTGGTGAGTGAAAAGCTGATTCTTAACTTGGATTTTCTGAGAAAACAAACCTCAGGGGAGACTTAACTCTTGAGAAAGATTTAGATATCTTACCTTATCCTCTCTCTGATTTTCTTATTTCCCTCTCTCTACATTTTGTAAATAAATAGTAAATAAATCTCTTTGGGATAAATTAAATTCCTGGTGGCCACACTCTTAAATAATCCAGTCTAACCCTTATAAAATTAACCCCCTTTCCTCCTTACACCCCTTAGCACAGTATACACAGAAGATCAAGATTCAGTAGATTCAAATATGGTCTTAAACACTTCCTAACTATGTGATAGTGGTGTGAGTGTGAAAATCCTTACCCCTTTTTATGATTGCAATAGTATTAAACTTTATGATTATTTTCATAACACAATCATTAACTTTGAGTTAATAGTCAAACATAGTTTGCTTTATAAAAAATTATAAATTTTAGATAAGAAAATTACAGTTTAGGGTGGTATCAAATCTTGTTTATATCTTGACCTTAAGCCTATAATCCAGAAGTTTCTATTAATCCTACCACACCCCTCTTGAGTGTATAACACTATGGTCAGACAAAAAGAGTAAGTTTGGTTTTGCTTGTGATCTTTTACACTCACTAATTTAATCAGCACTTGTGTCATTAATTAAGAACCACTCATGTGAAAGATGTTTGCATTCATTTGATTTTCATTTTGATTGTTTTTTACTGTTACTGTGTCATCAGATTCCTTGGCATAAAAAGATTGCCTCCTAAGGCTCAGGGTCTCTGGTTATGATCTTGGCCAAGGTCTGGCTTTAGAGTTTTTGTATTGATGTGATAAATTTTTTGCCACAGAGGGCAAGTCTTCAATACCTCCAACTGAAACACTCATTCATGGACAATATAAGCCTAAGAATAGCTGTACTCCAAACTTTCTCTGTTAGGCCTTTCCAGTACCCTGGACCCAATCTCCATCTTCCTTATATTTATTGACTTCCTCCATTAGAATATAAATTCCTCCTCAAGGGCACTGTCTTTCCTTCTGCTTGTATGTGTATACTCTACTCTTCACATATTGTCTGGGACATAATAGATGTTTGTTGTGCTTAATATATGCTTGTTGACTTGATTCCATATTTCTCTCCTGAAAGAGCTCGAAACCTATTTCCTATAAGTGCCTTATGGCAAGTATGCACTGTTGTGGTCCGTATTGTCTTCTCCATGTCAGTCATAACTTCTCAAATACACAAGAATGTGAAAAAATATCCTAGGCATAGAAAGAAGAAGCTGGGTCATAGACAAATGCATTAAAAGTCAAATATTTGCCAGGATAAGATAGAGTATAATGCATGTTGGATTTAAAATCAGAATCCCTGGTCCAAAGCTTGGATTTAACATATGCTAGAATTGTTGTCATGAATAGGCAAGTCAACACTTTACCAATATGAATCTACTTTCTCTTAAAACCTTACCTTAGAATGGGGAAGAAAACATTTACATAGATCAGTCTCTATGACAGACAAAGTGGACACAAGATAATTCTCAACCTGAAGACCCTATGAGCTAGGGTACCTGGGAGGCATGTCTGGCAGAAAAATCACATTTGAGTTGAATCTTGAAGAAAATCATGGATTCTAAGAGACAAATGGAGGGAGAACATTCTGGACATAAGGGACAGCCAATGCCAAGACTCAGAGATGGGAAATGTAGCATAGTGTATAATAAGTCCTAAATTGATCAGTATGAATGGACTACAAAATATATTAGAATGTTGCTGATGTTTAAGAAAATTTGTAAGAAGCCAAGGTCATCTCCTGCATCCCAAGCCATCATCAGGTGCCTTAGTGGGGAAGACATCACTTTTAGAGAGAAAATTGGCATGGAAGGTTCTGTGAAAGAGATGGCAACTGAAATAGGTCTTGAAGAATAGAGGGGGTGTCAAGAGACAGAAATTGGTAGTCTAGTGTAAGGGGGGAAAGGGGTTAAATTTAAAAGGGTTGGACTTGATTATTTAAGAATGTGGTCACCAGGAATTTAATGAATTCCAAAGAGATTTTATTTACAATTTATTTACAAAATGTAGAAAGAGTGAAGTAAGAAATCAGAGAGAGGAAAAGGTAAGATATCTAGTCTAAACACTAAGTAATTTACTCCCAGCCCCTGGCCAGGGAGAGTTAGTTCTTAACTGGAGGGGCCTCTGCCCTTATAGCCAAGGCCCTGGGGATGCAGGGAATCTATCTTAAGAAAATAGGTTTCTCCTGAGGTTAGTCTCTTCTGAATATCCAGCAGTTAAGACTCAGCTTTCACTCACCACGTGTCAGTCTAAAGGAACAGGGTCTCCGGTTCAGTCAGTAGATCCTTCTGCCCCTCTTCACAAGCCTCAGTTTGAAAGCATGAAGAATTGAACTCCTTTAGGAAGTTGTCATTCCCTTTTAAAGACATTTTCTCTTGTGTCACTTCCTGTGTCTTCCCCTAATTTTATATCTACCAATCCCAGTTGACGCTCTGCTCTAAGACTACTCAGAAGGCAGATTTGTCATCCACTATTGCATACATGGGTCACAGACCTCCCACTCAATGATTGAGATGTTTACACTTTTGGTGATTAGATCTAAAAATGGACAGGTCTCCATACTCAACTTTTAAGTAGGGTATTTACAAAAATAGGCAGGGTTTACATTTTTAATCTTCATAATCAGGGAGAGTTAATTTTGATCTTCACACTAGGGAGGCAGCAAAACAAAACCACGGAGACTAAAGTGAGCAAGTCAGTTTGGAAGTCAGCAAAAAACTTAATTTGACTCCAATGGACAGTAAATGAAGGGGAATAATAAGTACTAATTCTAAAAGGTAGAAAAGCCTACATAGGGAGTATACAGAGTATGCTAGCACACTCACAGAGAGAATTTTAATTGGCCTTTCTGCATTATCTCAGACTTTAAAATGGGGAATCTGACCACACTTCCCCAGAGTATGCAGGTATATCCTGTCCATTCTTGAAAAATAGGGCAGAGGCAAATAGTAGAGGACTTTGAATGTCAACCAAGATTAGGAATGCATATTTAATTTCAGTGGATAATAGGAAGTCATGGGACATTTCTAGCAACAATATGAAGAATGGATTGGAAAGGGAGTTCACTAGAGGCAGAAACACTACTTAAGAAACTTTCAAAAATTCAGTCAAGAAAGATAAAAACCTAGTTTAGAGTGGCAGTAGAAATGCAAAGGAGGGGCCCAGAAAAAACAAACCATCAAAAAGGTAGAATAAATAAAACTTATCATCTAACTAAATATTGGGAAATAAAGAAAGATGAATCAAAGGAGACTCAGAAGGTATAAACCTGGGTAAAGTCAATGGTACCATCATCAGAAATAGAAAAATTAAGAGAAGGGTCAGGTTTGTGGAAGAGGAGAAGGAATTCATTCCTTAGACACTGATTTTAGCAATTGGAAGGACATACAGTTGGAGTTATATAAAAGACTGAGAAAAACTACATTGAAATTCAAGAGAGAGGTTTGAGTTGGAATGATCAATAAGTCAACAAAGATTTATTAAGCATTAACTGAGTCAAGCACTCTGCTAAGCATCAAATCACTTAAACTTATTTGCCTCAGTTTCCCCATCTGGAGAAAGACATGGCAAACTGCTCTAGTATCTTTGACAGGAAAACTCCAAATGAGGTCACTAAGAGTCCAACATGATTGAAAAGGACTAAACAATAACATAAAGACAAAGTCAAGGTTCCTGTCCTCAAGGAGCTTCCAATCTAATGGGGAGAGACATCATATAAGTAACAAAGTACATGCAAGATATATATATATATATATATATATATATATATATATATATATATATATAGAGAGAGAGAGAGAGAGAGAGAGAGAGAGAGAGAGGGAGAGAATAAGTGAAAGGTAATTCCAGAAGGAAGTAACTTTTTTTTAAACCCTTAGCTTCCATTTTAGAATCAATATTGTATATTGGTTCCAAGACAGAAAATGGTTAAGGGCTAGTCAATGGAGGTTAAGTGACTTGTCCAAGGTCACTCAGTGGCTGTCTGGGGGTACATTTGAACCCAGGACCTCCCATTTCAAAGCCTGGCTCTCAATCTACTGAGCCACCTCACTGTCCCCCAGGAAATCACTCTTTGCATTAATAGAGACACCATCTTCCCAATGTATATCTCCCTGCCCCAAGATTCCACCTAAATCCATAATTTCACTCACCCAACCATGCCGTTCATAATCTCGACCGTTTCTGCCAAACTGTCCCATTCTCCTCGGCCAGTATTGTCTGATTTTCTTTACTGTGTGCTGAACAGTAAATAAAAGTCTGCAGTTGAAAAACCTGCCATGCACCAGACGTGCAAATCATGCAGACAAGTGTTTGCCGGTGTGGTGTGCCGCGCGCACCCTCTTAAAGGTCAGAAGCTTCCCTGCAGATGCCGCCAGGGGTTTCTGTATGATATCTGAAACTCCGCAGCCGGTGGAGCACTTGAAAACTCCCGGGCTCATAATTACAAAGCAAAATCCTCTAATGCCAAATAATAATACTGGCCTCCATACCTTTTAAGTGCAATCTTCCTGATTACAAGCAGGCATTGACTAAAGACATCAATTAGAGAGGGAGATTTCTTCTGCCTTGGGGCAAGAGTTCAGTGAAAAACAGTTTGGGAAGTGGTTTAACCCCTTTGGCTAACACACAGCTCAGCTCGCAGCTTTCAAAGCAAACCCATTATTTTCCCCCAGCGTAGCAAAAGGCCAACTCTGTCCATGTTTTGGACTTCTAGCAGGCTGGATTTTTTCCCCTAAAATGTGCAGTTCTTAGGAAGGAAATGCACGTGGGAAGATAAGCATTCCCTTGGCTTTCTCCTGTCTTTTTATTCCATTTCAAAATCTCTCTTCCTGATTTTATTGCCTTTGGGTTGCAAAACATTTTGCAAACCACAGACTTAAGAGGAAACAATGCTTGCCTATCAGAGAAATCAGAGCGCCCTCTCTCCTTCCCACAACTCCCACCACATGCACAAATGCACGGGTGCACACACCTGATATCAACTTTAAGTCAAGCTCTCAGTCCCTACAAGGCTCAGTCCTTGAGGGGGAGGCTAATAAGGTATAGAAAAGGTGGGTCAGAATCTCTAGGCCTGAGTGCCTCTGGAAGAAGCGCCAAAGAATGTCTTATAATTACACATCTAAACTGGGAAATCACTGAAAATCTGTCCAAGGAATTCATTGAGGTAACTCAAATTTATAATTCTAAAGCTTCCAGAATGAAATATCTGGACGATTTGGGCTATGAGAAACTAGACTGTCTCAGCAACTTGGTGATTACTGGGGGGGGGGGGGGGGGGGGGGTTAAAAATTATTATTCCAAACATTTACAAATCCACACAAAATAAACACTTCCATATATAAAGTGATAACCTTGTTTGATGGAACCCCCAAATTTACCTTTGTCCCTTGGGAACTGCCTTTAAGGAACTCTCAGACTGACCCTTGTCTTAGACTGAACAATAAACCTTTTAAGTACTCAATGATCTCAGTCTAGATAGAATTTGTGTGTTTAAAAATGTTTTATCTTTTTAAAATTTTAATAACAAATTTACATATATTTTCCCAAGTTATAGGATTTCTGTTGTCTCCCTTCTTTCTTCCCTCCTCCCTCCAAGAGCTGACAAGTAATTCAATCTGGGTTATACATGCATTATCAAAATATATTTTGATATTATTCATTTTTGCAAGAGAGTAATCTTATAAAACCCAAATCCCAAACATGTACCCAAACAAACAAGTGATAAATCATATGTTTTCATCTGTATTTCTACTCCAACAGTTCTTTCTCTGGAGGTGGATAGCATTCTTTGTCATAACTCCCTCAAAATTGTTCTGGAGCATTATATTGCTGTTAATGGCAAAGTCTATTCCATTGGATAGGTCCACAATGTTTCAGTTACTGTGTATAATGTTCTTAAGGCTCTGCTTATTTTACTCTGCATAGGTCTTTCTAGCTCTTTCTAAAATCATCCTGTTCACAATTCTGAGAGACCTATGAGAAAGAATGCTATCCACATCCAGAGAAAGAACTGTGGGAGTAGAAATGCAGAAGAAAAACAACTGCTTGATCACATGGGTTGATGGGGATATGGTTGAGCACTCTAAACAATCACTCTAGTGCAAATATTAATAATATGGAAATAGGTCTTGATCAATGACACATGTAAAACCCAGTGGAATTGCTCCCAGTGGGAGGGGATGGGAGGAGGGGAAGGAAAGAACATGAATCATATAATCATGGAAAAATATTCTAAATTAATTAATTAAATAAAGACTTCAAATAAAAAATAAAATAAAATAAAATCATTCTGTTCATCATTCCTTACAGCCCAAAAGTATTCCATCACCATCATATACCACAATTTGTTCAGTCATTCCCCAGTTGAGGGACATCCCTTTAATTTCCAATTCTTTGCCAAGTAACTCAAATTTATATTCTAAAACTCCCAGTATGAAATGCCTGGATGATTTAAGTTGTGAGAAACTTAGACTGTCTCAGCAACTTGGTGACACTAGTGGAGTTTTAAGAAATCTTTATTCCAAATGTTTACAAATCCAAGCAAAACAAGCATTTCCATATATAAAGTGATGACCTTGTTTGATGGAACCCCCAAATATTCCTTTGTCCCTTAGGAACTTGCCTTCTGGGAACTCCCAGACTGACCCTTGTCTTAGACTGAACAATAAACCTTAAAGGACCCAATGACCTCAGTCTGGATAGAATTAGTGGATTTAATCAAACTTTAAATAACCTTTTATATCTGGGCCTCTCCCAGGCAGTCCAGCTCCTAAATGAAATCGTTCACTTGTCTCCATGTAAGCTAATCAATTGTCCTCCCTTTCCTTTATTCCCCAAAATATATGTAAGACCCATAACCCCAAGTTCTTCAATTCATTGGAAAAACTGTCTTTTGAGGTGCATTTTCCCAAAGACTGTGCTCCCAGAGTTTCAGAGCTTGTCTCTGTGATATCTTGCACATTACTCTATGTGGAGGCTATTAGAGCTTTTTCAACCTAGTCCTGATTAAAGACTTGTTCTTTCTAACTATTTTGGTGGTTCTGTGTTTTTCAAGGTTGACAAAAGAAAAAGAAACATTCCACAAATGAAATCACATATTTCCTATATAACTCACTTTTCTTCATATCTACAAAATAGATCCTGCCCACTAGTGTCCCAACCCCTTCCCAACCTCCTTGAATAACATAGGTTATGGTCATGGAGGCCAAGGCTTTCCTGTTTTATTTTCTGTTTACTTTCTGGAGGTAACATTCTCAGTTTATTCTTCTAATATTAGTTGTGTAATTGTGTATAATGTCACAAGAAATAATCAAAGGACATTTAAATCCTAAACCATGTGCTAATAAGTAGGAGTGAACTAGTCATCCAAAAGAAGGAAAGATCTTTGTGGAACAATGAGGTGGCTCAGGGGATAGAGTAGAAGGCCTTTGGTTAGAAAGACTCATCTTCTGGAGTTCAAATCTGGCCTCAGACTCTTTATTAGTTATTTGAATCAGTTTCCTCATCTGTAAAATGAGGTGGAGGAAGAAATGGAAAATCATTCCACTGTCTGTCAAAATAACAGAAAAATAAATCCAAATGAGGCCAAAAAAATCCAGACAAGACTGACCAACAAAAAAAACAACATCTAAGTGAAATCAGGAAGATTTATATTCAAATTCAGCCTCAGATCCTTTCAGTTGCATGACCCTGAGCAAGTCTTCTTCAATTTTCTCTAATGTAAAATGAGATGATGATAATAGCACCACCTTTCCAGGTTTTTATGAGGATCAAATGAGATATTTATAAAGTGCATAATAATTACTTATTTCCTTCCTCCTCCCTCAATAGCAGAAGTTCTCAAGGAGGAAGTTAGGATTTTCTGATTCTTGAAGGAAGAGAAGGATTTGGAATACACAAAGATGATTGGGAAATCATTCAAAGTTGACCTGAGAGTTGGGAGGGAGAGCATGAGCAAAAGTACAGAAGTAGATATAAATATTTTGTGTGGGCGATAAGAAAAACCCTGGCTTTGCCTGAGGCACTTCCATGGAATTAATTAGATACTTTGGCTCTTTGCTGAGGGTTATGAACCTTTCTGTAATGACATATAAAAAGGTATACCAAGGACATATTCTCCCTAGTGCCTAGGAATGGACCAATGATTGTTGGCAACTGAGAGTTGGGTGAATCAGTTCTTATTCAAAGACTCATCTCCTCTAAAGATGCAGAAATGACTTTACCCTTATCTTTTGTCCCTGTTCCCCTTTGTTAAAATTTCCTTTCTCTTAAGCTTGGAGGAGAGGAGGGGATTTCATTCCCTTGTCTCCTCCAGCAGCAAAAGCAACTTGTGGTGAAAGTTCATAGAAGCCCAGGATTGGATTCCTATAATTGAAAATCTATTACCCTAAAAAAGCACTACATTTCCCCAGTGCCCACTGACTTCCTGTCATTACATACTTCCTGTACACAGAGAATAAATATCCAGGGGGCAGTCCTGCTCCTCCTCTTTGGGCATGATATAGCAATCAGCAGTGATGGTAGTGAGTGGGGATTTTGAAAATGGCTAACCAGCCATGGGCATGGTTTTTGTAGGGGGTTTTTTTGTATCCTCTTTATTCCTTGATTTCTAATGATCATTTAATAAACCTCATAAAATATAATATTTCATTATTAGAGATTTTTACAATTCTGAGTCTCTAGGTACCTTTGGATGTATTTCTATTTTCACCTTTGAACATGTCACCTAATTCAATCAACTCTAGTGACTATCTACTGACTCCAGGTTCAGATAAAAAGTTCTTTTCTAGTCTTCTTAAACCTTCTTCGAGAAGCTTTTCCCTGTTCTCCCTGAATGCTAATAATGCCTTTCTTTGGTTGATTATCTACAGTTTGCCCCATATATATCTTTTTTTAAAAAACCTTACTTTCTATCTTAGAATCAATATTGTGCATTGGTTCCAAGGCAGAAGATGGTTAATGGCTAGGCAACGGGGGTTAAATGATTTGTCCAGGGTCACACAGCTAGGAAGCATCTGAAGTCAGACTACTATCTCTGGACCTATTTCTCAATCTACTGAGCCACCTATCTGCCCTCCTCCCTATATATATATATACATATATGTTGTCTTCCCCATTAGACTATGAACTCCTAGAGAGCAGGGACTGGTTTTTTGTTTTGGTTTGGATTTTTTGTACCCCATTGCTTAGCACAGTGCCTGGCACATTGTAGGCATTTGATAAATGCTTATTGACTTGACATATAAACAATAATCCTGTAGAATGGATATTTGCATGTACATTAGTCATCTAATAGTTTTAGAATCCCTGAATTTGGGATTAGGTCATTGGTTGACCAGAAGGAACTTAATTGCCTTAGCAACATATACTTCTTAGAAGATAAGAGATCTACCACCAGGATCATCCCATGGCAAAAGAACTTTTAAAAAATGTCTAAGAATATGATATGGATTTTCTGAGTGTCTTATACAGCACATGTCTAAGATATATGGAATCTGTTTGTTTAGGAAGCTTGAAAATGACCTTTATTTTCTGGGGGAGTATTATGAGTATAATGGGATGTTGAGATCATTTTGTATTATCGTTACTTGTTAATGTATACTTTTCAGTCTTTTACCACTTATGCAGTTTCTGGAGTTTAGAAAATAAATAACTATCCCATTAGCTACATTCTACCTTAAATATCTGGTCTAAAAAAGAAACTATTACAAATATTTTGGGGAAATCCTTGACATGAGCCATTTCTAAAAATTTTTATGCTCATCTGGGGACAAAACCAGAGAAAGAACTTGACCTTCTTTGGGAACTAAAGGAGGTGCATTTAAAAATAAAATAGGTGATGATTTACAATATGAAATATCACACAAGTATCACAAGGCAAAAAGGAGGAAAGAGGGAAGCCAATATTTACAGAGTGTAAACTCCTGTACCTTTCATCTACTACATGGGAAATTAAAGCAGGCTTATACATTCTATTTTAAACATCTTTTTGAGCCCCTCCATCTGGTGGATTCACACCAGACTTCAGATACAAACAGTTTCAACAAATAAGAATAACTCCTATTTGGATGGTTAACATTTCACCTGGTTTTCTGAGCAAAGTTATATTTCCTAAAGAAATTGTGGAAAGACAGTAAGAATTACTGCCTGAATTGGCCCAATATCACCTTACTATTATAAGATGGCTGAGGTTCGTAGTGAGTTCTATAATTCTACCTGGATTAGAATACAAAAATAAAAATATAAATCAAATCCCATCTAAATGGAGGAGGCACGCTAACCAAAACTATCCCAGGTACGTTAAAGATTACAAGTTTTTCAGAATTTATAATTAATATTATAATTAATGCTATCATAATATTATATAATACTAATTAATTAATGTAATAATAAGAATTATAATAAATCAATTCGAGCAATAGCTTTAAAATATTACAGCATATCTAAAGAAAAGCATGACAGTAGGATTCATGAAACTCATATTTTATTTGACGTCTGGTGCTTCTTGGGATCTACAAGCTATATAACTGCAAATTATTTTTTACTTGAGTCAAGGAAAGTGAAGAATGAAAAACCTTTGGATTTGGATTTGACAAGAAGGGGTGCAAAGGAGGGAAGTTTTAATAAAATGACGGAAATTTTAAAAAATGGTGGCAATAGATAGAACTTCATGTTTGAAGACTTAATAGGAAAGGAGAAAAAATAGACAATAGCTTTTAAGTGGAAGCAAAACCTAGGGGAAAAAAATCAAGGTTAAGGGAGAGTTGAGCTTGGATGGATGGTATGGAAAGGAAAAAATAGAGAAATAACTTTGAAAGTGAGACCCTAGAAATGATAGAAAGGAATAGGGTCCATAAAAGGGTACATAAAGATGAAAGTTTTCACTTAAAGAGGAGAAAAAAAAACAATATTTTTTTTCCTGGCCTTGGAGGAAAATGTAAGGATAAGGATAGGGATATCAATAAATATTTTGATGTAAAGAGAAAACATGCCCCCTAGGAGCCCAAAACCAGCTCCCACACAGATTTCCCATTCTTCCCTATCTCCTTTTTTTTTTAACCCTACTTCCTATCTTAGTAAGGACTCAGGTAGAAGGTCAAGGTTTAGGCAAATGGGGGTTCTGAGGCCAAATATGACCCAAGCCACATGGTTGCCTCTCTCCCTATCTTCTTGCCAATGCTTCTTTAACCTTCCTTCTTCCTAGCTCATACATGAGGGAATATTTCATATAGACTCAAATTTCTTGGTAAAATTTGAGGAGTGAAGTGATATGCTGAGAATGAGGGGCACGCAGAAAGAATTGGAAGCCTGCTCCTAGGGGAGCAAATCTAATATAACCAGTATGGGGAGGCTAAGAGGTACTTATTGAATTAAGTAGAATCACTGCTAAAAGTATGGACCTACAGTGATGCAGATGTAGAGGGTTCTCCATCTTCTCTTAGCAGTGGCCCAGGGCCTGAAAACAGGGGTAAATAGACTCGTTGATAGACCCAGGACAGTTTCAGCAATTGCCAAGGCAGGTTAGGTGGACATTCACTGCAGTCAGAAAGGGTAGTATTGAGGTCAATGGAGATGGAGTCTTTTAGGAGTCTCATAGAATCATAGAGTTCCAGAACGCCAAGAGCTGATTCAAGGAAATTTATGCTGATTGGCTATTTACAATAATAACAATAATAATAATTGATAACATAGTGTGAGGCACTATGCTAAGCACTTGTGATTATTATCATATTTGATCCTCATAACAACCCTGGGAGACAAGTACTATTATTATCCCCATTTTACAGATATGGAAAATGAGGTAGACAGAAATTAAGTATTTTTCTCAGGACCACACGACTAATGAGTGCCTCAGGTCTTCCTGACTCCAGACCCAACGATCTATCCACTGTACCACCTTGTTTAAAATTATATTAGTTGGGACTTTTTTTCTCATGTCACTCAAGTTGAACTTTCAGTCCACAAAAATACTCAATTTTTTTTTACACACTGTCCCCAAACTATATATACCAAGAAAATCATCTTCTTTCATCATTCCTATTCAATTCAATTAGTTTTGGCCCATGATGATAAGTCTATTAACAATGTGTTCTAGAATTTTCCAGGGATTCAAAGTCAAATTCACTGATTTTAAAATCTGAAGAATCCACTCCTTCCCTCTTTTTGAAAAATATGACCATCTACTTGTTTTTAGTTTCATAGTTCAACAGAACTTTTCATTCTTTTATTTTTAATATGAACTTCTCTCTTAGAATTGCTGGTAAGGCAGAAGAGTGATAAAGGCTAGGCAATTGGATTTAAGTGACTTGCCTAGAATCACACAGCTAGGAAATAGCAGAGGCTAGATTTGAACCAAGGTCCTACTGATTCTAGGCTGGCGCTCTATCCATGGAGCCACCTAGCTGCCCCTCAACATAATTTTTCAATGTACTTGACAAGCACCAATGGACAAATTCTTTTCTGTACTCTGGTGTATTGATCATCTGCGACTGGTGCCTTGAGTTTATAGAGAGCATCTTAGAGCTCTTATGAATTTCTTATTTATTATAGGACTGGATAAAGTGCCAAATATTGAATAAATCCCTGAAGACCTTAGTGAAAGTAGAGAACAAGTTGGAAGTAGACAGACATGTGGCACAGTGGGTAGAGTGCCAGGCCTAAAGTCAGAGAGGCTAATTTTCCTAAGTTTAATCTGAACTAAGACGTTTACTAGCTGTGTGACCTTTGGCAAGACATGTAACCCTATTTGCCTTAGTTTCCTCTGCTATAAAAAGAGCTGGAGAAGGAAATGGAAAAATATTCCAGTATCTGCCAAGAAAAATTCCAAATGGGGTCAGGAAGGGTCAGACACAACAGAAATGAATAAAGAACAATAAAACACATTGGGGGTAGTCAGGAGATAAATGTGATTGGAAAGTGATGCATTTTATTTTGAACTATTTTACATTACTAGCTATTCATTACACTCATAGTATTATGTTACAGTAAATCTTGAGGGCAGACACATACCAGAATTATAACTAGTCAGTGCCGTGAATAGGCATCAGACTCCTAGGGTAACAATACTGGGAGTTCTCCATTCCTTATTAACTAAATTGAATTAGTACCCATTTGGCTGACACTTATTTGAATCATCACAATGCCAAAAGATTTGGGGCACATCGTGAATACTCAATAATTATGGGGCTGCTGCTCATCTCAGTGCCTCCCAAGCAAATGCTAAAACAAGTTGTAGAGCAAAACCATGATCTGTATTGATAGGGAATGTTTCCTCATGAAGGGTTCCCTCTAACAATGAAATAAAAGGTCCGGTCCCATCTCTTGGTGAGAAGACTGAGGCACAAAAAAATTTAAGTGACTTGAAAAAGTCAAAAAATAAAGAGCAGAACTGGGACTTGAGCATGTTTTTCTTAATTTATAAGATCATAGACTGAGAGCTGGAAGGAACCTTGGAGACCACTAGAGTCCAACCCACCCATTTTATAAATGAGGAAACTGAGGTTGATAGAGGTTAAGTGATTTGCCCAGGGTCACATACGTAGTAAGTGCTGAAGCAGGATTTCAGCTCAGGTCTTCATGACTCCAAATCTGCTACTCTATCCACTGAGCCATCTCCAAGAGCTGTAAAGTTTTAATCCTCCAAGCTTGAATACCATTGCCTCTCTGAAGTCTATGGTAGAGTAGTCTACACTGAATGCATAGACACAGAAGGGGGAAAGGGAAAGAGTTATTACCCTGGACTGCGGTCAGTCAAGGAAGGTTTCTTGTAGGACCAGAGTGAATCTTAAGCAAGGGCACAAAATTAAGAACATATAAGAAAGGTGCAGAATTTTAGGGGACCCTCCAATCTTCCTCTTAGGCAAGGCAAGGCAAGCCAAGCCAAGTGCATGGTCTTCCAGGTTAAAATAAGAAAGTGAGTGGAGCTAGCCTGGGGTGTGATTTACTATGGCATCAAATCAAGCAAACTGTTCATAAAATGCCTGACTACCACCGCTGCCCATTACCATGCTCCCCTCCACAATTAGGGTAAATACCCCTTTTTATTTATGAAGTGGTGTGTGCGCACCAGAAGGATGCTGTGGTTGAGGAAAACGGATGGGGGTCACATCAACATGACTGGGGTCAAGTGGTCAAAAGTTATTTACAGCCTATTAGGCAGCATTCAGGCTTCCCAGACATATCCTGTCCAGCTTTCCTAAATCAAGTAAATAGGCTAGCATTCTGGGTTTTCAGAACAGCCATGTTGCTACAGCCTCTTGTCCCTTCACCGGGGAACATGGTCAACAGCAGCTGGAACTCTGGGCTCTCATCCCACGATGGAGTGCCCATCTGAGAGGACTTCATTTGTCTCACTCGTGTATGGCACTGACCACCAAGTGCCTTATGGGTGCAGAGCACAGGATGGCACAGCCCCAGAGATGGAGAAGTCCTCCATGGCCATCTCTTCCAGCCCATTCGAGTAATTATACTGTGCTTAGCACTATACCCACCTAACTCATTTGATCCTTAAAGCAAGCTTGTGAAGTATGAGCTAGAATTATCCCCATTTGTATGTGTAGAGAAATGAAGAACAACACAAATTAAGTTAAGCACCTAAGCTTACACATTTATTAAGTTTCTGAGGCAGGATTAAAACTGAGGTCCTTCTGAGTCCAATCCCAATAATCGAACCACTTTACCACTTAGCTGGCTCCAAACGGGGAAAAGAATTTATAATATAACTAATACTCAATCCCCTAAACTGTATTTGCAGATTGCTCCAAGATTCTAAATGATGTAGGAGCAGAGCCAATGACTTGTGAATCTTCGAATTTCCTACAGTTTCTAGATTGGGAACTTATAAACAATAGGTGCTCAGTAAGTGTCTTGGAAAGAATTCTCTCCACTTGATCCTGGAGGGGTGATCAATCAGTGGGTATCGGGATACAGAGTCAGAGATTTGAACCTCAAAGGATCTTCAGAGGCCATAATAGCCTAACCTCTCACTTTATAAATGAAGAAATGGAGGCACCATTTCTTGGAGGTGATTTTCTCCAGATTACATAGTTAGTAAATTTCTGAGGTGGGATCTGAAACCAGGTTTTTCTGACTCCAAGTCCAGTGCTCTACCCACCACATCACCTTGCTTTTTAATAAAGTTATATAGAGGGGCTATGATGGTTCAGTGGATAGAGACAGGAGGTCCTGGGTTCAGATCTTGTCTCAGGCACTTCCTAGCTATGTGACCCTAGACAAATTCACTTAATCCCTATTGCCTAGTCCTTACTGCTCTTCTGCCTTAGTAATAATACAGTAGTTTTGATTCTAAGGAAGGTAAGGGTTTTAAAAATAAATTAAATCATATAGAGTCATATTTAAAGGAGGAGAGCTATACATCAAAAGCCTGGAACTTGGAAATATTGCTACAATTTGAATATTACGTTTAGTGAATCCATTTTCAAAATAATTATTTGTTAATAGGGTTATTCATATACATTCACTCTTAAAACTATAATTAAATAGAGCAAGTGTGAAATGCTTACCTGCTTGTGTCAAACTCAAATAGAAATATTGTTCAGCACATTCCAACTCTTTGTAATTCCAACTGAGGCTTTCTTGGCAAAGATACTGGAGTGATTTGCCATTTCCTTCTCCAGACAATTTTACAGGTGAAGAAACTGAGGCAAACAGGGTTAAGTGACTTGTCACAGGTCACATAGTTAGTAAGTATGTCTGGGACCAGATTTGAACTCAGAAAGATGAGTTTCCCTGACTCCAGGACCAGCATGCTATCCACTGAGACACCGATCTGCCCTCAAATAGGAATGGGGGCCACTAATCCATATGTAATCTATGTCCACGTATTAACTCTTTTAAAAAATATAATGTTACCTCTATTGTATTTTATTTTGTTAAATATTTCCCAATTCCATTTTAATTTTGATAGAATGGGTCTCAGGGTATATGTTGAACACCTCAGTCTAAAAGATTCTTTTTAGTTTACATGTTCTCTTAAAGATTTGCCTTAGGGGGCAACTAGGTGGCTCAATGGATTTAAAGTAAGACCTAGAGACCTGAGATCAGGTCCTGGGTTCAAATTTGACCACAAACATTTCTGAACTATATGACCCTAGGCAAGTTGCTTAACTCCCATTTAGCCCTTACTGCTCTTCTGTCTGGTGGTATGGTATGGAAGGAATGGGGTTTGGAAAAGGAAGGAAGGAAGGAAGGAAGGAAGGAAGGAAGGAAGGAAGGAAGGAAGGAAGGAAGGAAGGAAGGAAGGAAGGAAGGAAGGAAGGAAGGAAGGAAGGAAGGGAGAGAGAGAGAGAGAGAGAGAGAGAGAGAGAGAGAGAGAGAGAGAGAGAGAGAGAGAGAGAGAGAGAGAGAGAGGAAGAAAAAATATTCCATTGAGGATGAGGTGGATCAAAGTTGCCAAAAATACTGTTTTTTAGCCTTAGGATCAGTGACTTTATTTTTTTTTTAAACCCTTACCTTATAAAAAACCCAATACACCTTACAGTGTATTGATTCTAAGGCAGAAGAACAGTTAGAGCTAGGCAATGGGAATTAAGTGACTTGCCTAGGATCTCACATCAAGGAAGTGTCTAAGGCCATATTTGAACCCAGGATGTCCCATTTCTAGATCTGGCTCTTAATCTACTGAGCCACCTAGCTTCCCCTGTGACTTCCTTTCAATGTATGCAGCAAGCATACCTGTGGAAGTCAAATGCATAGTTAAAGTCAGGAGATCGGGATATTTCTGATTTACCACATTACCAGTAGACTTCTTATCTTCTTTCCTTAACTCTCTTTGGCCTTGTTCCAAATTCCAATCTCTTGTCCAAATATCAATGAAAAGAATGCTAAATCTAAAGGAAAATAGCCCAATTTAATTCTGTTTCTACTAGTTACTACCTGTGTGACCTTGGGGGAGTCATTTAATATAGCTGGACCTCAGTTTCTTCATGTGAGAGATGAGGAAGTTGGACTACATGACCTCAGAAACCCTTCTAGCTCTAAATTGAGGATCTTTTGAGTTAACTGGAACATTTGATGCCTGGCTACTTTGAGGTTGCCAAAAATTGTGAATGATTTATTACAAGCTTAATATTAAACATCAGAACAACCAATTAAACTTGCTTTGCAACTATTTACATTCAATAAATGAATTTCAGTGCATAAAATGTCAACTTTTCAGTCACGCCCTCTAATTCTCCATCAGAGTTCCTTGTCCATTTATTCCCATTGATTTCCTTTTCTATGGCCAGAGTTAATATGTTCTGTTTTTTTCTGGTTCTGCTTTTTTCATTTTGTTTTTTACCCCCATAAAGTTACTCCACATTTCTTTAAGCTTCTCATACTTGTCCATCTTAATTGCACTATAGCATTCCACTGAATTAATGTACCACGATTTATTTAACCTTTCCCCTAATTTGGAACATTGAAGATATTTCCAGTATTTTACAATTATTAAAAAAATGTTGCTATAAAAATCTTTGAGCAGATGGCCCCTTTAAAAAAAGCCAATTACACTATATTTGAAACAACAGAATCATAATGACTGTTGTTGAATTTTTATTCTCTATAATCACCATCATCACTTCTTTATTCCCAGAATCTTTGTTCACACATTAGCCACTTAAATGAGGATTCATTGATATCTAATTGGAGCACTTTTTTTCCAGCCTTTCTCTATTCCTATTATTTTTTTCTTATCTTTTAAGGGACTAATTAATTCTCTTGACCTCCAAAGTCATTTGAAACTGTTCATCTTCACTATTTGTTTATGCTTCCTCCACAATTTCTTCTTTTTCTTTGGCACATAACCCCTTGTTTATCTGAAGACAGTCGTAAAAAGCTCATATGTATGCATATATAAATATCTTGAGATAGCCAGCTTTCATCCATTCTGGCATCCTACTTTTTTTTAAACTAGCCTCTGTTTAGCACAATCTATGCCTCCTCAGGATGGAAATTGTAAGGGGGAATTATTTTTTGTTTTTTGTTTTTAATAAAAGGTTGGGCTGGATTATTCAAAATTAGGGTCGCCAGGAATTTAATTAATTCCAAAGAGATTTATTTACAATTTATTTACAAAATATAGAAAGAGTGGAGTTAGAAAATCAGAGAGAGGATAGGGTAAGATATCTAGCCTAAGCACTAAGCATTTTGCTCTGACCATTGGCTCAAAAACTGTCAGGGGAGTTGAGTCCTTAACTGGAAAGGCTCTTGTAGGATAGGTCTCTTCTTTCAGAAAATCCAGGAAAGGAGTCAGCTCTTTTTCACTCACTACATGTCAGTCCAGAGGGAGAGATTTAAGAACAGCCTCACCAAAGTACAGGTCTCAGGTCTAGTCAGCAGATTCTTCACCAGCCTCCAACTCCAACTCAGAACTCCAGAAGAAGTCGAAGTTCTTTCCAAAGATCTTTCTAAAGAAGATCTCTGAAGATGCCCCCATAAGAAGTTGTAACTCCTTTATGAAGACACTTTCTTTTTCATCACTTTCTGTGTCTTCCTCAACTTTTTACATGGACAAATCATAGTCTAAAGCCTTGCTTAGTACTGCACAGGGGGCAATCAGTCAATTCTGATTCATCACCCACTAATGCACATGTGGGTCACAGACTTCCCTACTCAACTGTAAGTAGGGTGTTTATACTTTTGGTGATTAAATCTAAAAATGGGCAGGGAAGTTAATTTAATCTTCAAAATCAGGGGAGAGATTTAATTTAATCTTCACAATCCCTCCTGATGTCTAGTCTCCCCATTGATCATTTAACATAATCATCTTGTACCCCTTAAAATTTTTTTAACTACAGTTGTATACAACATTTCACCTTCTAAGAAGAAACTACAATAGTTAGAAATAAGAGGGAAATAGAAGAGAGAGAAAACAAAACCAATGTTTTACTAGGTATGTTAACAAAAATTGGGGGCAGTCTCCTTTGTCATAAAAGTTTACATTCAAAATGAATGTTCAACCTCCTTTAGTTCAATCAATGGCACCCAAAAGTTCATTCTGGATCTTCCTGATGGAGTGTAGATTTCTGTAGACATCTTTCTCCAAACAGTTCATTCTCTGGATTCAAGGAGTTAGCAATCCTTTTTTCCTGAAATATTTCTAAAATAAAATTTTAAATCTTGGATATTTAGAAAAATACAATACAAACCTCCCTGAAGAGGGTGTTCACCAACACCTGGATCAATTCAGAATACATGGTTGACTTATGGGGGTATATGAGTCAATTATCAAAAGAAAAACCATAACATAAAAAGAAAAATAAATAGAAGAAAAATTAAACTTTGGGAGAAATAAAAAATTCAAAATCAGAACCAAAATATCAAAAGTATATATATATATATATATATATATATATATATATAATTATGAATAAAATAAGAATAAATTCAAAACAGGCCCTTGTATTAGGCTCCAATTAAAGTAAATTTCTGTCCCACAAATTTGTAGGAAAAATAATTAAATAATATTTCACTTACCCATTATAAGGCAGGGCTACAGGAAGTTGGCATACTATAAGAAAGAAAAACGGACTAGATTTTTTTTTTATAAAAGGGGAGTGTCATTCCCTGGTCTGATCTTTCATCATTTTTCAGAGATAGGGGAGCCAGAACAGCCAATTGTTAGGTACTTTGATAGAAAGTATTTCACAAGGAGTGTAGTTGAAGGAGTCATGTGTCTTAACATATATCAAGTGCTGCAACCTCAAGTCTCACACTAGGTTCAAGTCCTTTCATATTGGCATAGAAGTTCATCAGTTCCATCTGGATTGGTTTCTTTTTTTGACCTGTATACTTTTTTAATTGTTTTTAAACTCTTACCTTTTGTCTTAGAGTCAATACTGTGTATTGGCTTCCAGGCAGAAGAGTGGTAAGGACTAGGTAATGAGGGTCAAGTGATTTGCCCAGGGTAACACAGCTGGGAAGTGTCTGGGGTCAGATTTGAACCTAGGACCTCACGTCTTTAGGCCTGACGCTCAATCCACTGAGCCACCCAGCTGCCCCCCTTGTGTTCTTTTTTGGCACTATTCAGGTTAAGTCCATGCTTCTATGGCATTGTAGAGATAAAGTCTGTGCTCCTTTTTTGATCCCATTTCCTAGAATCAGACACAATCATTAATCACAGTCCCACAGCATTCATCAATAAATGGCAGGTTTCCAAAGTCTAAAGCTTTTGGGTATAAATTTATATGCTAGGTAAGTGGACATCTAGCTTATTCTATAGCAAAAAAAATAGTTAAAATAAAATCTTCTTAATACTGGTGACATGTGCTTCAAATGAAAAAAGGGAGAGAGAAAAAAATAAATATTATATGGTAAATGTAGGAAGAAAAATAAGAATATTAAAAATATGTATATTTCACAATCCTGTTTCTTCTTCTTTACTACTATGTGGAAGGGAGACAAAACTGAAAAGGGTTAATATTAACAAAAACAATGGAGTTTAAGGGGTACTACCTTCTGCCCCACATGGAGGGGCACACTGAGAATTTTGTGGACAAGCTCCACTTAAGTTATACTGTTGTGGGGTCAGTTGGTTTGGGTTATTTTCCCAATTTCTATTCCTAGAATTTTTATCATTCCTAAAATTATTATTCCTATAATCATTATTATCATTATTTCTATAGTTATTCAACTGCATATTATTTTTGATTGGCTTGAATAAATTTAGAGAGTCTATCATTTTGTGGCCCTTCTTCTCATAGAAGTGGCAAGTAAGGGATTGATAGTTCGATTCTTGGAGAAGGGCAAATGCCATTGGTTGAGTACTATGCCCTTTTTCCTATTTATCAATCCTATCTCTTAAATATTTCAGTTCCTCCCGAATTGTTTCCATGAAATTGTTAGTCTCTTCCTGTTTTTCTTTGTTGATTTTTGAAACATATACAGCAGTTTTTCTCAACTTGTCAAGATCCATTTCAGGCCACGTTGGGCCTGAATATTTAAAATAATTTCTGATTACTTTGCAAGAGTTGTTGACAAAGTGTCTTCTAATTTGTCTAATATCCTTTTTCTTTAGAAAGGTCAAAGTCTAGGTACTGACCCCCCAAACTCAATGAGCCTATCAATGAATATGGAAGACGTCTCATCATAAGATTGCTTGTCCATGTATCCATATTTTCAGAACAATCTCTCATTGTTGTTAAAATAGCCTCCCTACAATGATATAATTGTAAATAGTCCTCAGAATTGTTATAATTCCATTCAGGATCTTGAGATGGCCAGTGTGCTTGGAGTAAATTTTCAACATCTTTATAATACAGGGGATTATACTGAAAAAATATGTCAGCAATCTTTTTCATTACCACAAAGGGATCTTCTTTATAACTGGGAACATTGTGTGTCAATTCATTTATGTCTTGGGGAATAAAAGGTATGTGGTGTCTTAGGGTTACTACATGCCCATTGTGTCCTATTTGGGGCACTTACCTTAAGGAGAAAAGGCCTTTATTTGAATTGGGTAATGGTGAGTCAGCTTGGGGAGGAACAGTTTTTTTAGGAGGACAAGATTTTCTCGAAGTTGGAATTGGTCATGGGGTGGGAGAAAGGACAGGAGAGGATGAGTCATCAGGAGAAGGATCAGGGGAGGTAAGGTCAGCCAAGAGTTGCAGAGCATGAGAGAGGTAGTTCTCTAGCTGAGATATAGGAGAGGGGGGGTCTTCCATTTCTATTTTGGAGGAAATAAGATTTTCCTTTCTTAGTATAACCACAAAAATGTGGTTTTCCAAGACTGTGAATTGTGAAAACTGTAAAGGTTTTGGCCAAACTGTAAAGATAATTTTTAGTGCCTTGATTTATATTAAAAATAAGTGGTCGCCATGGGAAATTTCCAAAATATGAAAATACCCAAGTCAGCAGGGTTTTATGGAGATTTTAATTAATACAAATGAAGGAATTAAGGAGAGAGAGAGAGAGAGAGAGAGAGAGAGAGAGAGAGAGAGAGACAGAGAGAGACAGAGACAGAGAGAGAGAGAGAGAGAGAGAGAGAGAGAGAGAGAGAGAGAGAGAGAGAGAGAGAGAGAAAGAAAATAGTAGAAAGGGCCTAGGCCAAATGGCTTAGGCCTGAGCCTTAAGGGAGAGAGAGTCAGTCTTTATCACTCAACACAAGATCATCCCAAGCAAGCTCCATTGCTTCACTGAAATCCTCAACTCCTGAACTGAGTTCAGAGACCCTCCTCTGAACTCCTGACCCCTGAACTGAGTTCAGAGCTCCAATTCAGCTTCCAAAATGAACTAAAAACCAAATTGAACTGAATTCTCCTTTTAAAGAAATTTTCTCTTATGCCACCTCCCCTAAATTTTCACATCTACCAATCACAGTAGACACTTTTTCCCAGGACTGCCTATTCTTAGTTCTTACCACTCTTTAGTTCTCACCTTCTCTGGTTAGACTAAAACTTCACATCTCTTGTTAAGCTTGCCTTTTGTAAGTTGCTTGACCTTTTAGTAATTAATTTAACCTTTATAGGTACTTAGAAACCTTATGTATTAGATCTAAAAATAGACCCAGCATAAGGTTTTAGCTTCACTATAAGTATGAGTTAGGGACTTTTCATTGTTCAATCAGGAGTTTACAACTTTATCTTCCCCTAAGGCACTGTCTGAGCAAGGTGGAGTAATTTTAGACATTCTCAATACATTCCTGATTAAGTACCTCCATTGTTACAATAGGGGAATAGCTTAACCAAATCTTCTAAGGTACAGTCTGAGCAGTTTTTAAGATTCACATTAGTGGTTCAGGAACAGGCTGGTAAAAATCAGAAGTGTTTTGGATGGGGTCAGTATTTGCCATTGGACCATGTAAGAAATATTTGAAATTGTCCAATTGAATTTGTATGTCCACCTGTATTTTAGCTTTAATTTTTTGTATTTTAGCATTTCTTGTCACAACATTTAGGAATAGAAAAATAAAATTACATAAGAACATAAGGAATAGAAGGCATTCTGAGATGTTTAAGGTTCCCAATTGGGCAAAATCCAGAAGGCTTTCATGTAGAGTAGCATCCATTTAAAAACATTATATATATATATATATATATATATATATATATATATATATATATATATATATATATGTATGTATAATTTATTAAATTGCTTATAATTATGGTTTTTGTTGGTAGATGGTGCTACTGACTAGGGGGTTAAAGTCAGAGTGTGAAAATTAAAGGTAAGGGTGTGGTCCCTTTAAGGATATCACACCTTGATTTGATTACCTCCTTGGTTGGAGGGTGGGAAAGGATATCTTTTGTTGGAGGCTAAGTATAGGAGGGGCAACAGGAGGCAACTGACTTCCCCCTCAGGGTAAAACGATAGAACTACATGTTTCTACCACATGCTTCCAGGCTTCCTTTTTTATGGCCTGGAGCAAAAAAGGTTTTTATAAATTATTTCTTACCTTATTTGGGGTTGTAAAAGCCTCTTATGGTAAAAAGGGCCAGTGTTTTTGTTGTTGTTGCTGTTACTTTAACACTGCTCTTCCTGACTGATCTCCCCAGGTTTTACTTCTCACTTAAGTTAACTCTAGAGACACATGGGATTTGGAAAAAAGAAAGTAGATTTTTAGGAGTAAAAAAAGCTAAAACTTTCTTAATTTTACCTTAATCATCACTATCTCTAATAAAAAATCAACTGCAGTTTTATTTTGTTTCGTTTTGTTTTCTCAGAGATTTTAGGATGAGAGATGAAATTCTGTTTGGGCAAAGCAGGATTACTTTCTCTCTTGAGAGGAAGTGAAATCTCCCCCCCCCCCCCCCCCAAGGCTTTTGCCCTCACAGCTAATTAAAAAACAGCCTATTTGCTTCTGGTAAGGCAAAGTAGCTGAAATATAGAATTGTCCCTAGGTGATAACCTGAGGCTATGCTAATTGAATTGTTTGCCAGAGGGGTGGGTTTGGGAACAGTTTATTCAGGTGGGGCCTCAGTGTCCAACCAGTAAAAATAAAAACAGATTTGCTATATTTATTGTTAAGGGGAAGAAGAAAAAAATAATTGAACTTACCTTTAGCAGCTGTGAAATATAGACTCAAAATAAGATATTTAAAGCTGACTTAGGGATAGTCACAAAAGTAAAGGAAAAGTCAAGAAAAGTAGGAAGATTGAGACTATTTCATTACAACCAACATGGTCAGCCAATAAATGTAAAGGGGAATTAGGTTTTTTTTTAATTTTTAATTTATTTTTTAAAATGTAATCTTCACAATCAAGGGAGAGATTTAATTTAATCTTCCATTTGAAGGTGGCTATAGTTTCTCAAAGCTTATGCCAGCAGAGCTCAAAGGCTTCAAAGATGGACCATTGTAGGCACTGTCTGTGATATGAAAACCAGGCTGTTCATATTCAAAGAGATCCATTACCCATTTGACTGCAAAAGTGATGAATTTTGTCCATAGAAATTCATGAAGATAATTTATTTATTAAAACACAGAAGACCTATAGTCTCAGTAAATCAATCATTAAACATAGAGTAAGCACCTATTATGTGCCCAACAGTGGGGATACAAAAAGAGGCAAAATACCATCCCAGCCCTCAAGGAGCTTATAATCTAAAGGTAGGACATGCATTTATATATGTGTAAATAGAGGAATAAGCAGCTAAATGGCTTAATGGATAGAGCACTGGGCCTAGAGTAAGGAAGACCTGAGTTCAAATCTAGTCTCAGATACTTACTGACCCTAGTAAAGTCACTTAACCTCTTTTAGCATTAGTCTGCTGAAAAGGAAATAGCAAACCACTCTAGTGTCTTTTCCAAGAAAGCTCCATGTATAATATTAGTGTGATTTAGCCATGATATCACAAAGAGTGAGACACAACTGAATGACTGAATAACCACAACAGCAAACCAAGAGGATCAGAGACTGGACCTGTGATTTCATAGGTATAGGTAGCTTCCAGGAGAGGAATTTCTATCTTCAAATGTAGATTGGCATTTTCTTTGCAACTTAACAGTTTTAGAGGTTACAGCTAGGTTGCACAGTGTATAGAACACTGAACCTAGAGTCAGGAAGACTAAAGACTACCCTAGACATTTAATTGCTTACTAACACTGGGTGAGGGACTCAATCTCTGTCTAAGATATATCATTTGTAAAATGGGATGGCAATAATATACCCACTTCTCAGTTATAAATACAATATTTGTTTTAGAAAAATAATTTTGAAGGATTCTCTCTTCCCCTATTTCCCCAAATATTCATGTAGCATTGGACTTAGTTATTCTTTTAATGTTTGATAGAATTCACTTGTAAATCCATCTGACAATGGAGTCTTTTTCTTAGAGATTGCTTTGATGGCTTGTTCAATTTCTTTTTCTGTGATTGGTTGTTTAAGTATTCTATTTCCTCTGTTGTTAATCTAGGTTGTGTATATTTTTGTAAGTATTCATTTATTATACTTAGTTTGTCAGGTTTATTGGCATATAATTGGGAAATATAATTCTAATAATTGCTTTAATTTCATCTTCATTGGTTGTGATTTTACCTTTTTCATTTTTGATATTGGAAATTTGGTTTTCCCCTTTCTTTTTTTAAAATTAATTTTACCACTGGTTTGCCTATTTTATTTACTTTTTCATAAAACCAAACCTTTGTCTTATTTATTAATCAGTGGTTTTCTTACTTTCAATTTTATTCATCTGTCCCTTGATTTTCAGGATTTCTAATTTAATGTTTAATTGTGGATTTTTAATTTGTTCTTTTCCTAGCTTTTCATTAAAGACTAATTGATCTGTTCTTTCTCTTATTTATTGATATAAACACTAATAAATATTTACCTCTAAGTACTACTTTGGCTGCCTCTCATAAATTTTGATATGTTGTCTATTCATTGTCATTTTCTTTAATGAAATTGTTGATTGTTCTATGATTTCTTCTTCGACAAATTCATTCTTTAGGATAGTATTGTTTAGTTTCCAATGAATTTTTAGTAATTTTTTCTACTCCCCTTTGTTGAGTGCAACTTTTATTGCATTATGTTCTGAAAAGTATGCATTTAATATTTCTACTCTTCTACATTTGGACATGAGGCTTTTATGCACTAAATGTGGTCAGTTTTAATGATGGTTCCATGTACTGTTGAGAAAAAAATGTATTCTGATCATCCCCCAAGAACTGAAACTGGTAAAAACCGAGAAAATAAGCTGAAAACAGTATCAAGGAAGAACTGAAGTTTAAGATGGTATGCCAGCTTCCCAGAAAACAGAGTCTACCTATAATTAGATAGGAAAAATGAGAAATTAACCAAAAAAAGCTCCTAACTCTAAAGAATTTTTACAGAAACAAAGAGCAAAGTACAGACACAGAAGGGGACAGTGGGGAAAAAAGGAAACATATGCAAAGTCCATAAGAAAAATATGGATTGGACACAGATTCTGGAAGAGCTCAAAAAAGACTATAAAAACCAATTAAGAGAGGCAGAAGAAAAGTGGGAAAGAGAAATGAAAGTGATGCAAGGAGAAAGGAAAGTGATGCAAGAAGAAATGGGCCAATTGAAAAAGGAGAAACAAAAACTGACAGAAGAAAATCATGCCTTAAAAATCAGAACTGACCATCTAAAACTAAGATTTCATGAGAAACCAAAAACAATAAGCAGAACCAAAGGAATGAAAAAAAAAAAACAGAGGAAAACATGAACTATCTTATTGAAAAAAACAATTAACCTAGAAAATAGATCTAGGAGAGACAATTTGAGAATTATTGGACTACCTGAAAGCCATGCTCAAGGAAAAAAAACCTTGGACATTACACTACAAGAAATTATCAAAGAAAATTGCCCAGAGATCCTCAAATAAGAAAATAAAATTGAAACAGAAAGAATTCACAGATCACTTCCAGAAAGAAATCCTCAAATGACAACTTCCAAGAAGGCAATAGTTAAATTCAAGAGCCACCAAGCTAAGGAAAAAAGTCTTCAAGCAGCCAGAAAGGAAGCATTCAAATACTATGGAGCTACAATCAGGATCACACAGGAGCTAGTGACTTCTATATTAAAGGACTGAACAGCATGCAATATGATATTCAGGAAGGCAAAAGATTTGGGTTTACAACCCAAAATCACCTATCCAGCAATTAGTATATTATTTCAAGGGAAAAAATAGACATTCAATAAAATAGATTTCCAAGCATTTCTGAGGAATAAGCCAGGCCTAAACAAACAAACAAAAATTGAAGTCCATACACAAGACACAAGAGAAGCCCCAAAAGGTAAATAATAAAGAGAAAATTTAAGGGGCTCAATTAAGGTAGAAATGTTTATGTGTCTACATGGAAAGAGGATATCTGTAGTTCTAAAAATTACTCTTAGTAGTAGAGAAGTTAGAAGGAATTTATCCAGAAAGAGGGTGGGGAAGTAAACCGATTATGTGATAGGATGTGTATGTAAATGTGATGATATGAAATGATATATATGTAAGATATGTGTAACTATGAATGATATGTAAAATAAATGTATTCCTTTCTATTCCCATTCAGGTTTTTCCAGAGTCTATCACATTCATCTTTTCTAAAGTTCCATTTACCTCCTTAACCTATTTCTTGTTTATTTTTTGGTTGGATTTACCGACATCTATAAGGGGAAGTTTGTGGTCTCCCCACTAGTAATGTTTTACTATCTATTTCCTCCTGTAACTGATGAGACATTTCCTTTAGAAATCTGGATGCTATGCAGTTTGGTGTATATATGTTTAATACTTTCATTGTCTATAGTGCCTTTTATCATGTTGTAATTTCCTTCTGTTAAGATTAAAATTGTCTGGGCACTGCATATTAATTTATTAAATAATGAAAGCAGGTTGGAGAGAGAAAAAGCACATAATCACATAGTCAATTGCCCAGAGAATCTGAACTTGCTGATGTAAATCTTAAAATTTCTCAGACTTGTGAATGTTAAAAATTCTCAGACTCTACTTCATAAGATTTGGTTAAGACCATTCCCCATTTTAAACAATGAAGGTACTTGATCAGGAATGTGAGAACTCTACTCCACCCATACTTAAGCATACTTTAGGGGAAGATAAAGTTGTAAACTCTTTACTGAACAATGAAAAAGTACTTAACTCATACTTATAGTGAAGCAAAAGCCTTAAGCCAAGTCTATTTTTAGGAAGGTGCTAAGTATCCATGAAGGTCAGGCAACTTGCAAACTTGTAAGGGACAAGCCTTAACAAAAGAGGTGTGAGGTTTTATTCTACTCAGGTGTGAATTACTCAAAAATTTAGTCTACTCAGGTGTGAATTAAGAATGGTCTGTCCTTTGGAAAACATCTACTGTGATTGGTAGATGTGAGAACTTAGGAGAGGTGACATAGGAGAAAATTCTCATTAAAAGGATGTCAGAAGCTGAGAGAAGAACTCTCTCTGAGAAAAAATTCAGCTTTGGAAGCTGAAGTGAAGCTCAGGAGCTGAACTGGTAGGTCTCTTTGAACACTAGAATCTTGCTTGGGACAAATCTTGTGGTGAGTGATTAAAGACTGACTGATCTCTCTCTTAGGGCTTGGGCCTAGGCTGGCCTAAACTGGCCTAGACTGGCCTGGCTGGCCTAGCCCTTTTCTCATTGTTTCCTCTTACTCTCTCTCTTTCATTAATTCCTTATTTGTATTAATTAAAATCTCCATAAAAACCCAGATGACTTGGGTATATTTCATATTTTGGGAATTTTTCCCTGGCTACCACTTTATATTTGATTTAACTCAAGACAATGTCTTGAAACCATATTTCCACGGTCACAGTTTAAGGCAACCACTCTTTTATATATAACACTGATCACCTCATGTCCCATTCCTTTTGCTTCCTAGGAAAGAGAGAACATACTTCCTTGATCCATAATTTATAATCCCAATGACATCACCCTTTCTAGGTCTTCTAGGTTGGAAAGCACTGATCCAGTCTGGGTCAGATGCCAGTAGTCCTGTGGAATGAGAGGCAAGCATCTTCTGAGATGCCAGGAAGTCATGTGGCATACTTAAACAGATAAACCTCAGGCCTTGTTCCCAACCCAGTCAAATAAATGGATTCTCAACTCCTTCCAAAAAGGAGAGATACAGAGTTATGTTAATTTTACACCCTTTATTATCTCTTTTGATTAGATCAATTTTTGATTTCTCTGAAATCAGGCTTGCTACCCCTGCTTTTTTCCCTTCAATTTAACTGTAGAAAATTCTTCTCTTGCCTCTTACTTTTATTCTTTGTGTGTCATAGTTATGATTACTAATTATGTTTCCCCCCATATTATTTTCCCCTCCTTATTCTTTTCTCTCTCCTTTTAGCCTTTCCCTATTCACAGATGCTTTGTTTTCCATGACTTTCTCCAAATTTACCCTCCTTTTTATTCAACCCATCCCTTCCCTTATTTTCTTTACTTTCCCACTTTCCTATGGGTCAAGGTAGATTTCTAAAGCTGACTGTTTATGGGTGTTATTTCCACTTTGAGCTAGTTCCAGTGAAATTAGGGTTCATTCATAGCCAACCCCCTCCAACTTCTCCTCCCTGAATTTGCCACTTATGTGCCTCTTTATGAGAAATAGTTTATCCCTTTCTATCTCTGCTTTTCTCTTCTCCCCATGTGTTCCTCTTTTCCATTAAAAAATATCTCAGCCCATCTTATTTATCTTCCTTCCTTCTTTCTATGTATACTTCTTTCCCTTGCTCTAATAGTGATAAAGTTCTTAAGTATCTTGGGTATTTTTGGTATCTTTCATACTTTAAGTGCCTTGCCTTTCTCAAATATCATAGATATCTTAATTATATTAATTATCATTGTCCCACGTGTAAAGATTAAATTAACTCTCCCCTGCCCATTTTTAGGTTTAATCACCAAAAGTGTATACACCCCACTCAAACTCTAGTGGGGGAGGTCTGTGACCCAAGTGTGCAATAGTAGGTGGAATCAGAATTGACTGACTGCCCCTGGGCAGTCCTAAGCAAAGCTATAGTTGTAGTTTGTACACATCAAATGGAAGAAAGTCACAGGAAGTGACAAAAAGGATTATAAATTCTCTTCAGTTTGACTTCTGAAATCATTATTCAACTTAGTGATTTTCTTTAAGTTTTTGATGATTTACTGAAGAACTGTAACTGTCTTTTCTTAATATTCATCTTTCTTCATTGCTCTGAAGGCTTTGACACTATCAATTGCCTTCTCCTCAATTCTCTCTCTTCTCTAGTTTTTGTTTTTGTTTTTTGACACTCTTTTTCTTTCCTGTATGACCTCTCCACATTGGTCACTTTTCAATACCCCTTTTTTCAATGTCACTTCCTATCACTCCTCCTTCACAGAAACCAATGGCACTCTTTGAATTTGCATAGCACTGCCCAAGGGGGAGAGGGGCAGTGGCCTTGGAGTTGTTACTTACTCTCTTAAGTGACTTGTGAACTCTTATACTTAATGGTAAGTGGGGTACTTTAATTTGATTTGATTAACTAAAAAAGATAGGGTAGAGAGGGTACTGCTCTAAGCTTGCAGAGTACTCTTTTCTGATACTTGGACTAGGACTGGCTACTAGTGTTCCTTATGGTATATCTATCAAGGAGGTGGCCCTGCTGCCTTCCTCTGGAGTGGTTTGTAGCTGTTTTGTCCAGCTATATTCAGGACTTCATGCTATCAGTCCCCCCATTGTTTTGTGGGCTGGGCTAGTCCCAACTACAAAGCTTCCTTTCCTCTACCAAGTGGCCTGGGTTGGGCAATCTCCTTGCCTTGGGCTCCAACCCCTAGGAACTCTGTCACCACATGAGTGTGATTTTGTGATTTTGTTACTTCACTATAGTTGTAGTTCTTCTCTGCTCCCCTATAATTCATGGTTCTACTGCCATGTGGGAATAATTAGATCACTATGGTTCCAGTTTTTCATCTCTGCTCCCTTGTTGCCCCAAGGCTCTGATGCTACATGAGAATTGGTAGGTTTCCTGCCTTCTCTAATTTTGTGGAGTGGCTCTCACTGGGTTTGTTCCCATTCTGCAGCTTTATTGCCTTTGGCAGAGTCATGGTCTTCTCCAAGATCTGCTGGTTCTGATAGATACTATGCTACATGGGCTGCTCTCTCCTTCTACCCCAGTGAGATGTGTTACTCTAGCTTTCCTTTGTTTTGAGTCAATTTTAGTGTGTGTGTGTGTGTGTGTGTGTGTGTGTGTGTGTGTGTGTGTGTGTGTAGGGAATGGGTGAGCAGAGCTTTCTTTACTCTGCCATCTTAGATCCCAGCATGCAACTCCAAACACTAGTTATTGAGAATAAGATATTTGAAAAGTCTTTTACAAACCTTAAAGTGCTATATAAACATTATATATGTTTCTATATATATAGAATATATGTATTCTATATATATATATATGTTTCTATTATAAACTATAATCATGTTGATGATGATGATGATGTAATCTAGAGCACTGAGAAGTTAATGATTTGTCCAGAGTCACAACGTATAAATATACATACAAATAAATCAATGAATGAATAAACAGATTATATATATATATATACATATATATATATAATAGATACAGTGTAAATGTAAGCTAATATTAGACAGAAGGCACTATGCATGAGGACAGAAAAAGCAAAAGGTGGGATTTGAATTTAGTCTGGATATAAGCCAAGAAAATTAAGGAGGCAGAGTTGGTGAACAAGACCTCTCTAGGCATGGAGTACAACTAGTCAAAAGGCAGAGTTGGGAAATGGAGTATTTTATTTTAGGAACAGCAAACAGCCCAGCATTGCTATGTTATAGGGTGAGAGGAAGGAAATAAAGTATAAGACTGGAAAGGAAGGAAGGTTCAGCTTTATGAGAAAACAGGTGATTTTTCTATTTGACCCTGAAAGTATTAGAGAACCATTAAAGTTTGTTGAGAAGGGAAAGGTGATATGGTCAAATTGACATTTTAGGAAAATTAGTTTGGCTGCTAAGGTGGGGTAGGGGGGAGATTGAATGTAGTGGAAAGAAACTTTAGGAAGGGAGATCAGTTAAAAAGGTCATAACAATTGTCCTTTGATGAAGCATTGAAGAGCTACAGAATGGTGGCTATGTAAATGGAGAGAATTGGACATATAGGAGAAATGTTATAAAGCCCAAAACAACTAGAATGAGCAACAGATTGGTTGTGTGGAATGAATGGGAGAGAAGAGTTGAGAATGACATGCAGATTGCAAACTGATTTAGGGAATGGTGGTACCTCCTCAATAGTAATAAAGGAGTTCAAAAGAGAAAGATGTTTCAGGGGAAATATGTTGTTGTTGTTTTTTAAAGATTTGCTGGATTTAAGATGTGACACAGGACATTATGTTTTAGCTCTCCAAGAAGCAATTGGTAATGAGAGATTGAAGGTCAGGAGAGAGGTTAGGGCTGGATAAATAGATCTGGAAATCATCTACAAAAAGAGGATAATTGAACCATTGGAGTTGATGGAATCATCAGAATACTATGGGAGTAAATCATCAGCATTTTTGTATCTCACTAACAATGTCCTTTAAGAAAAGATAAAAAGCAATAACCCATTTAAACTGTCTTTAGGTAGAACAAAATACCTAGCAACATATCTTCAAAAACAAACCCAGAAACCATATCAATATAATTATAAGATACTTTTTAATACAAGTAAAATCAAATTTAAATGATCAGAGAAATATTAATTGTACATGGATGGGCAAAGCTAATATAATTAAAATGACAGTCCTACCAAAACTAATCTACTTATTCAGTGCCATCCTAATTAAATTCCAAAAAAATATTATATTGAACTAGAAAAAATATTGACAAAATTCATTTGGAAAAACAAAAAGTCAAGACTATCAAAGGAAGTAGTAAAAAAAAAAGTTAAAGGAGATCTATTAGTACCAGATTTTAAACTATATTGCAAAGCAATAATTATAAAAATCATCTAGTACTAGTAAAGAAATAGAAAAACAGATGCGTGGAACAGAGTAGAGAACAAACAGTGATAAAAGATTACAGTAACCTTGTGTTTGGAAAAGGTAAAGTTCCAGGTTTTTAGAATAAGAATTCAGTATTTAGTAAAAATTGTTCAGAAAACTAGATGGAAGTCTGGCAGAAACTAGATATAGACCAATATCTTACAACATTTTCCAAGTTAAGATCAAAATGTATATTTGATGTAGGTGTAAAGGGGGATATTATAAACAAATTAAAACAGGAAACATAATACTTATGAAATTTATGTGTAGGAGAAGAATTTTTGAATTAATAAGAGATAGAAAGCATTGTGAAATACACTAAATTAAAAAGGTTTTGAATAAATAAAACATGTACCAAGATTAGAAGGAAAAGAATAAGTTGTGGGGAGGGAATGGGGTGGGGACAATTACAGATATTTTCTCAGATAGAGGTTTCATATCTCAAATATATAGAGAATTTTGTCATATATATATATATATATATATATATAAACAATATAAGCAATTCCCCAAATTTAAAATGGTCAAAAATTAATAGACAGTTTTTGAATGAAGAACTCAAAGCTATATATCTGAAAATTGTTCTAAATTATTTTTTATTAGAGAAATGCAAATCAGAATAATTCTGAGATATCATCTCATACCTATCAGATTAGTTAAAGTGATGATAGGGCTAACTGCCAAATGTTTGAGGGCAGGTGGAAAAATGGGTATACTAATACAATGTTGGTGGGTCTATGAACTGATCCAGAAATTTGGAGAGCAATCTAGAATTATGCTCAGAGAGTTTTGACCCAGTAATACCACTATTAAGTTTATTACCTAAGGTGATCAAGGATAAAATGGGGAAAAAACTTTATGTTCTGAAATATTTATAGCAGCTCTTTTTGTGGTGAACTAGAAACTAAAAGGATGTCCAGTAACTGGGGAATGTCTGAGCAAGTTGTGGTTTATGATTGTAATAGAATACTATTGTTCCATAAGAAATGACAAACCATATAATAAAAAAAATATCCTGGAAAGACTTATATGAAGTGATTCAAAATGAAGATAGCATAACTAGGAGAATGTTGTACATAGTAACAAAAATAATCTATGATGATCAAGTGTGAATGACAGCTATTATCAATAAGTCAAGGATCTAGGATAGCTCTAAGAGACACATGATGAAAAAACATATCTATTGCCATAAAAAGAACAGATGGAATCTGAATGCAGATTGAAATATACCATTTTTCACTTTATTTCCTCCATGAATTTTTCTTTAGTGTAAGCAATATTTGTCTTGTTTTACAATATGATGAACATGGATATATTACTATATGATAATATATATATAACTACAGAGAATTTATAATCAATGAGAGAAGAATCAAAGACACAGAAAGTAGATGACATTATTAAGCAGTTTATTTTCAAAGGGAAGGGCATATGGTAGCTACCAGGTAAGCATCTGATGATACTCAGATTAAATGAGACAACTTCATGCCAGACTGTCTTACATACACACATACACACACACACACACACACACACACACACACACACACAGAGAGAGAGAGAGAGAGAGAGAGAGAGAGAGAGAGAAACTACATCTTAACAACTATAAGAACATCAAATAACCATGTGCCACAACTGTCCCTTTTAATCTTTCACCAAAAAGCCATACACTCCTATTTCATTTTTTCAATAATTTGATTATTACTTGCCTCTTCTATGTTTTTCCTGGAAAATCACCTTTTAGAAAGCACCATAATAGATTTGTCCCTTTAAAAAGATCTGGGAAAAATAAGGAGAATCAAAAGAACTATATATATACTCACACATTTTTTGCAACAATGTAAATGCAATTATCAGTAGTATGAAGCTAAACATGCTGAAAAACAATTGAAGGTCCTGGAGAATAGATAACAGAACTTACGTCCCCAAAGAGCAGAGAGATGGAGAACCTTTAGGACAGAATGCGGTGTATGTTATAAAATATGACCACTGATAGAGATGTTTTACTTGTGATTCTTTGTTATAAGGAAGGGTTCGATAGAGGATGGAGAGAGAAATATAAATTTCTTTGATGTAATGTCAAAAAAAGTATCAATAAAATGCAATTCACCTGAGAATGACTGAAATAGATTAGAATATTACTGAGTCTCAATCTCTTCTTTTAAATATTTCTAAGTAAATGAAGTTATGCAACTATCTTTTAACCAAATCTTTGACTAAAGTGTCATCTTTACCATTGTGGAAAGGAAACTAAAACAAGTTCTGGACTTTCTGCCCCTTTGTTGAAACAAGCAACAGTGGGAATATTAGAGAGAGAAGAAATTAATAAGACTGACAGTTTGTGGGGGAAGGGGCAACTGGGAGTGGCAGTTGGTCTTGTAACTAGAGCTCTTCCTTCCTCACAGAGGAAGTGTGAGTTTTTCCTTCCCAGTATCTGTATAGAAGTGCTTCTATTTTCTTCAGTCCGAAGAGACAGGCCCAACCAGCTCTGAAAGTCAGAACTTTTCTTGTTGCTTGCTGTCTACTGCTAAGATTTTGAAATTAAGAAAACTAGCACAGAAATAGTGTAGACAGGAATAAGAGAAACCCTCCACCAGCCTGTGAGGCCTGGCCTCAGCTCCAAAGCTGAGAAAGACTCCAACCTTATTTAGGGACATCCCTCTTCCCTTTTCCCTGATACCTCTTGAATCCAAACTGGTTATTAAAATTTATCTTATTTGAATATTGCAGTCAGATAAGTGGACTATCTTTTCTGGGGCATAGAGGGAGCTGAACCTCAGTTCAGTCATCCAACTACAAATGGTCCTTATTGGACCCCTGCTGGGCAACTAAAGTCTAGAGAAAGGCTTGTCCCTCAGGCCATGTTTACCTGCTCTGGGGCATCTTCGGCATTAATCCAGCAAGAAGACATCCCCGCAGGCTATCATAAATGGCTCATTTCTTGGACACCCCATTTTGTTCAAAAATAGCCTCTCGGCAGGGGGCATCTCTCTCCTTTGCCTCACTGGCAGCCATATTCCCTTTCTCCCTTCAACTCCTCCATTCCCTGCTACAAACTTTCCGTATCCCCTGTTCTTCATATCCACACATCTTTCTCTATAAATAATATACCATTTGAAACCTACAATGTGAATCCTTGTAGAAAGACCATTGCAAGAGCAAACAACATCTGGACATGGGCAGATAGTGCCGCAAATGCCAAACCTTGCATCATTACGCTCAAGAAGAGAACAAGGCAAGCACAGGAAGTTCTGGGATACAACTTGTTAGACTCCTCATTTATGATCATTCCAGCATCATTTATGGGAATCACATCAGAATGAAACTCATTAGAATCTCCAACTATGATACAGAGATGCCTTCCCATGCATGCACAAAATACCAATTTAGAACTCAGACACCAAGGAATGCAGGAAATTAGGAGAAGCTACAGAGACATCTGTAACGTGTGCCTATTCATTGAGCTCTCTATTTTTTGTTTGTTGTTGTTGCTATTGTCATTGTAAACACTATTTACTCATGGAATTTTATTTTCTCTTTGAAGGGAACTTCTGAATTTTCAAATTTTCAGGAGCAAATATGTCATTAGACAAGAAATATCACAACTTCCTTTAAGATCACTACATGGAAACAGATCATACAGAGACAGTAGATTTGTAGGAAAAAGAGTTCTAGGTTTTGGAAAATCTGTGTTGAATCTTTGCTCTTATACCAGTTTTATAATAAGTTGATTCATGTCTCTGAGCCTCCATTTCTTCATCTGTAAAATGGGGATAACAGTATTGGCTAAATGTATCCTCACTGTGTTTTCATGAGAATCAAGTAATATTATATACATAAATATTTTTGTAAACCTTAAAATGTTATGTGGACATCAATTATTATTACTGCATTTTTCCTTTGGTTGCCTTTTCAGACAGCAGAGACAGGTGTGGCATCTTTCTTCTGTGACTTCCATTTTCTTTTCCCTACAGAACCTTCCTAGGATCAAAAGTCAGAGCAGACCCAGAAGCTGAGTAAAATCCACCTGTCCAACAGGTCAGACTGCCCGTTCAAGTCTCTCTTTTCCCTGTGAACATGGTGAAAAGCAAGTTATACTCTTAAACCTAAGAGGAAGTTTACTTTATGGCCCAGAACCCTAGTTCTGGGTTTACACATAAGACTTATTTCTAGATTTCTACAGAAAAGATGACAGATCCTCAGGTCCCATGCAAGCACTAAGACTAGAAAGACATAAACTATAAGACTAATTTGATTTAATTTGAAAATGTAAAACAGAAATTATTTACAAGCAAGTCCAAAAATTAGTCAACTATTTTTCTTTTCTGGGTTTCTACCTTCTCGAGGAATTTACATAATACTCTAAACAAAGCATTAAGCTTAACCTCTCCTAAATTCTCAAAAGAGGAAAGCACTTAAAATAAGAATAAACCCTCTCTCTCTTCAGTGAGCTCTACCTTCCCAAGTACCTATTCAGAAACTTTCAAATTTATGGTACTATTCTGGTTAGGCATATGCCAAAGAGGGGAGAAATGTTCACCCTTCTCTGTGCCTTCAAATCTACACAATTCTGTACTAGTGAATGACAAGCTTTGAAGAGAGAGGAAAATGATAGCTAAAAATGTTGAAAGGTTTAGAGCTAATATCAGTTAAATTTTAAATAAAGTAATAGAATCAGAGACTTAGACCTTCAAGTGACCAAGCAGATCATCTAGCTGGCTCCCAGACACATTCAAACCTCCAAAATAAAGTAGGTCAAGAGCTTGTAGGGTTGGTGGAGAAAGATTCTATGGGGAAAGAGAGACTGAAAATGAAATATTCCCCTTTAACCTACATTCTTGCTATCCACTTTGGTGGGTTCCTTTCTATACATCTTATGCATCACTCCCCTTAATATACTTTCCTACTTTATATTCCTTATACTTGACTTTCAATCTCATTTCCTGTCTTTGGACTTTTGAACTCCATGGCTGAAATACACTCATCCTCACCTCTGTTTCTTGGAATCTCTACCTTCATTAAACTTTCACCTTAAGTGCCACTTCTAATTGAGGTCTTTCCTGATCACTCCAATTGCTGATCTTTGCCTACAGTATTAAACAGGGGGTTAGATATTGTTCAGTGGATAGAGCTCTGAATTTGGAGTCATGAACCTGAATTCAAATCAGATACTAACTCTATGACCCTGGGAATTTCTTCACTTCTCAGCCTCAGTTTCTCCTCACCTATAAAATAGGATAATAATAACAAAGTTGTTGTGAGGATCAAGAAAGGTGATATGTATAAAGGGCTTTGAAAATATTATAGTATTATATAAATCCTATTGTAATTATTTACTTTGTACATAATTTGTATTTCTATAATACTAGTCTTAAAGTCAATTAATATGGGATTCTCTCCCTTTTTTGGTAGAAATGGATGCTTTGTCCTGCATGAGAGGAGGGAAGAGTTGGGTAGAGCTGAGTAAAGAGATCTCTCGCATAGTTCATTGCTGCAAAGAGAATAAGGATCCATGGAGGCCAGTTAGAGGGAAGCATATTCTAGCTCAGCACTTGAAATGATTCATTGCATGAGGGCTCCTTACCCTGAGCTAACAAAATTCATCATCTAATCACCAATCTCCTGGTGATGACATTCTCTTACTGAAGTAGACTCAACCTTGCCTGAGAAACCATTATTGAGACCATTGCAAAAAGTCTTCCAATTTAATAGGGTCTGCCAGAGCTTGTGCTCAACTGGTACAATCTTTAGAAATTCAGGGTTACTTCAGGAACTGAGTTAGTTCACTGAATAGAGCATGGTGCTTAGAGTCAGAAAGACCTGAGTAAATCCTACCTCAGATGTTTATTAGCTATGTGACCTTGGGCAAGTCATTTAATCTAAATTTCCTCAGCTGTAAAATGAGTATAATAATAGCACCTAATACCCAAGGTTATTTTGAAGACCAAATGAGTTCATTTCCATATAGCTCTTAACATAGTACCTGGCACATAGTTAGCCCTATATAAATACTAATATTATTTTTAAAAATTATTTCACTCTATGATGAACTAGCAGAGTGGGATTTCAGTGAATATAATGTAAGGAAGAAGACTTCTACTATAGATGTCTCTATGGTTCATTTTTAATCTTTATTTTCCTACCTTGCCAGTCTTCTTACATATATTTGCACACAGACACACAGTGTGTATATGATATTTCTCCTGATAGAATATAAGCTCTCAGTGACAAAGACCATTTTGTCCTTACTTTTGCACATTGTTAGTTCTTTTTTTTTTAAACCTGTAAAGATTATATTTGGCTCTCCCCTGATTGTAATAATGACAGTACTTAGCTCTTCCTTGATTGTGAAGATTAAATTATAATCCCCTGTCTATTTTTAAATTTTAATCTCCAAAAATGTAAGCATAGTACTTAAAGTATGGAGATCTACCCATTTTTTATTTTAACCACAAAATGTATGAACACCCATTTCATATATTGAGTGGGAGGTCTGTGACCCATGTGTGAAAGAGTGAGAGTGGGCAGTCCTGGAGTGGAATGTTGGCTGTGATTGGTAGATGTAAAAATTTAGGGGAAGTGACGCAAGAGAAAAAGGTCTTTAAAAGTAGAAACAGAGACATATTTGGAGTGAAGAGAGACATTTGAAGTGAAGACTCACATTTGGAGTGGAAGCTCCTGTAAGAAACAGTTCTACTGAAGGTGAGGCTGATAAAGAATCTGCTGATTGAACTGACATGTGGTGAATGGAAAGGCTGACTTCCTTTCCTTGGCTTTTCTGGAGGCATCAGCCTCCATAAAGGTCCGTCATCTTGAGACTCCTTTCCCTTGGCTGGATCTTTGAATTTGGACTCAGAGGAAGCCAGAACGCTCTCTCTCTCTCTCTCTCTCTCTCTCTCTCTCTCTCTCTCTCTCTCCTTTTCTTCTCTTTCTCTCTTCCTTAATATCGTCCCTCTATTGTAAAATGAACTATCATAAATTCTATGCTGACTTTAGTAATTCATTTTGGGGATTTAGTAATTAAATCCCTGTCGACCAATTAAATATATTCAGCTCAATCATAAATTTAACACCACTCTTCTGCCTTGGAACCAATACATAGTATTGATTCTAAAATGGAAGGTAGGGGTGTCAAATTTATGGTTGGACTGTATATATTTAATTGGTCGCCAGAAATTTAATTACTAAATCCCCAAAATCAATTACTAAAGTCAGAATGGAATTCATGGCAGTTTATTTTTACAATAGGAGAGAAGATATTAAGGAAGAGAGAAAAGAGGAGACAGAGACAGAGAGAGAGAGAGAGGGGGGGGGGGGAGAGAGAGAGAGAGAGAGAAAGCTTTGGCTTCCTCTGAGCCAGGTAGAAATTCTAAGGCACTAGTCAGGGGAAAGGAGTCTCAAGTAGATGGGCCTTTCTTGGAGGTTCACATCTCCAGAAAAGGCAAGGAAAGAAGTCAGCCTTTTTACTCACCATGGTGAACATATGAAAGGAAAGTAGTCTGAGGCCTCCTGCACAAGCTTCTCCAGGGAGTGTCTGTCTTCCACCCACGTTCTCCTCAATTGTCTGTCTTCCCTTCAGCTCCAAATGACTGTCTTTACTCCAACTCCAAGTGACTCTCCTCTAGTCCAACTCTGAGTGACTGTTCAACCCAGTGTGTCTCTGTTCCTACTATTTAAAAACCTTTTTCTCTTGTGTCACCTCCCCTAAATTTTATGTCTACCAATCACAGGAGATGCTCCTCTCCAGGATTGCCCACTCTTTCACAGGTGGGTCACAGACCTTCCACTTAATGTATGAAATGGATGTTCATACCTTTTGTGGTTAGTTCATACCTTTTTGTGGTTAGTTCATACCTTTTTGTGGTTGGTTCATACCTTTTTGTGGTTAAAATGGATAGATCTACTTTAAATACTGGGTTTACACTTTTGGGGATTTAAATCTAAAAATAGACAGGGGATTACAATTTAATCTTCACAATAAAGGAAGAGCTAAGTACCTTCATTGTTATAATCAGGGGAGAGAGTTAAATCCAATCTTCACTGGGGTAAGGGCTAGGTAATAGAGGTTAAGTGTCTTGCCCAGGGTCACACAGCTGGGAAGTATCTGAGGTCAGATTTGAACATAGGACCTCTCTATTCCTGCCTTTCAAACCACTTAGCTTCCCAGCTGCCCCCCACCTAGTTAGTTCTTAATAAATGTTCACTAATTGATTGAACTGTCCAATGATATATTTTTAATTCAATTTTATTTTTTTATTTTCAAATTTTCTCCCTCCTCTCCCACCTACTGATAAAGCAAGAGGACAAAACCCACTATACATACATATAGTGATGTAAAACAAATTCCTACATTAGTCATATTAAAAAATGAATCAATGAAAAAGAAAGAACAGAAAATTATTTTTTACTCTGAGTCTATCGATTCTCTATCTTGAAATGGATAAGACTTGTTTCATCATAAGTTCTCTTGAATTATGGTAGATCATTGTGCTGATCAATTACTGACAATCAAAATTGATTATCTTTATAACATTACCATTATTATATAAATTGTTCTGGTTCTGCCCATTCCAGTCTACACCAATTCACAAAAGTCTTCCTAGGCTTTACTGAAACCATTCCTTTCAATATTTCTTACAGCACAATTGTGTTCTATCACATTCATATGCCATTTCCCAACTGATGAGGATCCCCTCAGTGTCCAATTCTTTGTCATCACAAAAAGAGTTGCTATAAATATTTTTGTACATATGAATCCTTTCCCTCTTTCTTTGATCTATTAGGAGTATAGACTTCATAGCAACATTGCTGGGTGAAAGGGTATACAATTTAATAGTTTTGTTTTCCAGATTAGTTGAACAAGTTCACAGTTCAACTAACAGTTCATTAGTGGGCTTGTTTCCCCACATTTTCTGCAGCATTTGTCATTTTTCTTTTTTGACAAGTTAGTCAATTGATGGGTATGAGATGATACATCAGAGTTGTTTTAATTTTCATTTCTCTAACTACTAGTGATTTAGAGCATTTTGGGGGGTATGGCTATTGTTTGCTTGGATTTCTTCCTCTGAAAATTGTCTATTCATATCCATTGACCATTTATTGGTTGGCAAATGGATCTGTCCAATATTGCATTGAGTCTTCTCTAGAAATACTGAAGTTCTTATCAATGAAAGTGTTCAAGCATACGTTAGATTGACACCTATTGACCATCTGAAGAGATACTTCAGAGAGGGGATTTCTAACCTGAAATAAGAGATTGAACTAGATGTGGTTTATGACTATAAGAAAATACTATTGTGCTATAAGAAATGACAAGCAGGATGATTACAGAAAAACCTAAAAAGACTTATATGAACTGATGTAAAGTGAAGTAAGCAGAACCAGAAGAACATTGCACAAAGCAACAGCAATGTTCTAAGATTATCAGCTGTGAATCACTAGTTATTCTGGTTATACTTTCATCTAAGATTATTTCAAAGGGATCATGATGAGCAATTCTATCCACCTCTACAGAAAGAAATATGGAGTCTGAAAACAGATAAAAAATACTCTTTTTCACTTTATTTTTTCATGTTTTTTGAGACTTCTTCTACAACATTAACAATATGGCAATATATTTTGCATGATTACACATGCATAGCATAGATTAAGTTGGTGGCAGCTCAGGGAGATGAGGGAGGGAGAGAGAATTTGGAACCCCAAATTTTGAAAAACAAATGTTAAAATTTGCTTAGAGTTTGAATTACCTTAGAGTTTATCCTGTTTCAATCTCTATCTTTTTTAGTGTTTTATTTTTCCCAATTACCAGCAATTAACATATGTCTATGAAAAATTTATGGGTAAATCTAACTTTTGGAGATTAAGCTAAACCTTAAAGGTAGGATAGAAGGCATCTCAGTTCTGCTACTTGATAGTGGTATGATTATATAAGTCATTTAATTTCTTTGGGTCTCTTCTTTTCTCATCTGTAAACTGAAGGAAGTATACTAGAGACTTCTAATGTCTCTTCTATCTCTAAATCTAAAATTCTTTTAAGGTCTTTTTCATTAGGAAGAGAATATACTCCACCCATACAGATTGCAACCCAAATTGCCTTATTACGCAACCCTTATTATCTTCCAGAATTGTCAGAGGCTCAGAGCCTTTAAGGAACTTTCCTAAAATCATGGAACTAATGTATCAGTCATGATTTGAACCATTATTGAGATCCCAGTACTCTAAGTATATATAATGTCTCTTTTTAAAAAATGAGGATAAGTAAAAATGGACTTAAAACAAGTCTGGCTTTTTGAAATATGATGGTGATTACAAGATTAGTAGCTCACTAACATTTATACAGTTTTATAAGGTTCATAAAGTATATTACTCATTATCTCATTTGATCTTCACAACAATCCTGGGAAGTAAATGCTATTATTATCCCTATTTCACAGATGAAAAAATGAGTCAGACAGAGGCCAAGCAACTTTTGCTCAGTGTCACACTACTAGTAAGTGGTTTTTATTTTAATTTTTTTTTTTGCTAATTGAATAAATATTATAAAATCCATGGATGGATATAAAAGGGGGCTATTGCTAAAGAAAGAGCTTTCTAATTTCTCCACCAGACTGGCATCACCAAATGGACCTGTGTCTTCTTCCACTGGCTTGGAGTCATTCTTACCCAGGGATTCCTGAGCCCACCTGAGGGCCAGGCACCAAAAACACTAGGTTGGTGCTTAGCTTTTTCCCTACGAGAGTGAGCTAAGCTGAGTTGAGGGAATCCTGAGCTGAGAGAATTTCAGCATCATTATAAATCCTCTTTGGTCTTCAGGGACCATAATGCATCTTCTCCCCTTTGACCACAACTGGGGGGAATAAAGAATTTGAACACAAAGACAACATTCAATAATGTTGTCGTCTTTGACTTTTCTAGTTGGTCCAAATAATTGCCTCATGCTGTTGTCCATCTCATATGAGGATGTGGTGGGTAGAGGGAAGGGGAGGTGGCTGTGGGGAAAGAGAGAAGTGCTGATGAGCAAAACCTGCCAGCTATTCCAGACCTGGAATTCAACCTTAGATCCCAGGAGCTGAAGCAATTTAGGTTCATAGCAGATCAGCTCTTCAGATTCTATGCTGGCCTGGGATCTATAATCTAGTCCCTAGTCGGCAGGTGGCTGGAGGTCACCTCTCTGTGGAACTTCATCTTGGGCAGTGATGACTTCAAAGTGGGAGAAGCTGGACTGAAATAACTGGGAGGCAAGTTGGACTTGAGGCTAGATGTGAGCTCGGTTCTTCTCGACTTCACAGGTCTAGGACTCATCTAATGCCATCTAGCTACCTTAGAAACCAGTAAGACCAAGATTTGGCAGACTATGGAAATCAGCTAATAATTATCTCACAAAAAGGGGATGGGTGGACCCTCTGAAAGGAAGCCCAGTTCCAATAGGAGTGCAGAAGGATCCTGGCAAACTAACTGGAAAGCCCATTGCTTAATACATAAATGTAAAAAGGCCCCAAGGTTCCTTGATCCTCTGTGGACATTGCATATATAAGCATTCCCACTTTCAGATTCATCTGGAAACTCTATTGTTTTTAAAATGAACACAGGTGAATGGAAAAAAAGTTATTTATGGATTTAACTGGAAAACAGAAACATGCATGTCTCAACTTAAAATTCTTTGTGGACCAACCAGGCTTCAGTGTCCAAGAACACTTATTAATTAGCAAGACTTTTGTCCTTGGATCAACTGGCTGTTCTTTAGTATTTTCACTTAGCATCTGGAAAGCTTCATACTTTCCAGCAAGTGTCCTGCGGAATGCCAGTGATCTATCAGGACCATGTTTCTGGGACAGTTCTACTCTGATTAGACTGTTTGAGGGAGATTAGTGGCTGGGAGCCAAACATGGAGAGGACTGCTGGCACATAGAACATGTTTATTAATAATATCAATAAAAGATCTCACTGTGGGGAGCAGGACTGGAAGTTGTAGCCATATCATACATTTTTTTTTTTGAAAAACAAAAAGGAAAAAAATGGAGCAATTCCATAGGCAGACATTCTCTCCAGTGGATTGTGAACTGAGTTTAATAAATGAAATAAACAATGTTAAAAATTGGTTTTATATGTAATTAGGGGAAAAATAAAACATTAAAACACTTTTAAATAAATGAAATGAACAAACCAACACTGACAACTAAAGACTACTTTTAATTCAGAACATTGACCACCTAAAAACAGCCCAAAATTCTAAAATTATTATATTGTTTTGTTAAGTCACTAAAGGGAAAGAAGAGATGATTCAACTAAAATTTCTAAAATCCATCAGCCACAGATCATCTTACGTAGATAAGAAGAATTATTTTCTGAATTAGCTATGGATTCATAACAGCATAGTTGATGGGTAATGTAAAGTCAAGGCTATATAGAACCCAGAGCACAATAAGCCCCTTTGCCAAGTATTCTGAAGAGTCCTCTCCATCCCTGCCCCCATCTTTTCTCAGGCCTTCTCCCCGTCCTGTGTGTTTGTGTGTGTGTGTGTGCGCGTGTGTGTGTATGTGTGTGTTTCTTTTCTCAAAGAGTGTCAAATTGTGAGCAGAATGAGAGTGCTGTCATCCTGGCCTAAATGCCTTAGGTTAAAAAGATTCAAATATAAAAAAGGATCCAAGAGGAACTCCAGTTTTGGAAGCCAAAGGACATGAGGGTGTTCAGGGTATCCAGTGTCATTCTACAAAATCCCTTTCATCCTTTGATGCCTCATGTAGTCCTCTGGTGTGCTGCCCCAGGGAAAACCAATATCAGGAATTGTGGAACTCAGCCAAGCCCAGGAATTGTTCTGTGAGAACCTGGCAGGAAGAGTTAAAGGAAGAAATGGCATTTGATGCTTTGAGGGCTAGGTAAGGAAGAGCTGAGTTCAAATTCAGCCTCAAACACTTACTAGCTCTGTGATCTTGGGTAACTTACTTAATCCCTCTTGTCTCTGTTTCCTCACCTATAAAATCATCTGGAGAAGGAAATGGCAAACCACCCTAGTTCTTTGCCAAGAAAACCCCAAATGAGGTCATGAAGAGCTGGACATGTCTGAAAAACAACTGGACAAAATACCTTTTGATAGGTTAAGGGAGTTAAAATCAGAGAACCTTGGAGTTAGAAGGAATCTTACTCTTTTATTTCTCTGTACTATGCCTGAGGGGTGACTTCTACATCATTTCTGATGGCCTTCTCCTTACACATGTACATGAACAGGGAGCTCACTACCTCCTTCTTGATGTAGATTTCATCCAAACTAGGTAGGAATACTTCCCTATAATAGCTCTCTATATGCTCACTTTCACATCTATTCCCACAGATAATGGAAAATTTCACATCAAGCCAACAAATGGAAGATAGACTTAGAAAGCTTAATTTAGACTTTCAGTAGATTTTTTTGAATCTATGAGCACCCCAAAAGTGATGCTAGCCAGCAGTATTTCTCCAGACTTCCAACCTTAATCACCATAATATGTAAGCATAAGCATACACACATACACACACACTTTTATTTTGGGCTAAGGTGAAAGGTTTTCAAACCTTATGATTTTTTTAAGTGAGGGGAACTAACTGCCAGCAATAACAACACCATTAACAACAACAACAACAACAATAATTAGCATTTGTGTAAGACTTTAAGGTTGGCGTAGCTCTTAACAAATTCAGGAATTATCTCATTTGATCACTACAATAACTATAAAGAGACAGAGACAGAGAAAGCCAGATACACACACACACACACACACACACACA